>NW_008824930.1:1991332-2016060 GCF_000699105.1 Pygoscelis adeliae
ATACAAATGTTGTTAGAGAAGATAAGAGAAGAAAAAAAAAAATAATTGACCCAGGTGCCATAGGGTAGCTTCCTGCTTGTTTGGTGAATTCCTTTGAATCTCAAAATCAATACCAAAAGCATTTAAGAAAATAATATATTTTTAAAGGAAGAATTTGGAAGTTTTACTCAAAATATATCAGTTCTCAATGGCTAACAGTGAACATTTGTATTTCTGTAAAGTTACACTAGGACCTCAAAATCTGTTCTATTGGTCAAATACTACTATTTCATTACTCACTAAAGGCTACTATGAAAATCAAAGATTAATTGTTTCTCTCCTACTAGTGAAATAGAATCTCCACAGCAACCAAGTCTGATGAATCATCAGCTATGTTTGTTCATAGAAGTTACTATTTAAGCAGGAACTTAAAAGTTATCTTTAGGTTTGGTAAGGTATAAATTACAATGAATTTTAGAAAGAAGACAACCATAACTATGTTATTGTATGTCTTTTCTTTGTAACCTCCTCCAAAATTTACAACACAAAGATGGAAGACAGCCTGCCAGCTGGCAGCCAGTTTTCCAGCTTTCCTTACGTACATTTTATTATTTTTATTATAATAACAATTGAAGGCTTTTTCAGTATGAGTACATTCACATACTAAAACAAATTCTTGGTGTTCCCATCTATGGTGTGTCTACATACGTTCTCTATCTTGGCAATGGAGAGATTCAGTACAGATGCATTCACACTAGCAATTAAGTTATTTCTAGGACAGCTGTGACAAAGCTGGATTCCCTGAGTCAGACATAGGCTGTGACTACAAGTACCAGTGTATTTTAACAAATGAATTGCCCAGAGTGTAGTGCAATGGCAAGTAAAGGAAGAGTATGAGAAAAAGGGATATTGTCCTTTATCAGGCAACAGAGAGAGCAAAACACTGAGAGGAGACAGCATAATTAAATCTCAAAAACTAAACAGGAAATTATGCTAATCCAATTCCTCTGGGTATTACCAGTGAAAGGAAAAAGAATTTGAGACATCTACATTGCTACAAAATATATCTACATCTTGATTATGCGTCATTATCTGGTCATATCTCAGGGTCCACTCCCCAGCAATACATAATACTGTTCAACGTGCAATTCCTCATGGGAACTTGTTATTCCCTATGGACATTAGGTCCTTAGTATGTATCCCAAGGTCCCCTGTATCTTGTTAACTGGAGATATTTGGCTATCACTACTTAATGCATTTTATCTGCACTCTGCCCATATCCATTCCAAATTGAGGTTAAGATAGAAATGAACTGTTTCTGTTTGTGAAATATGAATGCAAAGAGGTGTTTTCTGAAACTGAAAGGGATGTCATAAGCATCATTATCTGAATTGCAGAAGCTACCAGTGCTTGAAGTGTTACATTTATAGCAAATGTAGTATTCATGGAGAAATCGTAACAGATTTTATAACAGTGTTTTTTAATGGAAAGTGATTAGTAACTAGTGTGGGACAACAGCATAAAAAAGTAGTAGCATCTGAAACTCATTATTTTATAATTGCCACATGAAGAAATAGACTTTTAGGCCTTCCAAAGCCTTTTTCTACGTTCTCCAGTAGCTGGCCACACAAAAGTGGTGACTACAGTTCAGAAATACATTTCAAATGCATTCTGAAACCTGTTTATGATTGATTGTCATTAAACTCTGGCCTAATATTACATTGACTGATTGCAATGCATTTTAATATTGTATTGATGGAAGTTTGAATTGATCGATGCTGTGGCTCACTCACACTCATAAATGTTATGATTGACATAAATAGTAAAGCTAAAATAACAGCTGGTTTTCCAGCACATAGGCTTTCCAAGCTACACAGGAACAAATACCACTTACTTTCACATGCTCTGCACATCAGAGTAAGTAAGTGAATGTCAAGTTCAAAAGGTGCCACTCCATTCTTCTAAAATTTGTGACTGACCAGAAGTAGGTTCATTGAAAAACTTCCATATAGAAAAAAATAGACAGCATAGTGGCAACGAAATTTAGCAGCTGTCTATTTGGACAAGCAGAGGCCTCATTCTACCCTGAAGAAATGTCTTAAGAAATTGTCTTGTCTTAAGAAATTGTCTTGTCTCAACAGAGTAAACCCTATTGTCAGGGAGCCAGGCAAAAGGTGTGCTGTACCCTGACCAGCAGCAGCAGAGATCCATGGAAGAATTTTCACATTGCCCTAGGATTTACCATCACATAGCTGTCCTTCACCTTTCTCCCTCATGGATTGAAACTTCTCTAAAGCAGTCTGTGGGATGTATTTTTTTTTCTTTTTGAATGAGCATGTGAGGTAAAAACACCTGTATTCATATGGAGTGCTTTGGTATTTTATCTCAGTCTTTCATATTTCATTCTCTGCTTCAAGCCTTCAGTTAAAAATGAACATATAAAACCTTTCAAAAGTTTACTTTTTACTTTTTTTTTCATGACACTTTGAGCAGCTTCTGCCAAAGTTATGGCTTTAGTAAGTAATTCAGATTTAATGTGACCTAAAACTGACGGAGGTGGAAAGAGGGAAAAAAGGTAAGAAAGGGGAGACTTAGCTAATTTCAGCTGCAGAGATTTGTTCCATGTATTGGCTTTAATATTAATCCTGGTTTGTAAAAAGTCTTTAAAAATATTACTAATTTAAGAGATCTCAAACCATGGCCAATGTTTCCATGCCTCAGCTGTCAACAAAAAGGAAATTCTCTCTCATCTGATGAATCAACAGCGTACTAACGAACAGAGAAAGCCTCGTCTAGCAATACAGTAGGCAGAATTATCTCTGTTCATAAAATTTAAAAACTTTTTTTGTCATTGGGTGAAGTAGTAGTAATGGAAGTAAAATTCACATAATCATAAAAATATTATTTGGAGGGTACCTCTAGAGTCTCTAGTCCAGCCTCCTGCTCAAAGCTGACCTATCAACAACTCAGGTCAGCTGGGGCTTTACCTAGTAAAGCCTTGAAAAGCTCTAGGATCAAGATACCACTACCTCTTCCACTGCAGCACTACTCTACTAGGGTAAATGTTTTCTCCTAATGTCCAATATGAACCTCCCAAGGTGCAACCTGAGACTATTGTCTCTTGCTTATCATCTGTCACTGAAGAGGAGAGTTTGTGTCCATCACCTTTGTCACACTTTCAAGTAGCTGTAGGCCATCCTTCTTGGCTCCTCTTCTCTAGACTAAACAAGCCCACTGTCCTCAACCTCTCCTCATGGGACATGTGTACCCCAAACCATTTTAGTAGCCTTCCAATAATACTTCTCCAGCTACTCAACATTGTTCTTGAAGCAGGCAGCCAAACCATACACAGTAGTCCATGTGTGTCTTTACCAGTGCCAAGCAGAGGAGAGTAACTTCCTTCAAATCTACTAGCCACATTCACCCTAAGGAACTCCAGTGCGTGGTTTGCCTTCTTTAAGATGAGAATACATTGCTGACTCCTATTCAGCTTGGTATCTACAAGGATATCCAGGTCCTTTTCAGCAGAGCTCTTTCTCAGCCAGTCAGTTCCCAGCCTGTAATGCGTGGATCATTCTACCCCTGGTACAGACCCCTGCATTTCTTCTGTTCTGAAATTAATAGGTTTCTGTTGGCCCAACCCTCAAGTTTCCCAAGGTCTCTCTGGATTGAAGTTTGACTGTTTGGTATGTCAGTCATTTCACCCCATTCGCTGTCATCTACAGATCTGATAAAAGTGCAGTCCATCTCATGACCCAGGTCAGTGATGAAGATATTCAACAACCTGGACCTCAGTATTGAACCCTGGAGCACTCTGTTTCTTACCAGCAACCAAAAAGATGTTCATCCATTGATCACTACATTTTAAACACGAAGATCCAGCCAACGTTCAGTCCACTTAATTATCCATACTTCCAGCCCATATTTCATGAGCTTCCAAGTGAAAATACTGTGGCAGATGGTGTAAAAATTCTAAAATTAAGGTATATTGCATGCACCACTCTTTCTGCGTCCCCTTCCTCATTTCAATGTAGAAAGCAATTATGTCAAGCATGATTTAGCCTTCATAAGTCCATGCTGACTATTCCTGACTATCTGTTTGCCCAGACAGCCAAAATTTAGACAGATATTAACAGGATGTGAAACTACTTCATACAGAAACTTACTAAAACCAGAACGAATTTGCCACTCATTGCCAAAGAGTGGACAATCCAGACAGGTTCTAAACACTAAGAAGAGATAATTAAACCATGAAATCTATAATGGACTTGTGGGATGTGACTATTAATACAGGATTGTTAAAATGTATATCACCTGAGAGAATACTTTAATGCTAATTAAGTTTTATAGCACACCATAATTCTAATGACTCATGGCTCAGTTACAAAAAGGAAGAGCATTTGCTAACATAGGCACTTACTCATGCTAACTTCATCACTCAGCTTAGAATCAGAGATCATTTACCGCTACCATTAATTATAAGCTCAATTCTATTTTTTCACACTAAAACTCTCTTTTAAAACCCAGTTTCACACATATGGCTGTATGGAAGGAAAGTTTTTCCAGATAAGACAAACACCCTAGCTGCCATTCCCAGATGAAGTTATGTCATATGATTGCCTGCATATTCTTCTGCATGAAAAGCTATTTTTGTCTTAAACCAGGCGGTCTACCCTGTAAGGCTACCATTTCTCCTATAACAGTGAAGTTAATGAGCAACAATTAGAAAGCATGTGTTAAAGTACAGTTTTACTAAGCTTCCTGACTTTGAACACAAAACTTGCTAGCTTATGCTGCTCCATGAAATGTTCCAGAGACTTTGCTCTGATTTCACAGTGCAGGCCCTGGAGCATCTTCCTTGTTTGCACTGCTCCATAGGTGAGACTGCATATGGCCAGGATTACATCATAGGACAAGGTGATCTCCCCGGTAACTGCAGGCATTGAGGTCTTTTCCAAACAGCTTAGCTATTACTCTCATTGTGCACACACCTCTCTGCAGCCCATTGGTATAACTCTCTGGTAGCTCACAGAGGAGCTAGGATTTTGCTGATTGGTAGACCTAGGCAAAATCTGGGGGTGCCAACTTTGAAAGAAGGGTGACATCTCTCAGAACAGAAACATGAAGAACAGAGGACTGCAGTGCAGGAGAACTACATTCATACAAAACTGACACACTTTTTCTAAGGGGAAACCAAATTACTGAAATGAAATGTATATTTTTCTCATTACAGAATAGCAGCAGAGATTCACTGCACTGTGAACAAATGGAGACAAGAACATTTATGCATCAAACCTTCAGCACAGAAGTAAAATCTCTTAGTCTTCAGGTATGAGCAAAATGGTTTAACTGACTACATGGCAAGGACAGCCAGGTCAGAATACACATAACAACAGAAACAGCAGCAGAACAGCAGCTGTTCCAGAAGGAGAATTGGTAACATTAAGACAACAAAGGACCTCATGGCGGAAGCCTGGTTTTGACAATTTTTTGCTTGAATAATTTTAAGAATTTCAGACTTTTTTCTTGGTTGGCAAAGGAAAGAAACCACGGGAATTTTGACCAGAACAGTTTCCAGCAGTAACAGAAAGCTTTGCAGAACGGATTCTGGGAGCTTAAGGAAGCAGGAAAACGTTGTATTTCAGAAGCATTTGTACATTTGATCTTCTAGAATATATCAAAATGAACCACCGCATAACCTTTAATTTTAAGTTTTGTAATGATTTAAGAGGAAAGTTTTACATGTCAAAATGTGATAGTTTCTTTTTAAAAGAAATCCAGAAGTTCATTCATTTCTCTATTCATCCTCTCTAAGGTTTTAAATATATAGTTTCACTGAGCAAGACTTTGGCATTCCAACTGCAGTGATGTTACAAGATGTTCCTGTGAACAGGCTGTCAGGGGAAAAAAAGAGGTGTAAAAGAAGTGGAGGGACGAAGAGTGACAAATAAAACTCATGTAAGAGATGTGATGAAAATGTTTGAGACAGAAAACCATCCAGAGTTGGAGAAGGCTTTTCAAATATTTGTGTTCTTTTCAAAGACAAGGAAGTGAATAAAAACCTAAGTGAAAGAGTGGAGGGGAAATAAAGTTTCACCATTTGGAGGTAGAAAGAAGCAGTCTCAAACAAAGACCTGTATGCTGCAGTTCATTCTGAAGAACAGAAACACATCAAACTATGTACACTCTACCATCTGATCAAAGTAACGTTGAGTTGAGCATGAAACACACTGTATCAATTGTTATTCTGACAATTGTTAGTTAGACGTTTAGATTTACATTTGTTACCTTTAGCAGAGACTCCAAATTACACTGGGAAATCAGAAAGATGGTAGAAATTACCATTAAAAATTCAACCGTGTTAGTAACAATGTTTACAAATTTAGACAATAATAATGCAATCAATTGCTTTACTGATGCTAGCAGAGATATTTAATATAATTGCCACCATTTACATGACTCATCAACATTCATCTACTACATTTTCTAACAATCAAGTAATAAAAAGACACTATTCAAATAAGTACTTTCATTTCAAATTTTCAAATGGAGAAGGACATGGATAGCTAGTCTTAATCAGGTTCTCAAATTGAACATGTGCTTTTGGACATTTTTTCCCCCAGATGACTGACACAAGGTCCCCTCTCCACATCCTAACCTCTTCTCTCCTCTCTCAGAACTCTCTCAAAAAAAATGAAGAAATAGGTGGGAAAAACTTAATGAGGAAAAATATATAATTTTCCTTAAGAGTTTCCTCTATGCCTTCTAACAGAATAGGTATATTCCACTATAAGAGGCTTTGGAAAAAGGGACTTACCCTGAGTTTTGTGGAAGAGATAAGACCATTATTTCCTAGAAGCCACCATGCCAGTTACCATTCCTTCCACCACATTGTTCTACTCTGCTCTCCCAAAACTTACAAGTGACCATGACACGTAAGTATATCTTTGTATCACCTCCCTTTCAATTACGTTTGAACAATTTCCTACAATAATACCTCTCACGTACAATTCTCAGCAGAAATTCACTTAACTGATAGTTCAGAATAATTATTGCCATTCCACAGATACTTCTTCAGAGTGACTGCAAGGTGTAGCTGCACAGGCCTATGGTTTTCCTCTCAGAAACATGTGCTCTAGTCACACTAACCCTTTTCATTCTTCATTGCCATACAAAGGACTTGTGCATTCATTTGGAAAAATCACTTTATAAACATGGGTTTAGGATTACTTAAGCTCTCAAGTTCATGACAAGTATGAATGACATAAGAATCTGAATTATTTAATCCACTATTTTGATATTAAGCCATCACAAAAAATGTTACTGATCAAACTAACAAAATTCACGTGCCTACTCCTTTTTAGAGACTATAGTGGTCAGATGGACCAGGGAAAGACATTTTTATTACTCACTTATTAGAACACTTTTTATTGCACATGTAGGTTCCTTATTTTCACTTCTACTTTTCTTCATTGTAACAAGCCATTTTTTTTTCTACTAATTAAAAAAAAATGCTTAAGACACATAAAACCGGAACTTTTGAACAGTGTTTGGTTTTTTAACACAGAAATGTCTAATTTGTTAACATATCAGTATTTCTATTAAGGACATTGTTAAAGATGGTTTTCCTATAAACAAAAGTTTTCGACTCTTAGACAGGAGATTATACTTTTCCTTCATTAAGAGAAAGTTACAGATGAAGAGTGTGAATGCCTTCTGTTCTTACATAATCTTCCATACTGCTTACTATTGGTAACCTCCCAGCTGGAGTACTGTGCCCGGTTCTGTGCATCATATGGAAAATATGGGCACGTAAAAAAGAATTCAAAATTTTAAACTTACCGGAAAAAGTGAAAACATGATATAAAGTAAATATCTTCTATACTCAACAAGACAAGGGATACTCAAGATTAGATGTTAGTTCTTTGGGATTTTGAGTAAATTTATATATACACACTAACAACTGTAAAGAATATGGAGCACTGAAATAAGCTCCTGGGTATCAGATAGCATTGTCTCCAAATGCTAGAGGTTTTTAAACATATTAGATAACATCTGCCAGGAGTATTGAGGTAGTTGATATGTCTTTAAGATCCTACTGAACAGGGTTTTTTTATTATTCCATTTTTTGCTTTGTTGGCTGCATGAAAGAACAGGAAACTTTCTTTTATGTGGTTTTCACTTTCACAGGGTCAACTGATCTCTCAGTTCACCTCAGAGATTACTTTGTGACTCCAAAGCCATCTAAATAAATAAATAAAACCCCACACACAAGCATTTTATCCAGACAAAAAAGCCAAGTTCTCCTAAGGTAACCAATTTAAAGTGTAAGGACATATGAGAAAGACTATCATCAAATACATCAAATGATCCCTTACTTTGGAAAAACCAGCTAAGTAACACTCTAAGCACTTCTATCCCAAATAGTCTCCTGTGATTCCAGGTGAGTACATCAAAAAATCACCTTCACAAACTAATCAAACACCACCCTAGGATTTAATATTACACCTATAGTTCAATTCATTTCTCTTATTACAAATTGATGAGCTTCCACTTGTTAATATGCATTGTAAGAGCTCAAACATTACTTTTTATACTGTTAAGTTCCATCCCTTCTATTATTCCAATACTTCATAAAATCTACTTCCTTCTGTATGAAATCCTAGCTTATTAATATACCCTCCTTTCCTGCCAAGACAGTAAAGCAAGTATTAAATAAAATTATTCCCAGAATGATCACTGACAAATTTTACTAATCACATCGTTCAATTCTGATACTTCCAGTTTCAACACAACCTGTTATCTCCATTGTAGTCAATTTGGTACCCATTTTACAGCCAAAGCTGGGGAGCTCTATATTCAAATACTAATTTGGAAGCTTCAGAGTCACCTGTGGGACACTATTAATTTATAGCACTCACATAGTTTTCTGAATGTTGAAAGAAAACAGTAAAACTTAATAGTTCATAGATTACCATATTTTACCACAAATTTCTTAATTTTATATATGCCACATGCTTCTTCTATGTTCTGTATAAAAAAAATATTATGGAAGCAAAACTGATGCAGCTCCTTTAAAGAGCCTTACAGTATATTTATGATGATCTGAGGGAAATCTAGTTATTCTGCTGATAACAGTGGCTAAACCCATCGGAGGTAGCAGCAAGTAATACAAAACCGTCAGCTGTTGGGAAGATGACAAAATGGAAAAATTTAAGTCTGAAGAAATTGTTTTCAAATACACTTACTAAGTTCTACATACACTGCATAAAATGGTAATTTAAACTTTTTTTAGAAAATAATTTTGGTAGCTACAATTCATACTGAGCAAAAATCTGTTACACCTTAAGATTACTTGCAAAAGGGCATATAAGTAGTTTATCGGTAGCTCAGTAATTTCACTGCTGGAGCAGATGATTTGATTTATTCTCGTTCTAAATTCCTGATCCAGTCTCCAGTCATTATTAATAGGCCAATACAGTCCTGTACATTTTTTAAGACTTAATTATCTCACATTACCCATCACTACTATGAAGGAAATAATATGCAAAGTAATTTTAACTTGTATATATTATTATAAAACCCTCAAAAATAAAAGGCCCTGTGGTTCATCACATAAAATGCAGGAACTGATAATTTCTCACATTTTCTAGTTCTATCAGACACATAAAAACCAGCAAGACTAGTGTAATGATGACATTAAATGAGTGACTCTTCACTCCCTGTCTGTCCATGTTATTTTCCCCACACAATGAAGGAGGAAGATATTCACATATTCACTTCTTGTCCGTTTTGTTCTGATTGAAGCAAATCATTTTGAATCAGAAAGGCCAATTATCATATCAAATATTTCAGTTATGATATAAAATTACTATATTTACACAATATGCAACATTTCTTTGCCAAACACTCCTTTATTTTTTATTCATTGCTAAGTAAATCCATGGAATGAATCATCAGATTGATTAGCATACTATTTTTTCAAGTCTTTCTGAACAATTTCCTTGTTAAGACAGGCAAAGTAAAAATTTAGGTAGCAGTCCTAGTCCAAAGACACCCATATTATCTCTTATTTTGTTACTCAGCCCATTTCCAATTTTAGTGACTTTATTTTACTTTAAAGAAGGCATAGGTTGAAAAATAGAGCAAATAAAGTGGCTATCATCTCGCAACATCCACACTGCACCAAAGTAGTTACAAAACTTGATTTCAGAACACCTCCATCTCCATCCCTTCTTTTATCAGGAGAGTACTAAAGCTGCCATCAGTTCACTTAATTCCATTAAATCTGTTAATCCATACTTCTAGTAGATAGTATTTAAGACTCTGTGTAGTTGTGTTTGCATTGTTGTTTCATTTATTTCCATTAGCTTTAAGAAAGTAAAATTATGTTAACCCTTACAAGTTCAACATTTTTATTTTAAAATGAAACCTATGTTTTTGGTTAAAAGACTCAAGAAAACAATACTAATATAATGAACAGTTACAGGACTCTTTCTACCTCCACCAAAAAAAAAAGATACGTGGAGAAAGAAACTGAAGAAATTGTCAAGCAGACACAACTGATAAATAATAAAACAGAAAAGAATGTTTGATCAACCTCATAGCCTTCTACGATGTAATGAACGGCTTGGTGGATGAAGGGAGAGCAGTGGTGTCGTGGTTTAACCTCGGTTGGCAACTAAGCCCCACGCAGCCGCTCGCTCACTCCCCCCCCTCCCGATGGGACGGGGGAGAGAATTGGAAAAGCACAAGTGAGAAAACTTGTGGGTTGAGATAAAAACAAGTGGATATTGTTTATCCCAAATTCAGCAAGGCATTCAGCACTCTCCCATAAAGTTCTCACTGAAAAACTGATGAAGTACAAACTGGATAAGTGAATGGTGAGGTGGGGTGAAAACTGGCTGAACTGCAAGAGCCAGAGGGTGGTGATCAGCCGTATAAAGTCCAGCTGGAGGGCAGTGACTAGTTCTGTACCCCAGGAGTCATTAATGGGGCCAATACTGTTTAACCTCTTCATTAATGACCTGGATGATGGGAGAGAGTGCACCCTCAGCACGTTTGCAGATTACACAAAATTGGGAGAAGTTGCCAACACACCAAATATTTTTGCAGCCTTTCAGGGGACCTCAACAGGTTGGAGAAATAGGTCAACAAGTATCTCTTGAAGTTCAACAAAGGGAAATACAATGCGCTGCCCCTGCAGGCCCCCAGCACTACCAAAACCTCGACACCTGCACCCAATATAATGGCACATGAGCTGTTGGGTGATAGCAATTATTTCTTTCTGGAGGACCTTAGAAAACAGCTCTCTAAGTACTAACTTGCAGCTCAAGCCCTAGCATTCCTGGGAATTCATGACAATGTGGAATTAAGCAGGTTTAAAACAGAATATTGTCAAAAACAATCCTTATTCACTTTATTTTGAAAGAAGTGATTATCTGTCATCTCACAATACAAGCCATAGAGTCATTTAGTCAGCTTTTCTAATTCATAGCACAGTATTGTAAGTGCTTAACTTCTAAGTAATGCATTATATTTCATAATGGTAGATTAGACTTCCAAGACATTTTAGTCATGGAATAAAGCTTACTCCTTTCCATCTATAAACCCTTGTCAGCTGAACACACACACCTTCACACATATTCCTATTTAAAATCTGCATAAAGTGTATTCCACTTCAAACATCTAAGGTAAATTTATGTTATTTCAATTTCTGCTCTCTTCCCTTAGCAGGTAGTACAAATTCAAATTCCCTAAAAGATAAAAATATTTTTTTTCTAAATCCTATGTATGTTTTTCACTTAATATATAAAAAATAAATGTGCTTTAAATATGTATGATGTTAAGGAAAGCATCTAGTCCTGTAATACTTAAGAGAAGAAGCATCAACTGTTATTTATCCTCCAATTTTAAATACAACATAAAGGTATAATCAAATATTTACACATAATTGAAGAGGGATTCCTTCAATGCGGTAGTAAAAAGCATCATTCGAGGAGATGCTATATTTTTCCTGAAGCAGATTAGAAACATGCACACAGAAATATTTTGAAGTACTGACCTAATGTTTAATTGTGTTCACATTTACAAAACACAGTGCAGCTGAGGCTCTTTTGTCACCTCTCACTTGGATGCCTTCTCACTTGAGGGCATCATACTCATTTCATTAAAATCAAAACAAAACAGAGAAAAACTATTATGGAAATTCAAACCTACAAATGGGTGACTAGCAAGTGATCTTCAGTGTGTTTGCATTTGGGAGTCCAAATTTATTATTTATTATTATTTTAGTCTGACATTTAATTACCACAGTTTATCATCACTATTTTATGTAAAACACAAATAGTTGTCATATCTGTTAATATATGATTTTTTATGTACAAGTATGTTCATATCCAGATATGCACACAGAAAATTAAGCAACAGATGTACTCAGCTTTTCTAGAAAATCAGCTGGCATGCATAATCATATTTCAGAAAAATAAACATTTAAGTACCCCAGTGACATGGTGATGAAATTCTACATTTTCTCACTCTTAGATAGCTTCAAAATAATAAAAAATATAATATAAAAACTCTTTGTGGGAAAAAAATGATAAATTAATATATGTCATTACTAAAAATGCTGGGTAGAATTGAATGAGGCTGAAAACTTAATCCTTTTTCTGGCACTTTGACTTCAGCATACAACTTTGAGGTTGAAATCAACTGCAATTTCTTAGTTAGTCAGTGTTTTGGCAATTTCTTGATAAGGAAATTTTCTTCTGCCACTTTCATTTAATCTATTCTTTTAAAAGAAAATGTCTATGTACATTTTTACTATTGTCCACATTAAAAAACAAACAGCCTACATTTGCTTGGTGGGCTTTATATTGTGCAACAAGAGATGAAGCAATCAAGTCAAATGTAAAGAGAATTACTGAAGAACCACAAATATAATGTGTGAAATCTCATAACCATTAATAGCTACCATAAAACCTTGTATGTGCTCACCTTCTCTCTCTCTACATACACTTACAAATAGTTAGGTCTATCATGGTGTCCTAACTGTAAAACACTGACATAAAGTAATCCACTATTACACTAGTCCCAAGTCAATTTATAATAACCATTACTTCCAGTAACTTTCCTGGTTTTGCTTACTTTATGAGTCTATAAAACACATCAACTCCAGCTTTAAATGAAAATAAAAAATTTAAGTACTATAAATTAACTTTTGTTGTCTGGAATGAAGCGAAGGAAGCCCAGAAAAGCAAATTTTTGAGCAAGGTCTCTTCAGAGACATATAAATAAGGTTGGTCAGCAGGCTGCTTCACTTCCTCTGTAAATTAACATATTCCACCTGCCAAATTACTTGCTTTTTCTCCCAGTCATTATTACTCCAGAATAAATCCTCAAGAGTAGATGCCAAGATCTTGGGACTCTCTCCAAGGAAGATCAGACAGACAGGGAGAAAAACTAAGGTCATCTGGAGTATCTGGTCTTTTCAAGTGTGCTTTCAAGGAACATGCAGCCAAGTGGTGCAAACAGGTGTTTTTCAGTTCAAATTCCAAGGTCAACACAAAAGTTAAAGACAGATGGACTACTGCATTAGAGACACAAGTAGGCAACAAACTCACCAGCTTGCCAGGAGGATGGAGGTAAGTCACTTCCAAGAGCATTCACTTACACGATCACAACCACAAGACAACACTCCATGTTTGTCAGCTATTCCTACCATTGCTATGGGCCAGTCCATGTAATTTATTTGTATTTGGCCCTACCAAGTTAATATAGCAACTTCCATTTTGTGGCTAGCTACCTTCCTTTTTCATCAGTTACCATGGTGTTCTATATGCATGTCCTGATTTACCACAAATGCAGTGTTTCTGCTAACTTATACAAATACTTTATGCTTGCCTGACAGCACTCTATGAATCCTCCATTTCACCCATATGTTAAAAGCCCTGTCAGCTCTTACTTGCTAACTCTTACACTGGACCAGTCTTAGACTGTCCCCCATTGAAGAAAGTTAGTACCAGCTCGCAGGAGTTTAATTCTTCACTGGCTTCCTAGTGTTTTCCAAGAGACTCGGTATTAGGAAGCCCTTTCAGGCCTGCCCTGCGATTGACGAGGCATTAGCCTACTGTTATGCTTCCATCTGTTCAAGTAGCACAATACTGTCCTAGGTAGAAATATAAGCATTTGTTGAACAAACAAACAAAATTACAACAACCAGAGCATGATAATGCATACAAAATTCCTATGACTGAGTGACCATAGTGGTATCATTTCAAACTTAGGTGGAAACCTTCCTATGTGTCTATTTAATATGGTGCCATAAAGCCTCTTTGGCCTTGCTGACAAATCTAACTAACACTTTATACTCCTGCTCAAAATCTTGTAACATCCGCTTTATCTCTTTGAACAGAAGATTTTGAAAGTAGTGAAAGGAATTTTTATTCTAGGTAAGAATGTACCCTGGGCCATAGATTGCTTAAGTGGACAGGAACAATTGGCTGAAGTCCAAAAGCACTTTTGTCCAGATTAGAGGCATGTCCAAATTTTTTAATTAAGGTAGAGTCTAAATATGTATCCATGTCTGCAATTCATACTGATGCAGTAGAAAGATCAGATAGTGACATGAAATTTTGCAAGTTGTGGGCTTTATTTCTGAAGTCTATAGGAAAAGAAGTAAAGGTATCTCTGGTACCAGCAATCAAGGTAGAAATTTACCATATACTATTAGAATTAAAATAAACCCTCAGCTGAGCAAGAAGAGGAAAAAAATCTGGTACCCAGTGGTTATGTTTTCCTTGAAACTCTCAGTCCAACTAGCTCTACAACAGAAGAACGTTAAAAACACCAGAGACAGTGTATCTTTGTATGCTACATGGAAAAAAAATCTAACAACACTCGTGTTATTCTCCCTCAAAAGAGGAAAAATATGATTTAATTGATTTCAGGATCAAAGACTGCAGTTCATGAATGGAAAAACAAAACTGGAAAATTGAACAAGCATATGAAGCAATCACCTTGGCCCATGTCAAAAAAAAAAAAAAAATCAGGTCTTTGGAGGCCCAGCTCCAGAGAACAGGACATTTACACTGATTGAACAAGACATACGGCAAAGGCATTGTCTTGTGAAGGAAGCACAGGCACCACAAGATTTTGAGCGAGAACATGGAATGCTAGGAGATCAAGAAGACCAAAGAGAGAAATCCAACAGTGGCAGATTCAACAATGAGAAATTGAAAGCTATGAAAAACATGTGAAAAGCTTCTCTTGTTTTCATTTACCTCCCAGGAGCCAAAAGAAGACTGCATAGTGAATCCCACCATAGGTTCATAAAAGTTTAATTTTTTTTGACCATTAAATTCTCACTGATAATATAGATTTTGAGAACAGACATCTCATCACCTGAATAAAGAAAAAAGAACTCGTATTTTCTACTTTCAATTTTGAAAAAGCTGTTTTTCCATTTAGCTCAAAAAAGCGCTACATATCTACTTGATGTTTCACTCTGTGCAGAAAAAAAAAAAAAAAAAAACCCACAAAAAAAACAGTAAATAGCCCAGATCTTTAAAAAAAATCAAGTTATTTTCTTGCAGAAATAAGAAATGCTTTTGAATTAGTACTAATTAAATACATGCTTTAGCCTTAGTAAATTTTGTTTCGCTGACAATGTTGTCATGCAGGTTGCCTTAAGATATTATCACTCCTTTCTTTCTCTCCTCTAATCATTTGTCACCAACCCTGATGGGGAAAACAGTGTCAGATTCTAAAGAAGGAGTTCCCAGCTGAAGTTTTAAAAGGTTCTTTCCACAAATAACAAGCAATGAACACAGCAAATTGAGTGCAATACAATGTATCTAGTGAATGCCTGAGAGTACATAAACTATAAAGAAAGAGATTAGTACTTTACTGGAGAACACAATTTGGCAGTGGGAATTGAAAAGTTCTCATTTTTTTCTACTAATTGCACTAGAATATATAATATAAATAGGTTTTAAATTATTTAAAAGAATCATAACATTCTGAGCACTGCTGGATTATTTGAAGAGATACTATAATACATCAATAATTACACAACTATATAGTGCATTATATTTATCCTACTTTAAAGCTTAAAGAATCTACCAACTGTAGAATAGTTAACACATACCTAAACAGAATTAAAGCTTGTTGAGTAAAAGTTCAGTATAGGTCTGGAAATCTGCTACATTTGACACCAGCAATAGAATTGTAGATTATAACAAAGTTGTATAAAGTGTTTATATAAGTGAAAAAAATAAATTTTTTAGTACGTTTTGTGAAACATGTCAACAGAAGGAAAACAAGTAATGTTTTTCAAAAAAGTCATTAACAAATCATGAGTGCACATACAGGTCACTATTTCTTCTTCCAATATATAAAAAAAAAATTGACAAAAACAAGAACCCAACAGCTGACCATATTGCTCATAAACACATTTTTTTCTCACAAGAGACAGCTTCAACAGGAACACAACAATAACATTCAAAGTCTGAACCAGACCCTCATAAACTGGTGAATTTATAAGAAAAAAAAAAGAAGCATTGAAATGCTAATAAGGTATTAAACAGGAATAAGAAGTAGGGCTTGGTTTAAAGTCTTAATTCCCTCATAGTTTAGCTGAGCCCAGAATATGTTATCTAATCCAAGGGCAATTGACATATGCCCCGTCAGAGGACAATACTCTTGGCCAGGAAGATCTTTATTGAGTCTTCGCTAGTGCTAAGCAAACAGAAAGTTTTGAATATTTGAAATAATTGATAGAAGCAAACAGTTACTGTCAGTTTAGCTCAGGCCACCAAGCCGGTGGATGAAATAAACAAGTTACTCCACAGCGAAAAACATATGTGAACTCGGCCAAAAACAATTCCAAGATTCTTATGTGGTAAATTTTAGCAAGCCTTTCTAGTTAGTTGTTTTTCTATAGTTTTTTGGTTAAATTATAGCTTACAAACAAGAAAAGTCCTGTAAATACCACTTTGCAGAATAATGTTTTAAGACAAAAATAAATAGTAATGGTTGTAAAAATAAGAATTTGTAACACAATAATTGAGCAGGTCATCAAAATCAATTTATAAGTGAAGAAATGCAAAAAGGTATACCAGATAATCAAATGCATTTCTGTTTCAAATATATTTTCAATACGGTTCTGACATATCATGCAGACCCTGACAAATACTCTAGAGAGTGTTAAGATTTTATTGTCATTGTGCCAGCTGAAAATTTGAGGTGCAAAGTTGTTTTTCTTTTTTCTCCCCAAAATTAAATAATGAAATGGAACATGAATCCAAATCACATTTAAATGTGTTTAAAGCCTGGATTGCTATCAGACACTCCAAAAGTCTGTAATAAAAGCTCCACATTAAGTGTGATGGCTAGCACACAAGAGGAGGAAGCAAGAATCTAATCTAATCTGTTCCAGACTTTTATTCTTTCTGAAGTACTGAGTGGTGAAGGTAAGGGTGTCTGGATAATCTTAAAAAACAGAAATGAAGTAGTCAACAAATGTTAGATGTGTATAATCACGAAGTAAATCTTCTTATAATATACAGAATTTGAAGTAGAGAGTCCCCTTCGAATATCTAAGCGTCTTCAGTTATTAAAATAGGAAACAATAAAGTTTAAGGTGAATCGCTATCCAAGGTTTAAGAGGACAGTAAGGATAGTTTAGGCTAACTACCCAGAGTGAAAACACTGCATTTCATCTGAACAAGAGGGGGAGAATATTAACAAAAGCAGCACGCAACACATTCTGTTAGGAATACTGTTTGACCTGTTGTGTTGTGAGGAAAGGGGTGTATTTATCAATGGGAAGCTACCTTAAAGGTGACAATGTATGCTTTTCTTCACAGCAAGTGTAAACGCTTTCCAGAAAAAAACACATCTTTCTGATTGCCACCATATTACTTCATTGCTGTGAAGTGCAAAACAGCTTAGAAATGGACGTGTGTCCTATTCTTTACTTCCATACTATTTTCCCTCCGTTCACTCACATTTAAGCATCCCATCCCCAAAATAGGCAGGATGCATTTTAATTTAAACTTTGCGTAGAATTTGTTTTGCTGTTCAGAGCAAAAAGCATGCAACCACTCCCCTCCCACTGAGTCTATAATTTAAATGTCTTTTCTAGGGCAGAAAGTTCACAAAAATCCTTGACAATGTCACCATAAATATTTGACCTATCTGAATTTTTCTATTGTTACAGCACATATAATTTACTTTAAGAAGAATGGTTGTGCATTTTAGTCTTGGCACAAAATTACTCAATAGTAAAGTTTTTAAAGTATCATATATTCCATTTCTCTTTTTATGAAGATGCCAATATAATATGTATAATTAGTTGGAAAGTAAAGGTAAATTTATGGAAAGTGAACTGCTAATATGGTCTTCTAGTGATAAACATTGTACACAGTTCTAGATGCACCCACAGGGTTAATCTCCAGCATTTTTGTCAAGCTTCCTATTTCTTGATACAGCAGCTTTCTACAATGTCTGCAAGAGTGCATAGTACTCAGGGCTTTGTTATTTATTCACACCGGCTTTTTTTGTTTTGTTATTTATTCACACCTTCCCCTATTGTTCTTCATGACACAGTGAGGAAAAAGCTTTTTCAAAAATACTGTTTCATACTGGGCTACTTCCTTAGAATAAACCAAGTTATCTCTTTTCAATCTAAATGACTTGTAAGAGTGGTAGAAATCCAGCCAAAAAACATGATTGTGTTTGCTATTTTCTGCTAATTGATAAAGACCTAGTTCCTTAAAATAAAAAATAAGGAAGATTTGACAGTATTTCAAAATTTAGAAGATAGAAATTACATTCACTGTCACAACTTATGAAATTACTGATAGGCCTGAATAAGTATGCCAGCCTAACACAGTAAAAACAAAACAAGATTTCCTCCCTGCAAAACACACTTAAATGTATACATTTTAATAAAAGACAATACTGGGCTCTTTTTTATTTAAATGGTATTTATGTATTCTTTGATTTTGTTATTTTCAAACTGAACAGGATATCCTGGAGACACAGAAAATTATTTTTCCATGCTTATTCTTACCTTCTAATTTAAGAAAAATATACCAGTGCCATTAAGCTTATTCCAATAAGATGACTAAGCCTATTGTCATGAGAAGTGAGCAGAATTCTGATTTCTGTATTCTTCCACTAAGAAGAATGATCAATTCTATTTCCCCGTTTCTTAACACCACTCACCTTAGAATTGGATTTAAAATCTACTCCAAATGTGACTTCCAGACAAGCATTATTTTCAAAGACTGGAAACACATTTTAGAAATTTTGGAGTAATTTTTTATAACTTCCATAGCTGAAAGAACTTAAGTGCACTCGAGTATATTGAGCTTACATTATGTATTATATTTACACAGAGACTAGTTCATCATTCTAATAATCATTTTTCATTTTTTGAAAATGTCAAATTTTAGCAGGAACACTAGTCTTATTTCAGACTACATATAAGGAAGAAATTTTTTATGCTGAGGGTGGTGAAACACTGGCACAGGTTGCCCAGAGAGGTGATGGATGCCCCATCCCTGGAAACATTCCAGGTCAGGTTGGACGGGGCTCTGAGCAACCTGATCTAGTTGAAGATGTCCCTGCCCATGGCAGGGGGGTTGGACTAGATGACCTTTAAAGGTCCCTTCCAACCTATTCTATGATTCTATGATTTCTTCCAAGAAATGCTTGTATAGAGATCTCATGCTTGTGTAGATTTCTTACTCTTTCAAAATTACTTCTATAGCCACAAAGACAAATGAATCAGCATTCTCAATACACAGCGGCATGATTTGGACTTGAAGTTGACCAGGGCAGGTTGTTTCTATCCTAGAATCATTGATTTATTATACATTATTCGTTATTGAAATGTGGATTTACTTTCTTTGGGAATATGATGCAACAGTAAACATGTTCCTTGTTTCCAATTAAAACATTATTACTGCAACTGTATGAACATAAGTTCAGATCATTTGGAAGCAGGAATATAATTTCATGCACATTTACAACATATGTAACATATGATACAGGCATAGTCTGTGTCTCATCTCTTTGAGAACAGATATAACAGGTATGTACCTACCCTTACAGTTTGTTATAGGACCTGCTTCATTTCAGAATGCCCTCACTTGACACGTTACGTCACTCCTTAACTCATAGCTGGAATTAAAAAGAACAAAGTTTCCATTGTAGATAAAGCTCTTATACTGAAAAGAAGAAATTTCACTCCAAGTATTCCCCAGCAAGGAGGAGGGAGCAGAGCAGAACGATCCGTTGCCTTCCGCCCCTTCCTGTCTCCGTTTGTCCCACCCTACCAGAAGGAAGCCTTCCCATGGTTACCTCAGTGTAAAAGGAAACTAAGAGAGCTCTCAAGCATCATGAGATTCATTCAGTGGCATGTTTCCAAGCCCAAGTCTCGTGTGCCTCTCTCTGCTGTTCATTCCACTTTTTGCCATGCTACTGGCTACTTGTTATTTTCATTTTTTCAGATCTTTTTCCTCTTCAGCTCCTTCCCCTTTCTTTTGCCACCTTCTCCTCTTTTCACATGTCCTTCATCTTCTTAACATTCTCTTCCCTTGTTCTCCCTTCTTCTCTAGAGAAGCAGGTGTGCCTGGCCCTCTCCCTGAGCCCTGCAGTAAGCTGTTGTGGAGGTTTGACTGTGCTAGGGCAGCGGCCCCTGTTTTGCAGCTGGGAAAATTAGGCAGGAGACACCACCAGGAAGTAACTACCCACACCTTGCTCTGCAAGCCTTGAAAGGATCTTCACGTTTAAGAAAATGAAAACTAGCACTGGGTCAAACACCACAGCAAGTTTCTTGAGACATGTTCAGGCTTCTGCTTACTCCTTAGCCTCCCACTTCATCTGGAGTAGCTACTGCCTTCTGCCTCCAGAGAAAGAACAATGTCTGCAACCACCTGGGCGAAGGGTCTCCTTTCTAGCCTTTGTCCTGGAGAAGTCTCTGGTCCCATACTACAAGTTTTTACTGCAAAACCCTCCCTCCTGTGATACACAGCTGGAGAGTCATGTGTGGATGCTGCAGAGCACATACCTGCTCTTGACAGAGATCTTGAAACAAGACTCTTTGCATTCACATTTTGTTGCTTTCTTCTCTGGCTGAGACTCTCCTTTTAGCCCCAGAGGCAGATCTTTGCCACAGACAAAGTGAGGGACAGGCAACACTAGGAGATCCTCATCTTTTCCACCTGGAAGTCTTCATTCAGGTGTGCTTGAAGAAGCTTTTCTTCACACACACACACACACACACACACGTACACTGTAAGAATATTTCTAGGTCAGCATCTGATACATGCCAGGGCTTCACATACAACCTCCTGAAAAACATACATGATCCTCCACTATGGGGAGTATTGTGGTATTGTGATCCACAGAACAGAAGCAGAGAGAGCAGAAAGTAACACCAGTGTGACTTCCTAAAGTGACAGTAGTACTAACCGATGGCAGAAAGAAATGCTTTAGTATCATTCTCCTGCCGTAGGCACTGGTGTGGTAACCTCATCTTTGCAAGATAGATAGAAAGAAAACACAGCATTTGCCCACATCATGAGGATGCAAAGGCTCATGGGATACCTTTCAAACCACTCATATACCGACAGCTTGCAGACAGCGTTGCAAACTAATACCAACCCATAGTAATACTCAGTGGGATATGAGCAGTTAGTCAATAATTGTTTTCAGCTCAGTGATTCACCTCATAAAGAAAAGAAATGTATAAGGTAGATATACCCAAGAATGTTATAGTTGCCACAAAAATAGTGAGCAAGCTTGAAAAACATCTGCATTTAAATCCTGAAAGAGTTATTAATTTGTCAGCAGGCAGCATATGTGACACAGTGAGATCTGTCTGTGCTGAGTTACGATTTCTATTTGCATTCTGCTGAATACTAGTCTGACCTTGTCTAAAGAACCTACTATACTGCATTGCGGTCACCCTGCCTGGAAATTCATTGAAGGCGTGTAACTAAGAGGCTTCTGGGACTGTCAGCTTCACTACTGGCCTACCTCCAGGAAGCATTTTATTTTATCATGAGGAGGAGTCAGTAGGGGAAAAAGAGAAATTACAATTAGTAGAGCTGTTGTTTTTTCGTCTCAGCATGCAACACCAAGAGGACATCATATCTAAAAGTACAGTTCTTCTGCAACAGGGGCAACCATTGCAACAAGTAAAAAAGACATGAAAGAAAGAAGACAGAGGAACCAGCTCAAAGCCCAAATCAGCAAAGCAAGTCATGCTAGAGGGCAGCATCCCCCAAGATTTTAATAGTTTTCAAGTGCACACATGAACATTCAAGTTCAGACAGATATCTCAATGAGTAGGAGACTTATTTGCTAATCTTTAAATTACATCAAGCCTGTCACACTTTTCTAAAATACATTGTACTAGAAATTCAAAGTACCAACAGCTTGAGTGAAACAGCTTTAGTCAATGTAAAGACTGAGGAGCTTGCACACCTTAGTTTCAGGGCCTGGTGTGAGTTTGGTGTCAACATCCAGAGGCAGATACCAGCCAAAAAAGCAAAACTTGTGTACGTGCTAGAGAGTCCCAAAGCTATCAACAGCGACTACATTTTACTGAAAAGGTGAGAAAAAGTTGACAGGTTATACAAGTAGAAAAATGGAAGGTGGAAAACATGTATGAAATCAAGTGCCTGAAGCGTCCAAGTATGCATTTTCCAACGTATCAAAGGAGGAAAAGGAAGTACTGTGGGAATATGATAGGACTGACAGCCTGACCTTTTGAAACATTGGATTGGATGGAGTAGTAGGGCTGGCAGAGGCGGGACTGAACTTTAAATTGAGTTTAAATGAGTAGCTCTGGAAATGCAGGTCTGGGAGGCTGTGCCACAGAAAATCAGGAACTCCGAGGTACTCACTTGCACCTATTAGAAACCACTGGATTTCATCATACCACACAATTTCTGAGATTCAAAAAAACTTTTTACCACCTTTAATCTCTATGCCTAACTTCAGTTAGGCCTAGTCAACAGTCTCTTCCATAATTCCCCAGCTATTGCAATCTCTAATGTCTGATTGCAGGCTCAGTTAGGTCGGTAATTCTGCATCTCACTAGTACGCTGTTGATAGTTAAGCCTATAGGATTTATTCAGTTCTTTTTTATGGCACTGACTCTAGAACCATGCAAAATAAACATCTGACTGACAGCTCAGCCCCTTCACTGAGTGGATAATGTTCATGCACAACAAAGTTTTTGACTAATAAATGAATAACATTTAAATTTCTCCTCTGTGCATAATACTATCACAAGCTGCTGTATACCATTATAGGAATATCAATAAGATTTTTCCATAACATAGCAGAAGGGGAAAAAAATCCCAAAACTGTAGACAGTAATTTATGGAGGAATGAATGCACAGTGTACAGTTTACAAAACGTCAAACCTACTTGAAGGTTAACTAATGACATAAATGAAGTCTGTGCTCTGTGCTGCAACAGAAATTCTGTGAATAGGGAGAAACAGTAAATGAAAGCTTTCTATCCTTGTTTCCAAGCAAGGAAATTTCACACTTGCAGACTTTCAGCCATTATCCAGTAATACAATACTTCAGAAATAAGATTCACAGAAACCATCCATAACTGAAATAAAGTATTCACTTTGTAAAATTATAAGACTTTTTTTCTTCACTTCATATACAGAAGAGAATAAAGACAAAATGAGAATCCCATTAAAATCTCTGTTTAGCTGGTCAAAGAAACTATAACTGACTAATAATAATATCGTCGACTGTAGCAATCTCTGATATATTTCCTCCACCAAGATTCAGAACAAGTTCTATAGAAGGGCTTGAATACTGCAGTGAGATATACCACACAAATATGCATCCCTTTTTCTGTCATAATGTACTAATGACTCTTACATTACATTATATAATACCACTGTAGATGCTTCTTCCAAAAAAACCCTAACAGTAGATGTCAAGGTAAGTCTATTCCACATTTATGCTAGAGGCGATCTTCTTCATCTAATACCTGATTTTAGGACGTAATCAGACAAGAACTTGGAATAAGATTTAAGTGTTTTCAAAAATTATTGCCACTACCTTCCCATAATTTGAGTGCTTATAGCATCAATGTAAAGCAAAATAAATTTTCTTTTAAAAGCACTGGTTACACAGAAAAATTGCTATATTCTAATTTGAGGATTAAGGACATTTTATTCTCTACTGCACTACTTACCATTTGCACGACAATTCAAAAAAGCAGAGGTCTGCAGAGATGCTAATCAGAACTTTAAGGATTAATATAGTGCTACTCCTGCATGCTGCTGGCATTTCAACGGGTGTCTTCTCTTTTTGAATAACAAGATTGCTTTTTCCATATTTCAAAGAGCTGTAAATTCCTATTACTAAATCAACCAATTTGTCCATGTAACAGCATGGAGAAAGAATCTGTTAGAAAGTAGAGTTTACACCCTGGAGTTAAGAGGTTGTATTCTGAGTCCTTTTCTGCCTCTGCTTTCTGCACTCATAGGCCTAAATAGGCACCTATGTTAATTTTTGTTTCCACAATTCTCTAAAAATTGTCATGAGAAAGTATTTTTGGACACTGCACTCTAAACTTTTTAACTCTGTTAATTCAGTGAGTCACAGAATCAGGAGCAGGGTTAGCTACAGTATCTGGCATCATTTTGGTTCTCCATCTGTCTTAGAAGATAAATGAATTGTGAGTTGATAGTACTCTTT
>NW_008824930.1:2016073-2023423 GCF_000699105.1 Pygoscelis adeliae
ATAGTACTCTTGCCCCTTTGTGCTATCAATCAAATCAGATATCAATACAGTCCGTTTAAGCACATTTTAAGTACAAATGTTAACTTCCTGATTTCTGCAGAAGGCAAATCCAATTTGTCATTAATTTTTCTTTATGGTCAAGAACCATAAAGGTTTTTCATTCTATTTTGCAAATAAAGCACGGGATCCTGTCGGTGTCATCTGACAGTAGTCTATTTCTCCTTGTATGTGTGTGATTTCAGGTATGTTAAATAATTTGCTTTCACATCCTCGTGCTTTATCTGCAACATTGCCAAATTTCAGTATGATAAACAAAAAACCTTCAAAAGGAACCAGTTCTCTCAAGGAAGGTAACAAGGTGGAGGGAAACTAAAAATACAAACAATTCATACAGCATCTGAAATACTTGCAATATTTGATGTTTGTGCTGTATCACAGCTGTTCCTATACAGGGTAAGGTATAATTTTTCTGGAGGAGGATTGTCAAGGCTGACTGCATTAACCTTGAAGTATTGTTCCCTTAGGTTATAAATTTCTGCAAATCCAAAGCGTGAAGCTGTTTCGAAGAAAGGGAAAAATCCCCGAACTGTAAGCTGTATTAGTAGTCAAGGAAACTGCCGTCTGATACTAGCCTTGAACAAACAGTACAGACAGAAATACAGCCTAGAACTAACAGCTCCATTACAGTCTTGACAGTTAAGTCGTACACTTTGCATTAATGATCTCCAGGTATTAATGCCAATGTCAATTAATGCTACCCTTATGATGCACAGTCTTGAATAGGAATCAAACCAAGGTAAAAATGAAAGGGCTCTCAAAAATCAGAAGTCAGAGAGGTGTTTGAAAAAAGATCTCTATTTAAAAAGAACTTAGTAATCATCCAAGATAAGAGGATACTGAAGCAAGAACAGCCCTCATCTGACACCCTCCCAGCTTTCCTGTAACTTCATGAGGAGTACAGGAGCAGCCCTGGAGAGTATGACATCTCAGAAGTCTTTCTGCTTGTTTCAAGCTAAATACAAATGGATCTGCTCAGTTTCTCTTAGCCACTTAAAGGTGTTTAACCTGCTTTTTAGTAGATTTACTGAGTAAGCTACAGTGGAACTAACCTCTGGAAGACTCCACTAATCTAATTTTTTTTTTTTGTTGTTCGTCGTTTGGTTGAGGTTTGGGGGAGTGAGGGGGGGCTGTGGGGTATTAAGGAATGCTGCTGTACAAAAGCTCTATGTCTGCCAGGGACTAAAGGAAATCTGCTCTCTGCTAGGCCAGATAACTTCTGGCCAATCTACTTATAAACTGTTCTTTTCTCATTTATCCCCACTACGTAGTGCTATCCTTTTCCACCTAATTTTTCTGATCAAAAGAACAAGGCAAAAACGTTTGCAATCCCAAACTCATGCTCAGAGTATTTACTCTCCTCCTCATATCACTGAAGAATTTCCCAATATCTGTATCAGAACAGCTGAATCAGCCTCTCTGGGGAGAACTCCATGTTTGATTGTTGAGGTTTTTTCATGTTTATTCTCCCCAATGTGCCAACCGGTAGCACCTATTAACAAAAGTTTTAGTCCACAGCATATTGCAGTGCACCAGAATGCCACTTTTAAGCATGCCAGAAGTGAAGCTGGCATTAAATAACTAAAGCCAGGTTTTACATGCAGACTTAAACACCTGAAAATTGGTATTTGGCAAAGGACTGTAATAAGCATTGTCCTTCAGAGACAGTTAATTTTGTCTTTAATCAGCTCCTGTGTGTATACGCTTATTCCAAATGTGTTCATTACACTTCAAAAAACTGGGTTAACTTAATTCACAGAAATGGACATAGCTAAGTGAGGATCCTGCAACAAGGTGGACAGAAAATAATCCTGAAAAAGGAAGGGGGAGAATAAGGGAACAGAACTGAGAGTGGTCCAAAAGCAAGGAAAAATAGATCAGAGAGGTTTTCCCACAGAAAAGGCTAGGGACAGCTAGAAAAATAAATGTCAAGTGAAGGAAGAACATTACTGCTTTGACAAAGAGGATAGCCACTGTGATTACCTGGAGAAGTGACTTGATCCAGACAGAGGATTCGGGGCAAAAGATATAGACAAGCAGGCAGAGGAGGTAGTGGCTTGAGGATGAGTAGCTCAGGAACTTGCTTCTCACCAAAAGCCCTATTTCCTCAGCTCCAGGGGGTTGTGAAGTCATCCTGACAGTAAGGTAAGTTTGAGAAATAAAGAAACCTCTTACAGTAAACAGTGCAGTCAGGATTTGGCTGTTCTGGCTTTTGCCATCAAGACCTTAATTAGATTTTCTAATTGCTCTGGGTGCTCTGGGTGCTTGTTAGAAAGGTCTAGTATGCAGACGGGCATGTGAGATGTACTTTCAATGTGAAGTGTCACAGAACACTAAATACTTACCCAAATCGAGTTCTAGACCCTTCTATTGAGCATTCCAATAAACTGGAATATTTTTAACTTAGTTCCTCAATAAATTGGGAAGGGCAAAAATTGAGATGTCAGTCACCTCACAAAACTGGGGTCTTTCAAATATACATTTGTTGATATTTGTGAAGCATTGGTTACTATAAGAAAAAGTGCCATAGAAAAGCCAATTAAAAAAATCAGTCTTTAAAGCAGAATCTATAAATATTGCACTGCAAATAAACAAAAATGGGAGTGAGGAAAATCCTCTACATAGCTTACTCAGTGCACTGTAACTGTTCAGAAAAAGGAGGAGGGGTAACTGACAGTATAGAATTAGTCTTCAATGATTTCTTCAGCACATTTAGACTTCAGGACTGGATTCCAGTTGCACAGATCATCAATTAAAAGACATTTCTAATCTCACTCTGATTTACGCAACCTTGAAGTTGTTCAAAAGGTGCATTCAGTTATATCATTCTATCTAATTCTTTGCAAGAAAAAAAAAATCATTTTTCTAAGTTCATCCCTACCATCCCCTTGAAGAATTTCTCATTCTTTGCTTTTCTTCATTAGAAATCGAATTTAACTCCCCTTCTCTCTCCCTCAACAATCACAATTGCATATTAAAAGTACAATTATCCCAAAAGCTCACATGCTGCGGTACTTAAAAAATAAAAAAATAGCTGAAATGATTTGTCATTTAAAAGACTGAAACAGCTACAAAACATGAAGGGTAAGATCCAACTCTCATCCTTGTTCTAAGTTGTTATTATACCCAGCACATAAATGGCCAATAGTCTGTAGCTGTAGGACAGCCCATTAAAGTCACCCAGATAATTTTTTTCCACCTGACAATAATCACTACAGCCTCAATTCTCAGAGGTGACAAGGATTAAGGCCATCATCATCAGAGTTAACTTCTGTTGACTTGGCATGGCCTGCTAGCCACTATTAATTAATGATGCCATAACTTCTACATATCACTCAGCCACCACACTTCTGCTCCCCAGTAGAATTCCAGTTTGCCCACTAGATTATTTAGCAACCTTGGGAATAGGGAGTGCCAAGAGCAGCAATCAAACCAAAAATACTTGTATTTTTAAGGAAGCATGCTGAAACACTTTTCCCAATATCAATTTTTACAGTTCGCATGCAATTTTACATTGGCTATGTCCAAAACAATTTTGTCTTACCAAGAATTAAGTACAATAATTCACTCTAAAACATGAACTGCTTTCCCTGACAGTGTGATCTAAACCTAAAAGAGGAAAGTAATTTCTTTATGTTTCTCACTTAAGAGGAGAACCACTTTCATCATCAGCTGCTGATTAGATGGCTTAAACTTTTGGCAGATATTGCACAGGTATTTAAAGTTGATTTAGTGCATTCCTTAAGGCATCACATGAAAACATAATATGGTGTAACATTTAATGTTCAAAGCAGAAAACTCTGATCATGGGAGAGATGAGTAGCTGACCGTGGAAAATTTTAACAAGTAATGTGAAAGGACAGCCCTTGTATTAAGCTTTCTTTTTAAAAAGAAATTAACATCTCAGGAAATCATGAGTATCTTAGAGGCCACACTTGCAGTAAAACTTTTGAAAAAATAATTTCTCCTGTAAAAATTAGGTGTCTAAACCATGTAGAAGCTGTCAAAAATACACCTTCCTTACTTTAACCTGTACGTGGTATGCTGAAATTGCTGCCTGAGATCCTATCACCTGTGTTACATGGGAGATCCACCCAAAGGATCAGAAAGAGACATAAAAACATCCAGAAATCATTAGGGCTGTCAAATCTGGAAGCCAAATCAACACTAGGCTGCCTACTTGCTAGCTAGTCTAGCTTGATGTTCACTGGCGACCACACCCTGACATACACCCCCACACAATGTGTATGCCCTCTTCTCTCCCCAGTTGCTGCACCACAGACACATGGGCTCTCTGCAGCCTGTGGAGGACTCACGCCAGAGCGCAGGAAAAGGCTGCGAGAAAAGGAGCAGCAGAGAGAAACCTCTCTGCACTGACCGCGACCCCCCTTGGTGCCTCGCTGAAGGGGCTGAGTGCGACCTGTGGCCAAACCAAGGAATTTTTATCCTTAAAAACTCACGATTAATATTTCAGATTAAATCCACAAAACTCGCTGGCTATAAGTAGTATTCAATTTTTGTCATAAAGCCCTGAGTCACCACGATGGGAGAAAAACCCACCTTTTGGGCCTTGGACACCAAATGGACACTACTGAAGTACCCACTGGATTGTAAAGGAAGTCTTTAAAATAAACTGTTTATTAAAAATAGCCCATTCAATCGATAATTTCCCTTTTCTAGTTAGAAACTGACCAGTCATTAACCCTTTGATATTGCACAGAAACAAAGAATTAAATAAGCAAATTAAAACGCCAGGTTATACATCCCATTGTTCTTCGCTGCAACTAAGTACTGCACCCATGCTTTTTTTCACCAAAGACCTAAAAAATAGTTACAACCAAACACATTTTAAGTAAAGCAACGATGATGTGTTTCCTGTAGATTATGTCATACAGACATATTTATGAAGTAGGTGCATTTTTAATGTTTCTGAATTTATATGATCAGTATTTTTAAGCCTGCAGAAAATATTTATGTGGCATACAATAGGACTGGATTGTGCATTTATTGAACATTGAAATACTAAACTTTACAAGACAGTAATCTACTATTTTTCCATATTACTCTATTCAGTTGCAACCCAAAGTTGGACCCATCATTCAGAAGAGCTTCCTTCTATTTTCAAACGATCATAAAATGCTATTATTAAGCAAATGTGGAGAACCAAAAAGCTCTTGCCTCAGGGAGCCTTGCCTTCTTTTTGATGAGGGAAATTAGTTCCTTTTTTGCTTTTTCTTTTATTTCTGTATAGTGAAGAGAATTTTAATAAAATCATGTAGTTCTGTTGGAGGTTAAAGAGCTATGTGTTGATGTATACAGTGCCTGGGCATCTTGTAACTGAACGCCTAGAATTTGTTCTTCAGCAATGTAAAGGTAAAATGACATTTTTAGGATGTAAAATCAAGTGAGACAATTAGTGGATAATAAAGGGTTTCTACACTCTTTATCACAGCAGGCCCAGTCAGTAATGATCACTAATAAATCCCTTTCACTCTCAATGCTTGTAAAAAGCCTTCTTCATAATTTCTTTTTTGCAAAACAATTACCTATTTTTTCCCCCACTGTTTGAAATGTAGTTCAGGACACCATCCCTAGGAATCTGATTTACAAAGTCCTTAAAGAATCATCTGAGATCAAATGCTGTTAGGAATACAATCAAGGCAGCAGCAATTCAGCTTTCTTCCTTGGTTGAGAAAGCCATTTCAGAGCCAGAAAAATAAGTTTCCCTTATAGTTTCCCTTTCAAAATGAGGCTTCTATGCTGGCGGGAGGGGAGGAAATAATTACAAAAGAAGAAAAAAGAATTACTTCTTTAAAGAATGGCTCAAAAAAAAAGACTGACCCCAAATAAAGAATGGCCCTGAAGTTTTAAAATCAAACTAGCTTCAGCAACTGTTATGTCTTTAATCTTTTTGTATGAAATGACATTAACTTAGAATAAGGGATGCTCAAGAAAAAGATAATAAAGTCACCTGAAATGCACTTCAGCTCTCATAACAGAGGCATCATCAAATAAATGCATTGCTTTGCAATTATAAGAAAGTTATTAATATAAGTATTTGTCAACCATTTCTCATAATTTTTAATTTGAAAAAATTGTAAACCATTCCAAAACCATCCACAATTCATATTATCAAGTAATTTCTAACTTTTATTAAAATAAATCACGCATCAGACACAAAGTCAGTTATCATTGTAGCATTATGTAAAACACAAATAATTACAGTAATAAAAAGGTAAAGGCTTATGAGCAGTACATTTAGGAAATGGGGAAGCAACATTATTTTTTCAGCCAGCAGACAAATAACAACTTAAAAAACCAGATAAAACTGACCAAAGACATAGATATAGGACCAGAACCAAAAGTATTTATGCATGGAAACGTGATCCTGCTTCCTTCATTCTTAACAGAACCCCCATCTCTAGGTTGCCAGAGCAACGTAGAAAACACCTCCACCTCTGATTTCCAGCTGATTGTGCTAAGGACGAAGGCACTCAGGGAGCAACTCTTTTAAAGCCACCTGGTAGCTCCCTGCCTCACAGACATTTCCAGAACCAAATTTCTAACTGAAGTGTTATTGGTGAACACAGTATTACAGTGCAGTCTTAAGGTTAACATGCTAATAATTCTTAGAAAAGGACAGTTACTTCTCCTCTAGTAAGCCCCAGGCTAGTCTGTTTTTCATCCCCCTAATTCCTTCAATGTCAAAATGAAATTAAATGTGGAAAATTATCAGTGTCTCATTTCCTAAGAATATTGGCTTCATCACAAGAGGCATCAGCACCTGAATGTTCTTTGGCTAAAATTTTATTTGTTTGCATCTATAGCTATGGAGAGAAAAATTGAAAGGTCAAAATGGTTATAACTAAGGAAGTTATTATTTTCAGTTAGCTCCTCATAACAGGCTGGGTGACCTTTCCTAGCAAAAACACCGTTAGGTTTATCTCATTGTAGGTCATTAATTGAATAAGTTAGAAGTAGGTACTTGGTCACTGTGTCTCAGCTGAAGAAAAAATGTACTGCAGACAGCGAAGCTAAAAACAGTAGCAATATCCAGCCTCTTTAGTATGACAGAAATACCCCAACCACAATGTGTTCGCTTTCAGATCTCTCCAATGAGAGATGCCAGTCGGTGAGTTTCAGCTATACGGTTAACCAATTTTTACACAGACTACAGCTGAAATGCAGTGCACAACCTCATAATTAATGTTTTGTCCACAACTGGAATATGGTATTATTAAGACTGGCACCAGTCTTCAGTTGCTTGCAGCTTTGTCAAACTTGCACATCCTG
>NW_008824930.1:2023456-2026495 GCF_000699105.1 Pygoscelis adeliae
TGTCTGCATCGGATACATTTTAGCAGGTTACCTGTCCCTCTCAACGATGCACTGCTGAAGCCAAAATAACACATATGGAGCTTCAATATGAAGGAAAGTACCAAACCTCTGTGAAAAGGTTAGGGGAGCTGGCAAGGATGAACAGACAGGAGGAATACCCATGAATCTAAAGGTGATGGGGATGAGGGAAAACGGGTTTTCCATTGTGAGTTAAGCCAGCTGTAAATTAGCGGGACAAGAAAATAGATAAGAGGGAAGATACAACTTACCTTGTGAAGAAATAGAGTGTAGATGTGGGAATATTGTGAGATATCTGAAATCTGGGAAGTAAGAAGAAGCAGGATTTGAACATGTTGGAAGTAATGGAAGAAAAAAGGTGAGACAAAAGGAGGAATGTGCCAAAGAAGGTGTGTGCAGCAGTCCAGCGCCTCCAGAGTCAGGGCCTCCTCTTCAGTCTCAGCACTTTGCTAGCACGAGTAAACATCAATGAAACCTACCAGCTATGCCACTCTGTGGGAAGTTTGATACCATTTACATTTATTAAAACATTTCTGAGAAGATATTTTAAGTTGTATCTGAGAAAAGAAAAAAAAGAAAAGAAAAAACACCTCTTGTTTCTTCTCCAAATAAAAGGCATTGTATGAGAGGAAATGAAAAATGACATAATTGGACTTGAGAGTTTGAGCGACTCCTAGACAAACATCTTATGTTTGACAAAAATATGTTCTGCCACTGTATATTGTGAGAGAGCAGTAAGTGAGAGAGGAAAATTCACTATGATTTTCTTAATTACACTGTCATGCCTACAAATCTTTCCAAAGTGCAAACAAAAAGACCTTTCTCTTTTTTTAATTAACATCATAGAATTGTAATACAATTATAATTCTGTGATTCAAGCTGACAAGATTAATAAAAATGTCAAGGAGGTTATTGCTGTACCAGTATCCTCACCCTGGCTGCTCAGTTTTTGTCTTTTTTGTGTTTTGTTCTTCTTTCAGCATTATATTCTCAGAAGCTGCATTGTGTCTGTTACCATGGAAAATAAAACTGTTTGCAGCACTTTATTTACCTACCCACCCCTTTTATTAATTTAAGTCTAACTAAATTTGCCCTCAACCTCATATATCTTGAGTAGTGTAGAACCCACTTTGTGAATGTGGCTACTCTAGCTCACATTATTGATGATCCCTTTTCCACCAAAGGTAGGCGAAGTTGAGAATTTGTTGATTGAGTCCAAATCATTGGAGCTGGCTGACTGAAGACAAAGCTAACATAACTAGTTGCATAAGTGATAGGGGCTGTATGGATCTTCTTCAGCTATGACAGGAATGACTGAGGATCGAAACTTAAAAGCTGGGTGAGAAAAACAGGCAATTATACAGAGTTTTACAACTGTAGCAACAGAAGATGTTCATGATCTCTCAAAATAGAGTGTACTCTTAGGTGCATATACTTAACAGCCTTATTTTTCTTCTTTCATTATGTGACAGTACATTCTGTATCTCAGAAACAGTGGAATAGTATTTGGAGTTTGTTTCTGTTTTTAACAACCCTAGAAGGATTGTTTTGTGTTTCAGCATCATCTTGGTTAAACTCTGTAATGATTACAAAATCGTTATGAAAAGTATCCCACTGGAGACTCAGTAAGATATTCTAGTGCAGTATTTCGAAGCTAAACTTTGAAATTGCCATATCAGGTAAAACTTCATTTCTAAAACTGCAGCTGACAAGATTAGCAAAGTATCTTTGCATCTTGTGTACAGTGTAAGAGTTGACTACCCACAGAGATAAATAACATCTTTCTTCTCTCTCTCTACTGATTTTACTATTTGGGGCATACATGCCCCAAATTACTATCCTACAAACCACAAACAAAGGAATGAGAAGTACCTTCTGGTCCAGTAGGTATAATTCTGTTTTGAAGGCAAAACATGAGAAATTTTTTTTTATTAACTGATCAAGTTTAGTCTTAAAGACTAAACTTAAGTCTTAAAGACTAAACTTAGGCTTAGACTTAAAAGAAAGAATTTCATAAATCCATCCACTCAAATAGCTGGTAACCATTTTCAGTGTCCAGACTAAAATTATTCATGGTCACACAGATCACTGGGGGCTGTAAAGCTGTCTGAGAAACTGAATTAACACCTGGGCTATTTTCTTATCCTGAACTCTGAGATGCTTCTACAACACTTACCACCAACATTATTAAGACTTGCACTAACTAGCATGTACCTACCAAAGCCACATTCACAAATGACAGAAGCATAACCATCCCTTCAGGTTCCCCATCCCTCTAAACCTTTCCTGAACCTGTTTGAATTTTAAATAATTTTTTCAGTGTTCCAGATGAGGTCTTCTGCCAGTGCCTTACAGAACGTCATCAATACTTCGCCATTTCTCCTGGAAACAACTTTCCTGATAGAACCTAAGGTCACAATTACATTTTGTGAAGACAGATCACATGGACAATTCAGACTCAATAGGTAATTGAATAAATGTGCAGAGACTTGGAAGACAACTTCCTGACACAGCTGGTAAGCGAGCCTACCAGGGGAGGTGCCTCGCTTGACCTCCTGTTTACAAACAGAGAAGGACTGGTGGGAGATGTGGTGGTCAGAGGCCGTCTTGGGCTTAGCGACCATGAAATTGTAGAATTTTCGACTCTTGGTGAAGTAAGGAGGGGGGGCAGCAAAACCACAACCATGGACTTCCAGAGGGCGGACTTTGGCCTGTTCAGGACGCTGGTTGAGAGAGTCCCTTGGGAGACCATCCTGAAGGGCAAAGGGGTCCAGGAAGGCTGGACGATCTTCAAGAAAGAAGTCTTAAAGGCGCAGGAGCAGGCTGTCCCTGTACCCTGTAAGAAGAACGGGCGGAGAAGACGACCGGCCTGGCTGAACGGGGAGCTTTTGCTGGGACTCAGGAAAAAAAGGAGAGTTTACCGCTTGTGGAAGAAGGGGCAGGCAACTCAAGAAGAGTACAGGGATCTCGTTAGGTCGTGCAGAGAGGAAATGAGAAAGGCAAAAGCCCAGCTAGAACGCA
>NW_008824930.1:2027672-2027902 GCF_000699105.1 Pygoscelis adeliae
GTGGCCAAGAAGGCCAACGGCATCCTGGCCTGTATCAGAAATAGTGTGGCCAGCAGGAGTAGGGAAGTGATCGTGCCCCTGTACTCAGCACTAGTGAGGCCGCACCTTGAATACTGTGTTCAGTTTTGGGCCCCTCACTACAAGAAGGACGTTGAGATGTTGGAGCGTGTCCAGAGAAGGGCAACGAAGCTGGTTGAGGGGTCTGGAGAACAAGTCTGATGAGGAGTGGC
>NW_008824930.1:2028156-2030222 GCF_000699105.1 Pygoscelis adeliae
TAAACATTGGAACAGGCTGCCCAGGGAAGTGGTTGAGTCATCATCCCTGGAAGTATTTAAAAGACATGTAGATGAGGCGCTTAGGGACATGGTTTAGTGGGCATGGTGGTGTTGGGTTGACGGTTGGACTCGATGATCTTAGAGGTCTCTTCCAACCTTAATGATTCTATGATTCTATGACTTTTATGCCTTTAGTTATTTCCAAATTATAAGTTTCTTGCTTCTAGTAAAAATTCTCCTTGTCTCCATATGAATGACCTTGGATGTCATTCTATTCAGTTTCATCTAATTTCTAATACCCTGTTCCTCAAAACCACCCAATTCATCATGTCTAAAATCCAGTCCCTTTCTTTATGCTTAAGTTTTCTGACTTTATTGAATCAACAAGCTTGATTAACCTATTTCTAATTTTCTTTTTCTCCCTAGCATGGTCAGCCTGCAGTTCTTAAGGAATTCCGCTTATAAGTCACGTTCAAATCTGCCACATGCTCTTTTCAGCAGATACCACAACTTCTCACCTGCACCCACTAAAACAAGTTTCATAACAGTCCTCATGTCATCAAACTTGAACGAACACTTTTGCTTTGTGATAGCATATGGTATGAGTTACTGAAATTTTTGTGATTCAGATCTACCACATTTCTTTCCTCCAGATAATCAGTTATATCCTCCAGACAATCAGTTATATTTCAACGGATAACAGATTAGTCTCATATAATCTACATTTGTGTGTATTTAATCAGTTTGCTATTTCCTCTTTTTCCTTGTTCTTCCATCTTATATTATACTGAATTGCTCCAATTCCTTTCTCTGCGCTGCTCCTGCTTAAGTACAGTTACCATATTTGTTGTTTTCCATTCATTCATCACCACCTGTGACAGGATCTAAATGTAGCTACAATAAGAACTATAATTTCACATGCTAGTAAATAATACATTTGCTCAAAACATAATTCATTAGCTAGTAACAAAAATTTAAATGTCTGGCAAAGGCATTTTTAAAGTGATTCGCTGCCACAGACTGGCATTTCCATACTTGAAACTAAAGGTTGGGGATTTGACTAAGAATCAATGGAACAAATTTAAATTGTTAAGAATTTTGAGGTAGCAAATTGGCATCCATTTTTCCAATCTGATGAAAATAAATTATTACTAATAAACAGTGGGCCTTGCTGTAATTAGCATATGCTGAAGACTTACAGAGACTTCATGACTAACACATACGCTAATATCACATGCAGGAACGATGAAAAACTCCTTCATATATATTTACCTTGAAGATCAAAATTTGTTTAATGCATTTCATGGCATAGCATGCTACTTTCAATATCTTATGCAAAAACTAACAAGAACAAAAATTTCTAAATCTGCATCACTGAGTACTACGTACATCCAGATCATGCAAGTGGGTGACTTCATTTCTTATTCAAATTTGTACTCATATCATACATACTGTCTTCAGTGCTAATAAGGCCTAAGGTCAAGCAATGCTAAAAAGTTCAAGACTGGTGCTTTATGTGGTGCGTCAGCAAGGCAGGCTTAAAGACCAAAAAGCATCACAAACTTAACCATGATGTAATGGTGTAACTCTTTAAGAACGTGTCTCATAGTCACTTATCTGAAGAAGGTCTTAGTTGCACTTGTAGTTAGCTGCTTGCAATTAAGCCATGGAGTAATGGTGTGGTTAAGAGCATGACTGAAGCAGGCAATTTAGCCCAGGCTTAATACTGAAAATGTCTGTCATTTGACCAGAGGAACTTCATGTAAAAGACAGATGTGAGAGTGAGAGTCTTCCCTTCCTCCCAAGACTTCTGGTACGCGAAAGCTCTTTGTGAAAGCTCTCTGCCAGGTCAGTCCAGACAACAGGATTGTATAAAACTTCGGTGTGTTCTGCAAATTACATATATGTAGTCAAGTATACAACTTAAAACGTACCCTAGTTGAGACACACAAACCAGACTACAGCTTGAAGTAAAGGAATGTCAAAGTGTTGCTGAACTTATACTTTTGACTTTCAATTGTGAAGATCAATTTGTATGCCTCTCCCTTTTTTCTCTTCCCTTGTGC
>NW_008824930.1:2030236-2034209 GCF_000699105.1 Pygoscelis adeliae
TACTTTAAACGTGAGCAAAAGGCATGCTGCCTTTTTTTCACTGAAAGCAGATATCTCTGCTTGAACCACTAAGAAGGAATATGTCAGTGATGCCAATGAGAAGTACATCTTCCCAGATGGAAAAGGCTGAGTGACAAGAGTCATTTTACATCTTTGACACATAACAAAAAAGTCTTTAGAAATAGTTCACATAGCTCCAGGGCTTGTTTCAAGCCATTCTAACTTTACTCTAATACCAAGGTCACATTGCATTTTTCATTCCACAAATCCCATTCCTGGCCTGAATGAACACTGAAGGGTTTTATATCCTGCAGCATCATCATGATTTATCCACCAGAGACTTCTTTTTTATCTAGGCTCAACCTGGCAACATGACTAAGCACTGTCTTTATGAATTTGCATAAATACACAAGACTTTCTGTCTCTAGGGTTTGTGGTGAGTGTCCATGAAGGCACTGGGGCTCTTGACAACTGACTGTGAGGTCTGATCATTTAATCAACTTTGAAGTAACCACTCCCATCCTAGAAACTGATGATGTACAGCAGAGCTCCAGGTGATGCTGGCTTCTCTGCTGCCATTCTGGCTTTGATGATCAGTTTGGGGTCTGTGTTGACCCATATGTACTGTTACATTAGAGATGCCTTTAACGCAGTATCATAGGACTAGTATATTCTGAGTGATGAAGGCCTGTAGAAGCTATACCTGTCTAAATTATGGCATGACCAGAGGCAAAAATAATATTCATTGTGTCCATTTTTCATATGGGTTAGAGTTTGAAAATTGCAGCTTTTGAATTTACCTCAAAATGGCTAAAACTAACTTGCCGTACTGCATTGATATTCAGCAGCAGCTTTTCTTTTGCGGGTAACAGAAGATATGAGGGAAGGAGATAATATTAAGCTTAAATGCAGGGTATCTTTAAAGAAGTTTTGAAGATTGAGTAAAATTATCCAACCATAAAAATCTGGTTTGATAGTTTGACTAGAAAATTCCCTTTCCATTGACAAGGACAGATTTAACTATGAAAGAAACATTGGACCTCTGTGTGAGATGATATAGGTACAAACAAGGTCCCAACACTGCTATTGACAAGAAATACCAAAGTGATGTAGATACTGACATGAAAACTCCAAGTCTGAAGTCAAAATCTCTGCCCTCAAAACAAGTTCAGATATGATTCAATTGGTCAAAGTGTTATGTTGGGTTGATTTTCCAGAAATCAGCTTTTACAATTATTTTCATAAAACTAAAAAAAATTGATATCATAATATTCAACTCTTTTCATTACAAAGAACAGGAACTAGCAAGGGAGAGCAGAGGGACAAATCTGACAGGCTGAATTCTGCTCCAAAACTTCTTAGCCTTGAGAGTGGATGATCAATAACCACCTAATCTATTTCTACAACACCAGCTGATACAAAATACTTTCCATTCATTAGAATAATTTACTCTCTTCACTTTAGTGACCATCAAAAAAATACAACATACATGGATTTTCACTGGATATTCATCAAGAGAAAGCAGTGATATTACAAAAAAGATAAGCTGGATTATTTCCAGATGTCTTTTTCCTTTCTTTATGTTCTATTATAAATTAATTTCTTGTTCATGCTCTGGACAACCTACAAATTCACTTCCCAGGAAGTTTCATCTGTGACTTCTTTTATGTACTAACACTAGCACTAATACTGCACACACACCTTTCATTCCCTGAAGAATTTTATGCCCCACTCCAGATTTATACTTCCCACTCAGCAATACTGCTTGCTTATGACCAGAAATGCATTATCTCATTTTCCATTAAATGAAGGTCCCCTATAGCCAGGTAAGAGGACATGGAGGATCAGGTGGCAGAAATAGACGAAAAGCACCGGCATGGCAGGCAGCTACTAATTATTAAGACCTGTACCATACACAGTAATAAATGTGCGTACATTCCTTCTTTAAGTAAATATGGATGACAAGAAAGACAAAGTTGCTGGAAACTTCACAGCCATCAGGATAAAGGCCAAGCACCTTTTTATGTATCAGCCAGCACATCCATTTATAGTGAGTTTGACACAGCGCTGTTTGAATAGGCTCTGATGTCACAGATAAATATTCCATGTTTGTAGTATGAGGTAGCCTATAGAGAGAGATTTAGTTCCTCTTTCAGTGAAAAACGGCCAACTAAAGCTCATCATTCACCATTTAAATGGCCACCAGCCGGTGACTAACAGCTAGCCCATTTGATCACAGAGTTGTAGCTTACTGATATGCAGTCATATTTCATGGCAGCTGTTGGCTGAGAAATAGAAGGAAAATGCAGGGCTCACAAGAGGGCTTTTGACAGTTGCTGCCATGAAATGTTTTCATTTGTCACTGTGACAGTGAACAACAAGATACTGACTGAAAAAGAGGGCCTGAGGACACAGCTGTCTTCAGCTAACTTTCACTGAGCCTTGATACACAGACACGTAAACATACTTGAGGTTACTTAAATTTTCCTGATTGTCCTCAATAACCTTATTAACGGTTTATATTTTAGTCATAATATACAGCTAACCATGTATCATTGATGCTGCAGTCATGCATAACAACAATGGATGCAGTCCTAATTTCATTAAAATCTGTCTAAAACTAAAGGATTAATTTTTCTATTTAATCACAACTTTTCTTATGACTTTTGGCTTAATTATTTCCCATAAACAACAAAGTTTTCCATACTCTTTCTCTGGTTTTCCTTACTGTTCTGAGTGACCTCCCAAGCGTCTCTTTCTTTTTTTTAAAGAAAAAAAAGGACATTCATTTTGCATTTCTAAAGAAAAATCTTTCCTGTTCAAGTTTAACAATGCTCTTTTTCTACACCTGAAGTCATTCCTAATGCAATTTATTCTCCAGATAATGCTTAAATCAATGAAATAATCATGAAAGCTCTAACCTTAACCAGATATAATAAGCCTATGGACTTAAACAGGAAAAAAACAACCCTATTATCTCTTAAGTATTGTTAGCATCATGCTGATGGGGGAAGATTAGCTCACCAGTATCTCTAGCAGTATAATATTTATGAGCTGTCTTACATGCTCCTGCCATGACACTTTGCATTAGGCAAAACATACAGCTATTGTAACCCTTACATTTTCATAATATAAGCCATTGAAAAAATAGATCAAGGTAGCAATAGTCAAGTCTTATTTCAGAAAAAAAAAAGCAATAAATAAGCCATTCTCGTCCTGTAAAATTGCAAATAACAATATACTTAATTTCCATGAAAATATTTTCTCACTGACTCCAAGTGAACAAAAAAAGAAAAAACCCACAAAGCCAGCTAAGGATTTACTCACTGTATCACCTGGATTCATAATGAGGTGGTGGCTTAGACAAAAGCCAGTGTCTGATATCATGTTGAACAGCCTTATTTCTAGCTTTTACCTCCATTAATCTACCACTAAAAGCAAGTCCTTACCCATCTTCCTACCTTTTTTTTTACTTTTTTAACTTTTTCCTCCAAAGAGGATACAATCCTGTCCTAAAAGTGATGCTCATACCTTATAAACCTCCATTGCTACGTCACTGGTCTTCTTGAAAGCTTAGAAACAGCCGCCTTTGTTTTCCTGAGTGACCTGGTTTTGGCTGGGATAGAGTTAATTTTCTTCCTAGTAGCTGGTACAGTGCTGGGTTTTGGATTTAGGATGAGAATAATGTTGATAACGCACCGATGTTTTAGTTGTTGCTAAGCAGTGCTCACACTGCTTCGTGTAAGGAAAAGTCAAGGACTTTTCAGCTCCCCATGCTCTGCCGACTGAGAAGGCTGGAGGTGCACAAGAAGCTGGGAGGGGGCACAGCCAGGACAGCTGACCCAAACTGGCCAAAGGGATATTCCATACCATGTGACGTCATGCTCAGTACATAAACGGGGGGGAGTTGGCCAGGAGAGGGGTGACCGCTGCTCGGGAACTGGCTGGGCATCGGTTGGGGGGGGGGGGGGAA
>NW_008824930.1:2034241-2040113 GCF_000699105.1 Pygoscelis adeliae
GCTTCCTTTTCTGTCCTATTAAACTATCGTTATCTCAACCCACAAATTTTACCTTTTTATTTTTCCGCGATTCTCTCCCCCATCCCACTGGGGAGGGGGGAGTGAGCGAACGGCTGTGTGGTGGTGTTTAGCTGCCTGCTGAGTTAAACCACAACACTGAGAAACATTCAAATATACTGTATATAAGCCTGGTAACAGAGACCTAGGAGAGAAAAACAGTCATATACAGAGTCCCAGGGAAGAAGGGAGGAAATCAATTGAGGTGGTCATGATGACGTGAAAGGGAAATGAATAAAACTAATGAGCAGGTCTGAAACATGCAATTAGAGTTTTGTTTACAATGGTTGAGGAAATTCCAGTTTTAAAAAATTAAATTAAAAGGAAGTTGTCACTAACCTTTATAATTGTAAAGATACATGAACATCTGAGCCCAACTAATTATGCCCAAATTTGACTAGGATTAATATTTGCCCTAATCTATAATATAGCTTGCAGGCATGAAAACCAAAAATCAAACTGAAAAGCAGCCTGTTTAAGAGAGGTGATTTGGAGGAGCTGAGGCTTCTTTCAGGTGGGGTTTTCTCTGGCAGGGGCAGATTATCAGGGATTGTATGTGAACTTGTACACTACAGCAGAATAACTGAAGAGCAGGGGTTGTGAAGGCTGTCAGAGCAGCCAGCTGAGCACAGACATAGCCAGAGGGTGACGAACAGAGCTCCAACAACAGTAGCCGGCTGAGCATAAGTGGCCAGCTACCTCTTGGTGCAGGTGACACCTTGGATAAAAGATAGTGCTAGTCAGAGGATACGGGACCTAACAATCCCAAAGTTTTGAGTGAGAGCTTGCCTCGTAGATGAGCCACAGGGAAGGATTTATGTAACTGTAGACATACTATGGGAACAGAATATTTAGTTGTTATTCATTGGCTAGTTGTTATTCATGGCTTAGACAGGTGGACTCTGCGCTGGGTAAAAAACTGGCTGGACGGCCGGGCCCAGAGAGTTGGGGTGAATGGAGTTCAATCCAGGTGGCGGCCGGTCATGAGCGGTGTTCCCCAGGGCTCAGTTTTGGGGCCAGTTCTGTTCAATATCTTTATCAATGATCTGGATGAGGGGATCGAGCGCACCCTCAGTAAGTTTGCAGACGACACCAAGTTGGGCGGCAGTGTTGATCTGCTTGAGGGTAGGAAGGCTCTGCAGAGGGACCTGGACAGGCTGGATCGATGGGCCGAGGCCAACTGTATGAGATTCAACAAGGCCAAGTCCCGGGTCCTGCACTTTGGCCACAACAACCCCATGCAGCGCTACAGGCTTGGGGAAGAGTGGCTGGAAAGCTGCCTGGCGGAAAAGGACCTGGGGGTGTTGGTCGACAGCCGGCTGAACATGAGCCGGCAGTGTGCCCAGGTGGCCAAGAAGGCCAATGGCATCCTGGCCTGTATCAGAAATAGTGTGGCCAGCAGGAGCAGGGAAGTGATAGTGTCCCTGTACTCGGCACTGGTGAGGCCGCACCTTGAATACTGTGTTCAGTTTTGGGCCCCTCACTACAAGAAGGACGTTGAGATGTTGGAACGTGTCCAGAGAAGGGCAACGAGGCTGGTGAGGGGTCTGGAGAACAAGTCTTATGAGGAGCGGCTGAGGGAACTGGGGTTGTTTAGCCTGGAGAAAAGGAGGCTGAGGGGAGACCTCATCGCTCTCTACAACTACCTGAAAGGAGGCTGTAGCGAGATGGGTGTTGGTCTCTTCTCCCAAGTAACTAGTGATAGGACGAGAGGAAAAGGCCTCATGTATTGCCAGGGGAGGTTTACATTGGACGTGAGGAAAAATTTCTTTACTGAAAGAGTGGTTAAACATTGGAAGAGGCTGCCCAGGGAAGTGGTTGAGTCACCATCCCTGGAAGTATTTAAAAGATGTGTAGATGAGGCGCTTAGGGACATGGTTTAGTGGGCATGGTGGTGTTGGGTTGATGGTTGGACTCAATGATCTTGGAGGTCTCTTCCAACCTTAATGATTCTATGATTCTATGATTAGCCTGTTTATGGATCTGCTAAATTTATTGAGAGGAAAAAAGGAAAGACGCCTATCAAGCTATTTGATTTCCCTCTTGGAGGTGGCGATGGGGGAAGATTAGCTCACCAGTGTCTCACAATGTTTCAGCTTTCCCAGGATGCTGAGTAGGAGCACAAAATGGTGTTTATTAGAGACCTCCAAAATCTGTACCTATCCCCTGTTGCTCCCAGTTAGGTCTTGGCAGAAAGGTAATACAAACAAACTCCCGAAGATTATGATGTTCCTGAGCCTGCAGCCCTGTCTTTCTTGAAGTACTCCATAAGCTGCAAATTATCATTTGCCACAGGACAGAAATACTGTGGATAGAAAAGAGACTGAGCAGAGCATACTGTTAGGGTACAATCTCCACTGTTGTACTGCATGTCAGCAGCTCCAGGAGACCTTGCTCACCTAGTCACGGTCCTAACTTCAACTTCAAGCCAAAAAATAATGAAATCTCACATTTGGTATAAGATTAAGCATTGTTCTTAATAAAGAAGATGATATCTGAAAATATCACAGATCTCAAAATATCATACTAATAGTACTTTGCTGTTTGTAAGTTCTTCTCCTGAACTCACCCAGCAGACTTCAAGTCTCACTCTTCTACAGTTAAGCTTCTCAAGAAGTGGAGGAACCAGATACTCTCTCCAACGAGTTGATCCACAGAAAGGTCAACATACAAGTGCCTAAAGTGTTGCATGTCACTGGCCTAAACAACTTTTCAAATTGTCATCGTTACTCTTCCAATGAAAAATGTGGTCATTTCTATCTCTTCATACATTTGCACTTCATGTCCCCATTTCCTCAAATGATTCTACTACTGCCTGTCTCCTGTGCCTGTCTCTCCCACAAGTTCATCAAAAACTGGTTTGCTCTGCGCTTTTCATTTCCTTGGGTCATTCACTGTATTAGAGTAGCTTTCCATTCCAAATGGAGAGAATATGGGGAATAATTTCTCCATTTCAATAAACACTTCAGAGAAAGTCATTTTAGAATACCAAATTGCTCCCAGGAGCACAGACTACTTCTCCTTCAGATAAAATCTGGTTTAGTAAAGGGATGGGAATTGTCTTTAATAACTTTATTTAGCAGCTGATAGAAAGAAAAGAAAAGGGAAGGAAAAAAGCTATGTATGTGATCAACTAAATATATCTGTATCTTGATTTTCACTTATCTTACCTCCACAAAGAAACTGGGCTTGGTGCCAACTTTACGACGTGAATACGCTTTTCTTCACATTCAGCAAAAGCTCTCTTGATACAGAGTCCCAGAAGAATATAATATAAATTCAGCGTTCCTCAGCCAAGTTACTCATAACCTGCAGGCATTTTCTTTTAAATAGTGTCAAAATCCAATAACTCTAATGAAAGGTGTAAATTTCCAGTACAAACTAATGTGAAGTTTAAAACACACACACACAAAACCAGCCAACAATACTATAGCGCAAGTTATGATCCATTATCCAGAGTCTGTGATTAGTCAACATCTTCATGTGAATATGGTGCTTTTCTCAGTTACGATTATGCGATAAAAAGCACAGATAATTATTTGAGATTTCTCATCCTCAGGTTAAATGCAGGTAGATCTCAACAGAGAACTGCGACCTGGCTTACTGAATTATCAATGGGGGGGGAAAAGTCAAATTCAAAACAGTCGGTGGGCTTCGTGCTGCCAAAGCGACTAAACACAGTCCCTTAACTCCGCTGAACAGCCTGTGGCCTGATTCAGAAGCTGCACTCCTAGTGAGCAGCTTGAACGGCAAGCCATTGCCTTGCTGGTCAAGGGCCTGCCTACGCCAGCAGCAACTAATCCTGTTTCCCAGTGTCAAGGCACTGCAGGGTCCGGTGGCTCCCTGGGACTGGGAATGCCGGGGGCTCCCCAAGGTGGGTCATGGCAGGGCCTGGCAGCCAGGATGATAATCCCGCTGGGATGTTTTAAATGCTGACAATCAGTAATGCTCTCCCAGTTTCCCTCCAGTTTCCTAGAAAGAGAAACTTTGTCAAAGTTTACTGGAATAATTATAAGGTAGCGATCTACTATTCGCAGTACAGAGCCATAGAAAATACTTCAAATGTCCCACTGATAAGTAAGACTTCAAAACAGATTCAAGATCTTCTGTCATGTAAAAGCTGGATATTTGGATCACAGTGCCAGTTCATGTTATCTCAGCGCCAAACCACATACGTGGAGACTGTGAATGCAGCTTCTGTTTGAGATCAGGTAAGAGTCACGTTTCTTGCTGTTAACACACCATACTTCAAACTTCTTAAACTTTATCCTTAGAAAATTAAGCAATAGTCATTACCCATCCACAGCTGCCTAACTTCAGTTTATACTCTTGCTTTGTTTGCTATTTTAAAAATTTGCCTTATTATTGGTGTCATTATCAGTGGTGGTAAAAAAAAAAATTTCAAGCAAGTACTTCATGCTCAGAAATTAAGTACATAGATGTGAGGAATGGTCATCCAGCTGACAGCAAATTGAAATTACAGAGACTTAGCTCTGTAACATAACATTTATCTAATCGTTGTACTCTTTGTGTTGTCCACATGTTCCGAGACACCCACATCTGCACATGAATAAAAACAACACTTTGACATAAGACACCTTGAAATAGCAGGACTGAAAAGCTAATATAACTGTAAGGAATAGTGCAAAGCACAGACTTTTTCCCTAACTGTTTATTGCTAGCTACATAATTTAAAAATATTTATTACTGTCCATGATTTCTTTTATGTTTATAGACAGCCTATTAAGGAATGATAACATTTTTATTATTTTTTACTCTAGTCTTTGGGTTTCATTTTAAAATACATGTGCCTCATTTTTGGTGTTCCATGAGAAGTGCGAAGTGTCAATATGTCATTTTTAAAAGGTCTAGCTAAATGTATACTCTGTTCTTTTAGTGAATGAAAGATTTTTGCTTAAGCCTCAGCTAAAGATACTTTTCTTCAGCACTAGTGTGTAGAAGCGATACAAGAGGATAATCTTCATCACAGTCAAAAGCATGGCAGTCTTAATACTGACAGAACTACTTTTCTTTAACTTCAACAACACAACCAAATGACAGAGGCAGAATTTCTTAACTTCTGATTCAAAGATAGGATATCCAGAGCAGTCAGCCTGGGTGCTCTGGATGTGTGAACATGCACCTGTGTTAAGAGCAGAAATGTTAAATCAGGAGCATAATGCTTATAGAGGGATTTCATTCACTTAGGTTAGCTCGTTGAACTAGATGTATGCAAGCTCTGAGGTTAATAAATCTTGAAACGGAGCTGTACGTGACTCAATAGACAATACTGTGCCTGTTAAAGCTGTGTAAGCAATTTCTTCAATATGTAGTATGCTTTTCCATCTTAGTATGTTTTATTACTACTGAATGAAGATGCTCATTCTTTATTGTTGGTTGCTCTTTCCAATTGTAACTGATTATACCTCTATCCATCTGAAGTGATGGTGCAGCTCTCAGAGCCACATGAGCCTCGGTATTTTGTCTCTAAATCTGCATAGCCCAAATCATCAGAAATTCAGCCACCCCCCTCTTCTGGGGTAGCGATAGCAGCCACTGGTGAGACTCAAGAATATATGCCCTCATTTAACACCTCCTCCTTGATGCAGTAAACTTGCAAAATACTCTCGCTTCTCTCCTTCAGAATCTCTACCATTTAATTATGTCTGTCCTAGAAGATAAATACATACCAACTGCTTTTACTCCAGTCATGCAGGTTTCTTCATATTCTACTGATGCTGAAAAGTGAAAAGATGCTTGCAAAAGACAAGTAAATATAGGCCAGCTCTGACGAAATCAAAACATCAATATAAAA
>NW_008824930.1:2040197-2054189 GCF_000699105.1 Pygoscelis adeliae
ACTTGTGAGAACTATTTCCTCCCACTCTGCTTTGATTTAAAGTTCGTATAATTTCTTTCTCGCTCCCACCCTTTACTTGCTTCTTGCTGCATCAGAGTAACGTAAGCAAGATTAAGCCTTTTTTTTGCTGCTACTCCAGTGAAGGTTTTTCTGTGATTAGTCTATAAGACAGACTACCAGTTTTCACCAACCTTGTACTAAAAAGGAATCAATGCAGCTATTTCCCATCTTTTTAATATAACCACTCACGTAGCCACTCACATACATGGCACCTAATTAACCACTGCATTTGATACTCAATCACAGCACTAATCACTAGCTTTTAAAAATCCCTATCTCACTCCTGATTTAATAATTAGTGATGCTCATGATAGCTCAATGCATATGTTATAAAGAGTGAGCAATGTAACTATCCCAGACCTTCCCTTCCTCCTTGTGGCAATTGAGGCCGTGATTACAAATAAACACTCAGCATCTGTATCAATGTTCAGCGGCACAAACAGCAAGAGGCATATGTCAGCAGCATCTGATTTTCGTTACTGCACACACCATTACTTAGTTTGTTGTACTTGCATCTAAGGCTTTAAATTTGCAAACTTGCCTTTCCCACTGTGCATTCGTTGCCTTTTCTGTCACTTCAGCCTTGTCTGGTAACCCCCAGCACTAGATAATTGATTACTCTCTTCACTATCTCTTTGTGCAAAGAGTTATACTAAATCGAAACTGCCACCTTTAAATTATTGTGCAGGCTTCACACTTAGGTATTAGCAGTACATTAAAGTGCTATCTCCAATCTATACTATAAAGTTTATTGTTTTAATTAAAATGTTCTCTGCGCTCTCTAAAGGAGATGATCCTTGCTTTCCCCTTGCTGCTCACTTATGAGTCATAAAATGTTTCTAATTATCCCATATGAACTTTGGAATTAATTCACATTATTTGACTTGCTCTGGTGTTACGGTGACTTCGTGTATGTACAGGTGTGCAGATGGATACGTTTCATCAGTGAAGCATATTTAGTGGAATATGCCATAATCTACTTTTCCAGATGGGACGTCAACAGAATGTGTCACCAAATATGCGCTGGCATCACAGTGATCGTAATGATTCTTCACCCTGTCTTTTGCTTGGTGCTGACTTCTGACTTACTCTTCCTGGAACTCACTGGCTGACGGAGGTGAGTGAAGAAAAAAAGGTAGGATCAGAATTTAGAAGGAATATTAATGGTAGTCAGGATTATTTAGTACCCAGATAAGAACCAAGTACCAAAATGCCTGATGCAACCTTAGTACAAGAAGGAAACACCTTTCATCACTGAGGACTCATATCTCACTTTCCAAAATAACTGATGTAAACTCTAGCCAGTTGTTCACACGGATTTTTGGCTACGCAGTTTGAAAAAGAAAGAGGGATTACACATTTACGGTAGGTTAAGAGTCTGTCTGTAGTGGTGAGTCCATCAAGATTAACCACATATGCTTACTGCCAAATGCTGCTGTTTGCCATAGAGCTTGAGCAGTGAAGGTCCAAAACTGACCAGTCCAAATCCTTCCATCTCATGATTTTGAATGTTAGGGATGCAAACATTAGCATAATGCCAAGACATCTGCTAAAAGTTTTTCTCCAGAAGATATCAAATGCATACATATAATAGCCTTGGCTAATGTATACATTTTAGTCTGGCTGCTATTCCTTACCTATTTTTAAACACTGTGTCTTGTTCCACTCACTAACTTTCCAATAGCACATTGTACCAGAGCCACAAGCAAGCACCTGAACACCAAGCCTCATAAAATCTATTCATGTGTTTCCTCAACATGAACACAAAGCCTCACCACTGCAAAGGAAAGCAGTTTTAAGTTTAGAGGACACAACATTAGAGCTTTCATTTAGAAATATTTCCCCTACAGATGGCTTACTTTGTTGTGACTTATTTTCAGCTAGACATTCAAAACTAAAACTAAGCTACTGCTGAACATAGTGAACCATTTATGCCATAATTGTTCCAAATTAAAAAGGCAAATCCAAACCTCTGCAGAAAGATGGACATGTATTTCATTTTAGAGGCAGCATTTTAGTTTCACTAGGGACCTATCAATCAATCAGGTTTGGAGGGTTTGGGTGTTTGGGTTTTTTTAAATGGAAGGAACTCCTATATCAAAGTTATAGTATTTAATACTTGACTGAAATATAGAGTTTAAAACATATAAACTTTTGAAGCAAAATGTGAAAATTGAGTTTTATTGTAAATACACTTGATAATTGAAGTTCTGCTAGGTCCTTCTATCCAGTTGCATATACTAGGATGTAGCCACATTAAACAAGCCCCTGGTCCTGAAAAATACAGACTCATTTATTAATATGATCTCAAAATATTATCTTTTCTGTGGTCTAATTCCAATTATATGTTTCACTGAAGAAACAACAATAATTATGATCACTGAATGCTTACAGTTTTTTCACTTTAAAAAACTTTCTACAGTCTGTACTTTTCACCACTTAGCATGTAGCTCTCACTATAATTAATGACAAATCCATTAATGAAGAAACATACATAGAGAATTTTTAAACTCACTTTTATTTAAAACATTTCTCAAAACAACAATTAATTTACAGTTTTACAAGCAAAATAAAATTAAGCTATTGCCTTCTAAATGAAGGAGAATTAAAGCAAGCACTAAATCCAAATTTTCAGGATTTTATATTGAACTTATGAGCATACTTTTAGATATGCAGAAACTAACATTTCCAGACTTGCTAGTATTCTCGTGGGTTTCTTTACTGCCTGTTCCTTCCCAAGCTGACTTCCTCTTTCAGCTGCAAGAGCGAGCACTCCAGCAAATGAAACTCCAGGATGAGGAGTCAGGCATGCAGGAATGAGAAACACGCAATGAGTTACTATCTGTGCCGCCTCTGGTCTCAGTCAGTTGTCCAACGTCACAAAGAACTTCAAAAGCACAAGGGATACCTTTGCATTTCTCAAATGCAGAACTGAGCCACCTTTACACATCTATCCTTTCTATTCCTACATTCCTTCACCTTGCTCCAGACATGCTCTCCAGCTTTGACAACCAATAAGAACCATACACATCAGTCACCTCCATGACAGTATTCCATTTTCTTCTCTAAACACTGTCTGTCCTGAACTGTAAACAAAATTAAGGATCTGAAGAAAAAGACTGTGCAGTAAGATAAATGCAAGGTCTATCACACACATACTCAAAGGGAAAAAATGCAAGTCCTTTGTGTAAAATATATCTTTTGTCTATATACATTTATTTATATATCTATAAATGTGACCCTTATTTTGAGGTTTTGTGCCTACAAAACAATGGACCAAACTGATAGTAAAGAGATACTAATAAGTCTGACGTAATACTAGTAATGAGAACCTGAAATTTAGGATTCAAGGACTGACATCGTGCTCAGTCACAGCATAGTGGTGGGAGTTACCACCACAGTCGTGGCTAGAGAGACAGCACTGTCAGTACGCTCAGACCAAAAGACCTTTCTGACACTTACCCAGAAGTCTTCCAGTCCTGTGCAGAGGTCAATATTTTCTGGCTATTTTTACATGACTCGGTAGAAGAAAGGGTAGAAAATGGAGAGCAGGACAAGCAGCAAAGAAATTACTGGCATTCGTATCACCCAAGATGTTTAAACTAAGCTTTTGGGGTTTGCCACTTGAACCCACAATCTTCTAAAAATAATATTGTGTGTGTAATCTGAAATATGCAAGCACATTTAAAAAAAAAAAGGATCATCAGCCTTTCAGTTTTTCCCCATGTTTAATAACAACACTAGTATAAACTCTGGAAGGTTATGAAGCGCCATCTCACAAAAAGTGAGGCGGCTGCTGCTGTGTAGACACCAGACTGTTTCCATAGCATTTGGAATTAAGGAGCAGTCAGAAACTGCTGTCTTTTAAAAGTGTTTCTATCAAGACATTTTTGCTCCCTTAAGAGCACTTAACAGTGCTGAAAAGGGATTCCAGCCCTCAAGAAGAATGAAAGTGAGTTTTCACAGTTATCTTCACAGACACTCAAAGGTGGAAAAGCAGTCAGTGATGTCATTGAACAATGTATTTATATATAAAAAAATTTTGGTACTATTGTCTTTTGTACTGTAAAAATATATATACTAGATATATAAAATATATCTAGTATATATATAAATTATATATAATTTACAGTATGTAAGACAATAGTACCAAAATTAAGAACAAAAGGAATTTTAACCCCATATGTAGAATCCCGCTCAAACCAAAGCCTTTTGGAGGAACAGAGTTGCTTGTTTCCTTCCTGTTGGTTTTTCCATCCAGCAGTTTTGTGTACGAAATCAGACTTGTACGTAATCAGTGCTGCCATGAAGTTAAATACAATAGCACACTGTCATAACTTCAGAAATCACTTGATTGAGATTGTTACACACAGACCCCTTATAGATTCCACTCTTTTCCTAGGGTTATACTCACCCTTCCCCTGCTTCTCTGGGTCCTAAAGTTGGACACTTCAGTCTGGTGGGGGTTGGGGGGCTATGGCAAGATGTCAGCATCTGGTGTACCTCACAGGTAGTAATATCATTTTGACGACTTACACAAATATGATGACTTCATCCTCACCTAGAATCCGCTTGGAGTCAGTTCTATATGTTTGTTAAGACTTTTTTTACATCTTTTTCTTTACTGGACTGCAATTGCATGTTACAGTCATATTAACTACATTTTACATCTGTTAAATGCTATTTCTTTGTTCTCTTTGTAACCCTTCAACGCCGTTTTGTCCAGCTGCAGGTCTGCGTTGTTTTAGCTGACCACTGGTGAGTTGTTTGTAGCCATAAGCAGTGCCACTCTATGCCCCATGTCTTATCACCACCTGTCCGTACTCCTCTACGCTGCACTCAGTCTCCCCACGTCTTAAGGCCTCTGCTATCACCGCAGGCCTGTATATCTCTAACCTATACCGTTATGTCAGTCCTAAATGTCTCATTCTACACAGAATAACAACTTATTACTACTATCTCTACAAAATTATGGTTGTACCATACAAAGATAAGGAAAGTAAAATAACTGGCCATAGTCACCTATGAAGTCAGAAGAGAAATTTCTATTACAGCTAAATCAAGTAAAAAACAAAGCTCCAGGCAGGTCAAGACAAACTCAGACAGAGCAAGCCTGACAACGTCAGAGAGAGCAAGCCTCAGCTCTGAGGTCTCGCACACTCAGTAGCAAGCTTGTGTCCTGTTGCTAGCAAAGGCATCACTGTATTACTGACCTACAGGATAGTACGGTATGTATGGTCAAAGTAGAACTACAGTAACTTTTGCATGCGATACTATCATCTAATATCTCTGAGCAGGCCTGATTTCTAGAGTGGTGTTCACTTTCTCCTGTATCCATGCCAAGGCTGTGCAAGACAAACCAAGTCATTAAAAAAAACAAGTTTTATTTATATTTCAGTTTTGCAGTAGATCTCCAAAAGAGAAGGCCAAAAGATTATTGTCAAGATGGGGAACGCTATGAAAATTTTATATCATGCATGTGGCTGGTAGTAGCAAGATATGGAGACAGGAATGAGTGCCTATATAGGAGAAGCTTTTAAATCCAGCCCCATCAGAGCAACAATCCCTATCTTCAATCTCTTATTTTCATTTCCTAAGCTTACAACTGTGAAACCAAGTACCAGCAGAGTTTTAAACTTCCTTTGACCTGGTGAACTAAACCATCCTGCTATTATGACTCTATAAGGAACCACTTCTGTTTTGTGACATGCAACCAAAAGTAAATCATCACAACACACTAAAACTAAACCCTTTCCAGGTATTATCAACATCACAGTTCTGATTAAAATCTTGTGGTTTGGAATGACTGTAAAAAAATAAGATCTGTATTCTGCCAGTATTCAGTTCCTAAACCAGAAGGAGAAGTCCTCAAGAGAGAGGAATTACTTATTTACAGAGGGTCTAAATAATGCACCAGTAGGATCCAAAGTTGTTATTACCTAATCAATCTGAACCAAACTAGGTGACGAATTAATACAGCAACTTCACGTTTTTCAAGGACAAGTGGAAATGAAGAAAAAGAATCAGCATTGGCCTGGAATTTATCAGTTTAGAGAACTTTTAGTCAAATTGGTTTCATATTCATCACATATTTTAACCTTCCCTACCATTGTTGAAATACATCTTTTTCAAGCACAATTAGGCTTAGCATTGTTTTGATCATGGAAATATTTTTAAATAAAGGGGAAATAATTCATTCCCTTCTTTAGAAAACATTACTTGAATGGATTTATGAAGCTTCCTATCAGTGCTAAATAAATGACAGGACATTTTTCTTCAGATAATTAAGCATTTTGTTTGAATAAATGAAACAAGTCATATTAAGGAAGTAGAACACAAACTTTCCTGACTCTAGGCTTGACGTTCTGGTGTATACCTATTGAGGGTGATGACCTCTGAATGACTACTTCTACATCTTCAAATGTAGTTAAAAAGCAGTCAACGTTTCCTAAAGTAAAGATGATATTTCCTAAAGCCTTTGTTTTCTTTGCTCCATTCCTCTGCCCTCTCTACAGTCCCTCACTGCAGCAGGACTCATGCGGGTGAGACAGCCATAATCATCTCTGAAGTCTTCTTTTACTTCGCAGTCTGTGCAGGTTCTTCAATTTGCATAGTACCCCAACTTGCTTTAAAACCTCCCATCTCTTCCACAAACAGTTTTCTTTCAGAATATAAAATACTCCTGCCTGGCCATTTGATTAAACAGGTATCTCGATTTGGCTGTTGTTGACATCCCAATAATTGAAATCCTGTCATTTCCCACTACTTTCCCTTCTAGAGCCTCAGATACATCTGATTTGAAACCTGTCAGGCTGCCTACGTTTCCTCTTGCCCACTCACAGTGGGCCTTTGGTTGTTAGGTAACTCCGGTTGATTAACATTTGGATTTGATTTTTCCTGTAGCCCAACTTATCTCAAGATTTGCAGCTAAGAACATTTAGGTTTTTCAACCAAACCTCATCCCTGCTACTTACTTCTACTGCTATTATTAATGTGCCAATGCATATTAATAGGGTGCCTCTTCTCTACCTTTCGTTTTAGTTCTGAAAGAGCTTATATAATGGAGAAAATTTTATATCTTACCCATTTATGTGCACAAGAAATCAACTGCATGCTCTTTAAAATTCCAAGCTTTATTTAATTCACAGTGTGCTGATTTGTGTGTCTATCATCAGAACAGAGGAGCCTTCTCACTAGTTTGACTAGTTGAAACATTTGCTTAACCTATCACCTAATATCACTCAGTACACTCAAATTAACTTGTAAAATGCTCAGCACCAGGTTAACATCTTAAATCAATCGTCAGAGTTAGAACTCTATATTTTCCACAGCATGATCTAGAGGGAAATTTACTCATTATGCTATTTTGAAGAGCCTCAAACTAATAGAAAAGGTTTCCTGAAGTTGTTAAGAAAAATTTCTCCAGTCCTTCCTCTAGGCTGGAAACTAGTTTTTTACATGTATCAGAGTCAATGGCAAAACGGTTTTCTTTCAATTGAGAGCATCTCTAGAGTTTTGATTTCTTTATATCAAACACTAATCTGCTAGAGACTACCACCACCAAACCTCTTCTGTGGCCAGTAATGTATCAGACATTAGAAGAACATCATGATGTTATGATTCACTTTTAAATAAATATCACTTCAATGTGGTTCTAGGTTTCTGAATCAGCAATGATGCAGTGAAGATCAATTACCTAGAAATACCATGCAAATAGCAGATATCTTACCTGCTTATAATTTCATTTTTCATCAAATCTCCCCAGGAGTTCTTCAAGTTTTTAAGACTCAAGGAAAATAAAGATGGAAAGACAGTCAAATACAGACATCTTTGTGTATTATCTGCACTAGCAATCACGGATTTTTTTAAATAAGCAGTAGTATAACACCTTACCTGGCAAAACCGTAGCCACCATGAATTTGCTCAGGAGCTTAGGCATATTGCACGACGACTCAGAAGATCTGGGTTCACATACCATCTTAACCATGCTTTTACTGCAGACACATAGGTAAGCCATCTTCAGTGTTCCTTTGTTTCTTACTATATTTCATACTAATGCTTTATTATTTCACATAGGTTTTGCAAGGATAAAGATAGTGACCAATAAGACACTTGCAGTGTGCAAAGGAGCAGCTTTTAACACGTAACATGCTTTTTATATACTCTACCACAGATGTAAGGAAGGAACATCTACTTCTTAAAATGTTGCCCCTTTTCTGATTGCCAAACTATTCATGGAAGCATGCACTATAACATTATCAGAAACTTACAGGAGAGAGGAACTGCAACACCTAAGAAGGCTGAAGGAGTGCTATTTCCAGACTCCCATCCTCGCACATTATGCCACAACCTCGTTATATGATTTTATATTCTTTTGGCACAGGGTCTGTGTGTCTGTCAGCAGAGGATTAGGGCTTGGAATTCTACAGCACACTGCTGAGGAAGCTGAGCAAATGGAGTGACAGAGCTCTGCATTCTCCTGCTGCTGGATAGGTTGAGCACAAAAGATGTACAGCACCCTTTTCCCAGCAAGCTCCTCAGAGACTGGTCCCACATGTTTAACCTGTGGTTATCAACAAAGGAATTTCTTGAAGCTGTTAAATACATAGTCCACTGAAGCAGTTTTTAAAAGAATTTTTTTGCACATACTAAATATCTGCAAATGAAGAAGCTGTAGAAATTTAAATAGATTGAGTAACTAGTGACACAATAATAAATTTTTTATATTCACTCCACTGTTAGTTGTGGCTGCAGGTCATAAACAAAGCCTTTTAGTCCGATGCCTAACCAGCATATCCCAATTTGAAGTGAGTTGGGACACCGGTTAACTTTTTAAGAGTAAAAGTTTGCAAATACTACAAGATAACACTGCCAGCAGCCCTCACACAGGAGAAGGACAACTTCATCAGACGCTGGGACCTGATTCGCATCTCCCTTCCCCCCCCCCAGTGCACAATTCTGGTTCACTGTTGAGGCGTATGGGCAGATCACGTCAGCCTAGGCACAACCATTTTGAACACTGCATTTTCCCCGTGACTAAACAAGAAATAGCCACATACAAGCTTCTGCCAGTCTGGCACCTAGGAAGTGAGTGTACTCATCACTATATACACACTAAGATCTATGCTCTTTCCACAGAATCCACCAGCTAATGTTAAAATGTCATAGTCTGAGAAACGTTATCACTTGGTAAGCAGAACTATTCATGCACAATAAAAGTCTAAACATAAAGTAAGATAATCGGCACCCTTCAGGCAGTGATTTCTGTAGATTGTGTCTACTATTGGCAATTCCAGAAATTAATTTCACAGAGATTCTACTGTTGGAAATTTAAAAGAAGAGCTGCACAAATTTAGAATAACAAATGTGGTCTTACTGAATTGTTATTAAAATTAATACAGATGGCTTGTCTAATGATAGAACTATGATAGACAGTGATCAACACAGAGTCATAAATAGTACTAATTGCCCTTCAATTGCACCATTTCAGATCAAGCCAATCAATATTTGGTGTTAGTCACAAAATTAACAACTTTCTCAGAAGTGTATCTTCTAGAAAAGAGTATAGTATTTACAGAGATTAAATATTACAGTTCACCAGAAAAGCAAATCCCAGTGTACAGATTTTGTCAAAAAGACCTTGATTTTAAGCTTACAGACATATCTATTGCTGTACATTTTACTTTATACCTACCTGAAAAACAACAAAAATTTACCTCAGAGATATATGGATTGCTCTGCATGATTGTTCTCGGCCAGCTTCTGTATCTTTTAGAACCAAGCAAAGCAAAAGAAAACTTGGCAAAAAAACCAATCCCGTAACTCATATTTTAAGGTACTTACGAAAACTGTAACAGTAAGTATTAAGACTTCATTTTCTATAAAAAAAAAGTCTCTATTACTTTTGAGCTGACCAGTGAGTTTACATAGATTTCAAATCTATACCTGCAGTAGAAACCCCTGTCTCTTGTTTTTATTAAATGAAACATATTCAAGTAGAATAGCAGCTGACCTTATCTTTCTTCCTTCTTCTCCCTGCTTCATCCAATATGTTGTCTTTAAATACTCATTGCACTGTTTTCCATCAATACAGAAACATCTAAAGAATGAGTGAATCTCCAACCTGATGAAAAAAACCTATGGACTGATGAACATTATGGTTGTTATGGTTTTACAGGAAGTAAAGTACAGTTCAGGACAATCCCATAACACTTTCACCACCCCCTTCAGAAAAGAAGGGAAAGTAGTCCGTTACCTGTCAATGCTGTTATCGTACGTCATGGCAATGTAACTAGCATTTCTGTCTACCAATGATATACTAGGGTAACTGGAGGCAATCCCCTTTTTGTGTGGTAAAAGCTGAATAGGACCCAAGTAACATAGATCCAAAGACATTCTTATTCTCTGTTGTTGCTACAGGAAGTTTCCTAACATTTCAATTCCCACTACCACACTTCAGGACAGGGGGGCACCTTCCAAGAGCAGAACATATTTGTCTCCAGAAGGTTTCAAACGGCTCCACAAATTGTTAGCAAAATAAAACACAGAAAAATCTTATTCCCCCTCTGTAAGGAAATACACCATGGTGATATGCTGAAAGCCTTTGCATGGGACATTGATCCTATAAAACTGTAACCCCTCTGGATATCAGTGCAACCATCACAATACAATTTATCAGCCAAATAATTTTTCTCCATCTTCCAGATGGTTGGGGATGGGAAGCAGTGTCGGGGAGGGAGGTGTCCCTTAACTGCAAAGTAATATTATGGAAAGGATAAGTGGGTAGGGAGCAAACAGATATTTTCATTTATGTTCACTGTTGAAGTTTCAGAATGTTACAAACTCCCATATTATCTCTAGTCCTTGCTAAACAAGTCTACATCGCCTATTATGGACAGGAAATGTTAATATTCCTTAAATACTCTGAATGAGAAAAAAGTTGTAGTAAAAACCATCACATGCCCTTTAAGAAAGGATTCATGCTTCTTTGCAAAAGACTGCAATACCTTTTTCACACTGTTAAGCTTCCGAAAAATAGGCATGTCCACGGGGAAAAGTCCACCAGCTGTATTTCTCAAATATCACAAAAGAATTGAAGGGAGGTAGGGAGGAATGCCATACACTAATAGTTTCACTATATAATGGTAAAGTGCAGCATTACAACACTACCTCAGTGGGTATCTTTCCACACACACTTCACTCCCTGTGACATTTTAGGATATAAAGAAAAAAATGTACACACAACATCTTTATCAAAAAGAATAACTGTACACCTCTTCCCCTCAAACTGCACAAGGGCTTCACAGGGAAAAGTTTTCGGGAACACCAAGTCATCACCATCATGCTTCTGATTCCTCAGGCACAGCTCATTTCTGGTAACTCTTCCTAATACAAATAGACAAAAATTTTATGTTACATGAGGCTATGTCCTTTCAGTAGATTCACAGTATGCACCTTTTGCCCTGTCTCTTTAGCTCTATGTTTCAAAGAGACAAGTTAAAACAAAGAGAACATACATAAAATTACAGAATCAGTTGAAATGAAAACCTCATTTGCTTACATCCCTGGCACTCAGGTTTATTTCTAGCCATTAGGAGTAGGTGCAGCTTAACTCAGATAAGAGAATGTAGTAGTCCTACCTCCATCCAAAAGCTGACTTTATCACATGACTTCCCTCCATGCTGTCACTTCTCTTAGTCATAGCCTACTTCTGCAGTAGCACAGTCTTGTCAAAATATACCTTCACCTTGCTTCCATTACTAAGGCCCTCGCAACACAATTTATTTGTCTTATTCTGACCCTGAACAGAGAGCAAAATAATCTTTTTTTTTTTTTTTTTTTTAAGATAAACATTGTACTGACTTCATCTTCAGCTATTCTAATTTCAGCTCTGTAAAACCCAGGTAAAGGGAGCCTCAAGTGATATTAATTTTGAGAAGCATTTGCTATCAAGCATAGACCCTATGAACAATTCAGGAGTTTTCTGTGTTTCTTAAGTTTAAAGATGGAGTTATCGAACTGATTTCATGACTGTACTGAATCTTCCACTCACAGCAGGCCCTTTACCGTTCTGTCTCCACCCAAAGGTCAAAATTCCATTGACCCAAATGAACCAATTCATTAACTTAATTTTAATCTCTTTTTATTGAGCAGCTTTCTAGCATTCAACAGCCTACCAGGAAATATCATCAGTGATGTCTTTGATTACATTCACCAGATGAGGATACATCAGCAAGAAGATTGAATGTTTGTGAAACTGGAATTTGACACTATTTTTCTTCCCTTAAAAGCTGTTTCTAATGATCTCTCATGCCAGTTTCTTTCCCCAATTTGTTCTTCTATTTTCCTTTCAAAAGAGAGACTTTAATGAAGACAAGACTTTCCATCAGTGTTCAGGTGATCTTAGAAATGTGTTCCTGTTAGATGGACATGAAATACCCATAGTTCGTAGAGAAGAGCGAGTAGAATCTCATCAGCAGGCAAGGACACAAGAAGTATGAACTAACACGTAGCAAGTGAAGTCACACATTATGATGTCTAGTGATGTTGTGAAAGAAAAAAAATCTCTGTTCAGTACTAATTCAGTAACGGAGATATTGCTGACAAAAAAATAGTACTGAAGGTAACTATACCAAAGATAGTAGCTTCACATGGCTAACAGATGAAATCACAAACCAGACGTATGAAGGCTGTTGTCCCAAATTATCTATCTCAACCACAACTGGAGACATTGCTGTGTAAAGCAAAAAATCTTTTTGTCATCAAGAACGGTATGTGAGTCTCCATTTTAATTATCATCACTCTGAATAAAGGCACATAAACCTGCCATTAGCACTCTCACCAGGACGCTGCTGTTTCCAAAAGGCAATCATTTTAGGTAACAGTGAAAGATTTTTTGCTGACCTTACTTTAGCTTCTGTATTGCCAGTTCAGGATTCCTTTCATGGCTTGTGCATTTCTATTCTTTTCAAGTATTTTCTGAAGCACACTTTTATCAAAGTATGATCGTGTCTTGACAGTGGTTTCAGTTTTTCTGATTAATGCTGAGATGTCTTCATAGTTAGTGTATATACACTCCTTTTCACAGTGTGTCCAATTATTCTGGTTATAAAGCATGGTGAGGGTCTCTCTTTTCAATCAGGATCTCAGTTAAGCTGTATCTTCATAGATTTTCTAACTTTCTAAAAAAATATCTGTCATCTCTTGGTTTACAGGAGCTATATGCATTTATTGGCTCCATAAAACTACAGCACATTTTTAAACCCATTTCTGGCAACACATTTGTTCATATGCATCATGATAACAGGCTTGTCCATATTACAGTTTCTTCCAAGCTTAGACCTCATTTGAGGAAAACTATCAAAATATTGAAGTTATGTAGCAAATTATACCTCTCAAAAATCTAAAGGTCACATTGTACCATTTTAATGATCTTCTAAGCCCAAAGCAAACAGGAAACAATAAACAGTGGATATGGCGTATTCACCATTTAATAACAATCCTCAGATGTCCACAATCTCAGTACAATGCGATCACTGTATCTCCAAGAGTTCATTACACGTTTGGCACAGGATGGCATACTGGCAAGGCTGGCACAGAGCATTTGTTTCAACTCCTTTGCAGATACTCCATAACCCTGTTATTCCTAGTTGATCTTACACAGTCATTTCTATTGTAAAACTTTGACTTTGTGCAAACAAACAGCTGAGTTTTCATCCTGCTGTGTAACTAAAACAGTCTGGGCTATGAGCCCTGTCTTCCCTGACATGCTTACCCTTCAAGCTCCACTTCCCGCTCCAAGGTGTTACATTTTTATTTTACGTCCTCTCTTCAGAAATGGTGGTCTCTAGTAATTCAGAGCCAAATCTGTATTTGCACAAGCCTTCACTAAAATGAACACTTGCAAGTGTGAATTCTTTCTGCTGACAGGAA
>NW_008824930.1:2054546-2066229 GCF_000699105.1 Pygoscelis adeliae
AGTGCAAATCAGCTCCTCTCACCTTTGAGCTGCTTCATCTCTATACTACATTCTGTCTTGGCTCCATTAGGAATTTTCTTAAGGCACTTTCTCTGTCAGCATGATATTCAAGATGACAAAATTCAGTTTCATGCTCAAACACGTTCTAAGCTGCAAGGCTGTGGGATCCGACTGACTTAGGAATTCAGCAGCCTGTGAAGAAAACGTACAAAAACTAAGCAGCACAATGTTTCTTTTCTGCTAGTTTATAAGTTGCACTCGGCATTTCTCAGAATGATAAAAGACAACACATGTGGCCAAAAGTCAGTGGTTGAATACAACACAGAAAGTGGGAGAAGAGGACGTAACGTGACAGTTTTTGCTGGTGACACATTCTTCATTTCTCTTCCTCTCACATCTGCCAGAAACAACCCATCAACTATTAAAAGTTTCATGGCTCAAAACACTTGCCAAAAGCTTGCTGTCAGGCATCTGCATGCCCTTTAGGTGAAAGTGCATCCATCTGAGTGCACCCGTGAGAACACACACTGAGAGGGGATTCTTTTAGCTGAGTTTATTCAGCTATGGTAGGTAACTACTTAACCTGTCTGACTGTACAGTATTGATTAGAATAATTAAAGGATTTTCGATTGATATGCATAAGTGCACACTGAGTAGTAGCAAAGCTCAGGACATCGCAATATCGAATATTTTTCAGATTTACTTCCCCCCCTGCCTTGTTTCCCAATATAAAGGTTGTTACATCATCACAATTAACCATGCCTTAAGTTAATTACTCGTGATTATGCCATTGCTAGAGAAATGTAAACATTATAGGGATTTTGCTAACTCAGAAAGCTGTTTCTAAAATACTTCCTCTAACCAAGCAGCGATTGTGTTATTCCCCACTAACACCATGAGCATGTTGACCCAGCTAGTCATGTTCTGGCAATCATAAAGAGAAAAAATACATAGCAACAGTGACAACTCCATAGAAACAACAGCTGTGGAACAAAAGGAAAATCCACAGAAACATTTTAAATGCTCAGACTTGGTCATTTCACTGCTTTGAGTTCTATCATTTCAGCAAAAAGGGTTCTAGTCAAAACTGTTTTTTTTCCTGAAACAATAAATACATTATTTGTATAAAAATGATTAAAATAATTTATTTTTTAAAAAAAGCTTAAAATTGTAAAGCCATATGATAATAAACTGGGAAACTGGCCAGGGATAGGCTGTCTGAAAGAAACAAAGAGGCACAGAGCTCATTACTGGCTCCCAATTGAGACTACAAAACAGCAGCAAACACTTCAGGGTGACTACCCAGAAATTAACTTTAGGAAATTTCGTAGGAATGCCAACATATGGGGGAATACACTTATAACTGCTAAGTCTCTCTTCCACTCTTCTGCTAATAAATTAGTATCAAGACACAGGAATCATTGGTGCAAAGCCATGCTTTGCAATAGAAGCCTATAGCTGTTGCAAAAGGCTGTTCTTGCTTCTAGGCTCCTATGCTGATTTTGTTACCTCATTGCTCCACCCTCCTTTGTCTCTGTTAGTTATCGTCTTCCCTGTTCTCATATCTTAAACCTCTACGTTCCCCAATCAGCTCATATCCCTTCCTTCTTCCCCTACTCCCACCTGCTTTTTGCTGTACCCTGGATCTTCCTTATATTGCCCTCTACCTCTTCCATATGCCAATTTTGGCTTTATTCCCTAGTCTTTTATTCTTCTCTTTCTCGACATTCTCAGCTGCTACCTTTGTCCTCCTGCATGTGGCCAGGGCACCCTGCGAGAAAGCAGGACCCCAAGGATATTTTTATCGCCCTCAAGGAGCCAGAAGAAATCACTGTGGATAGTGTCTCCAGTCAGCACATTGGAAAAGTCAGAGGAAAGCTGAAGAACAAATCATCCGTAAATGCTAATGACTGCCCTGACAACCCTCTGTGCTGCACGTGTGAACCACAATTTCATCCTCAACTGTAAAAATTTGGCCAAGATACCAGCAACTGCAAAAACAGTATCCTGCATGAAGTATCAAATAAATTTTGCTATCAACTATGGCTTATGTGCCCCTTGTAAGTGGCACCAGCTGGAAAGAAATATGTTTAATTGCTACATTGCTTTCTCAGGGAAGGTAGTTCAGAGAATTTCTATCAAGCTTAAGACTTGCTGTGTAGCCTGCATTCACTCAAATAACCAGTTTCTACTCAAACATACCCCCTGTCTTCTGCGGTCAACTGCACTCAATTTCTGTATTTCCTTACAAGGTGTTGGCATCGTATCCAGTGCTTCTTAAGGAACTCGTATATCTTCTTTTAAGAAAATACAACTTTCCTGCTGTTAATTGTGGGTTTTAGCATATAACATTCAAGACACTATGGCTTAAATCAACAGCTTTTTGCTTCTAGCTAGTGTCCATTCCAGATATAACTGTTTTCAGAAGTACTGCACTAACGCAGGCTTTAAATTTCTTAATGCCACTTTTAATTTTCATTAGAAGTACCTAAAGAATAATTCTATCCTGCAGGTTTTTTATAGTTAAATTGCCAGCGTCTTCAAAATTTCCTATCAGCCAGTACAGTAGCATACTATGCCCCTCAAAGATAAGCTGAAACTCAGCTGTACTACACTGATTTGAAAACCATATATTTTTTTATTGATTCAAATACATATCCCTTGATTAGAGACTATCCAAGACAGAGGTTGGGCTTGTTTTTATGTATCCCGAGAAAATACAAGATGCATGCTTGCATACAGCCTCACTGTAAATATTACCCATTTTCGAACATATTATGACTAAGAACTTTCATTTTTAAAAAAGACTTCAACATGTGCCTTTCAAGCACTCATTCAAGAGATGGTTATATTAAGGGTTTTGCCTTTTTTTTTTTTTTTTTTACCAAGCAGCCATAAAATCATTCTGAATCCTCTACATTTCTTTTTTTAAGCTGTTACTATATTTCCTTTCACACTCTTATATCATACTGTCAATAAAGAAAGGGGAATGAGAGAAGCATGGAACTCTGATACTTCGCTTTAAAAATAAGATTTCATATTAAGCAAACTGTATGCAAAACAATGTACCCAGAGGTTTTAAAAACCAATAACTTCAAGAAAACCTTTCAGGCTAGTACTGTCAATGCAAGCAGGTTTTGATTAATTCATTTATTTCTCCAGAAAGTTCTGTTGCATTCAAAGGTATGCATGATTTTATGTCTTCTTTTTTTTTGGGGGGGGGGGGGGGGGCCAGGACGGAGTGTCTATAAAAATTAAGTTAACAAACTTTTATTATACCAAGGAAGCAATCTGCAATGTTAACACAGTTCTGCCCTAATTATCTAGCTTTACAAAATTCTTCTACACACAATTCAAAGAAATAGCAGCAGAGGCCTGAACCATGCTCTTAATTCACCTCAATAAGTGCTTTTATGAGCAGAAGTACACTTGGAACACAAAACTCAAGATTTTATTCTACTATTGTCATTTTTTATTATGACTGTTTAGCTAAAGCAGCAAAAGAAATCTGAAGAGTTCAGGAAGTCAGAACATGCAGCATTTAAGACAAATTTTGCCTATAAAAGTAATGTTGAACAAATTAAAGAAATCAAGGTTATTAAAAGCACGTCAAAGCTTTAGGACTCATTATTGTTACCACTTCATCTGCAGTGAGCTTTTTCCTTCTTTTTCCAAAGCCTACCTGCTACAAAGTTACACACATGAGACCAAGCTGGGGTGTCTCTGACAGCACAAAAACCCCGAGAGATGATGGAAGGCTGCTCATCTCAAAAAAAAACCCCCACGTTTTGTATGGGATGTCCATCTGTTCATCATATTCCTGAAACTAAGGATTGACTGCTTCACAGAATGCATACAGCAACGAACCGAACTCATCAGTCCCTTATTAGCTCTATCCCTGAGAAACTTCGCTAGCTTGGTATGCCCAGTTTCAGTGACAACTATTCTCTTGCTTGGGTACTCCTGCAACTTCTCTATAATTAATGATATTACCTCTGACGCCATAGCGTTTCTATGCATCGAGAGCTGAACCATGCTACACCTGCAATCTGTTGTTCCTGTTTTCCATTTGCCAGCAAAATCGATTTCAGACTTCTACAATAACCTCTAGAACATTTCTTACAATATTAGAAATTATTTCATATGGTGTTCCAAAGTTAACTATGGAAAGATAAAGCAACTGCACTGCCACTGCTATTATTCAGGGCACTTGCATCAATGCTAGATTTTAAAAAAATCCCTTTGTTGTACAATGAACTGTGCCAATGTGATTTGAAATCTAATTCATACAGCAAAACCCTACCTTAGGCCACAAGAAACACTGTGCTATACAGCATTTGAGAGATCTGCAAACAAGACTGTTAACGATTTTTATCACTAGCACACCTCCTTTAAATCTCATGGAGATTAAATTGAAGGGGTCTGAAAATAGGTACATGTGACTTACACAGAGTGAAGGATACACTCCTCAAAATGCAGTATGCTACATACAGCTACTTGATCTTATTTGTTAAGTTTAAAGCCGGAAGTGTCCATACACTAACACCAAATCTGAGAAGAGAATTAATTTTATCAAAAGCTAACCTAACATGAAAACGTACCTCGATAGCACGTTTCTGAACAAACAAGCAAGCATGCAGTCAGTTATGGTGGCTTTCCGGATATCTAAAAGCTATTTTTCAAAAATTATATAGATCTTTCTTTTTTATTTCTGTATTGCTGTGCACACCCAAAGCCATGAACTTGTAAGAATTCCTACAGTTCTTATGAGCTACACTTACCCACTTATTCAGTTGCAGCTTAAGACCTAGAAGACTCCCTCTCTTGCATTATTGACAGAGGCTCACACCATTTTTATATTCTCAACAATTACACCACTAATTTTTCATACCATGTTGCTTATTTTTAGCATAGATGATATTTTTGTCAAAATAAATAATATATGCCTTTTCCCATGTTAAAAAAAAAAAAGTTTAAATCATGATAAACCGAAAACAGAAAATCCATATGTTTCTTTACTGAATTACCATCAAAGCAATTATTGTGTCTTGGGTTTCTTCAGTTTCTGGACAAATGTTCTAGATATGGGAAAAGCAAAAGACAATATTTATTCTCCGTCCTATGTACACTAACAACAAAGCTTTTATGATCCATAGCTTTTTAAATAGGTCAGTTCCCTCTAACGCAGCAGAAGTTAAACATTGCAGTAGTCTTGTGGAGCACTATCTTCAAAACTGTCTCTTCAAAAATTAAATTTAAAGCCTTAAATACCAGGAATTATCTGAAGGTAATAATTACATTCACTGCTTTACTTCTTTAGAGGATGCATCCTCATGAACATTTGTAGTAGCTTAACATTAAACAGCAGTTTCACAGACCATATTTAATACTGCATAACCTCAGATTTGGCCAACTAATTTTTATCAGGACACTTTCTTGAGCCTCAGAGGTCATTACCTCTTGCCTTATAGCATCACACATCTGTAACTCAACAAATTTCTTCAGACACAGAGGATGAAGTTTTCAGCCTCCTCAATAAGCCAATATATATGCTTTCCTGCTTAGACAGAGGTTGAATCAGTTCCATAAATAAATATGGAAATAAGCTCCGCTTTCCACAGACAATTCCCTAAGCCACTTAGCAATTGTTTCTACATGGATAGCAAGCATCCAGTTTAAAAAATAAAAAAAAAGGCTATCTGAGAGAGCGTCATATACCAAGTATTTAAAAATCTTTAAAAATCATGCTTTCCATATACATATAAATGAATATATACTGAAACATATGCAACTATGCACCCTACATGTGGATTGTATCAGTTACATTTTATTGCATATCACGTAGTAGAAGCTGCTTGTTCTTCAGGTGCAAGCTATGTCTAGTGCTACAGTAGTTCCAGGTAAAGCTAATTTTGTGATGAAGGCTTTTCTGAACTGTTCGAGTGTAAGGCAAGCCTTTGCAAACACCCCTAAGAGTAGGCCAAAATGTTAAAAAGGCATTGGGAAATAAAGGCAAAGTTCTGAGGGAGGCTGATCCATCAGATAATGTTTGTCAAGGAATAAAATAAAAACCCACTGTGAAGCCCAGTGTTAGCCAGAATGAAGCATGCCAGTGGAAGATGACATCTGAATGGCTGGCAAGCACGAGTGCCTTGAGTTCAAGGGCAGATGCTATCTTCTGTGGCAGAAGCTAGCTGAAAGCCAGAGAAAATACTGAAAGTTTTATCAATTAGTGGAATTCAAAAGAAAAAAAAAAAAGGAGACAATTTTTGTGCGTCTTTAGAAGAGACCATGGAACCTGATAACACTCAGGGAATGGAAGAGAAAATTATTCATGACAGACTGTACACCTCATGTCTGAGCAGAGAGGGTATTTTGAGAAGTTCACGGAGTGATCACTTTTCTAACTCATAGTCTTTCTCATTTACTGCCTGAAAGGCAGCACATAGTCACTGTTCCCTAGACACACAGGTAATACTTTCTGTATATGGAAAGCTGTTTGACTATGAAATAAAACAGAGCTAATGGCATGGAAAGCACAATAACAGTGGTTTTCTAGGTTAGGTTAACTTGAACTGAAACAACCACCTAATATGTTTTAAAATTTCTGCTACATGCATGAAGTTTTAACTGTCACTTCCTTTTTTAATTCTCCAAGAAAAAGCTTTTTTCTGGACTACTTTGCTGACACCTAGCGAGCCTCGGCTCAAACAGCTTCAGGCAGACGAGTTCCTAGAAAAAGAGAGGTGGTAACAGAGCGGCTGTTCTTTTCATTCCACTTGCAGTGAAATATTTTATACGGCCATGTCAGTGATTCAGCAGAGTGCTGAATTGTTTATCAACTCAGAGAACACTGTAATACCGATGAGATGTAAGAATGCGGAAAGATGGTAAAGAGGAGAAAGGGAAAAGAAGCACAAGGGAAAGAAGTAATGGTCAAAGTCTTTCCCTCCCAGCCTCAATACCTTTTACAAGGATGACTGACTCGAAGAAACTTGCCACTGGTTGTGACTTCAATCTTTTCCTTTTTGTGCCTCACATATTTAACTGGGATATCTCAGTGCCTATAACTTCCAGTTAACGGCTCCTTTGTTGTTTGTTTTTAATGTAAAATATAAACTACAAGCAACTCCTTATTATTGTCTCAAAACTAATTCCAATCTAATCCTATCACTACAATAGTATAAACACGTCACTTTATCTTTGGCTTAGTTTGGGAGGAAGGCAATTTCACATGAGATTCTCAGCTTCACTGAAGTGGCTTAATATTGCCTAGGAAACAGGCATCAGTTAGATGATACGGCATTTTCTGATGTCAAGGAATTCTGCAACTTACAATGGACACAGAACAAATTAAAAAAAAAAACAACCTCCTGTTTTAAATAGAAATTGAACAACTGAACCTAAGTACTGACTACCTGCGATAACAACGATGAGTAAGACGGCATTTTACTTCCCTGAAAAATGTCTCCAAGAGATCATGATCATTAGTCTTGCATAAAAAATGGGAGAACACATGCTGCTACCAACTGTCCTGTAAGTTAGTCTCTTGAGAGCTGCTGGTCAGGAATTTGTAGGTTTCCCTAAAAAAAGCTTACTATCCGTCTTTCTGAAATACATGGTTTAACTAACTAAAAGGTCATAAAACACACAAATGTCCGGGTGCTTAAAAACACCTACGGAGAGGGAGTTGTGCTGCTCTAAACTTTCAGTATAACAAATTGAGAGGTAATTAAACTTAATTTCACCGATATACAAGAAGCCATTAAAAAACCCACTATGTAGTTCTTTGTATCATAAACATAATAGAGATGCTAAGGATTGCATAGGTTGAATATGACTACAAAACAGTAGAGAATACACAATTCTAGTTAATGAAAGAACTTAGCTAGTGCCTACAGGGTGCGCTTCTCTTACAATGCTCATGACAATAGATGTGCTTCTCTTCTCAGACACCGCTCAAGCTGTCCACTGTGGTACCAAAACGGTCACCGCTACTATCCCTCCTCGTCAGCCTGTTATCTTGGTTCACGCACTTCAGCCAGTCAGAACTTAATCCTGCATTTAAATAGGAAGTTCAGTCGCTTTATTTCTTTCTCCAGGGCACAATAATCAAAATAAATATTTCCAGCTAGAGAAGAGAGTGCACTTAAAAATGCTCTGGGATTATCATCTTAACTCTCACATTCTCACATTCTCGCTGCTGAACTTCTGAGACTAAAAAGCAGATTATGTCCAAAACACTTATAACTATAGATCTATAATTTCTATTTTATGCATGTATATGCAACAGACATTTTAAAGGGATGGCCCATAAACTAAGGGAATGATATTAAAAGACAAGAAAAGCAGTAGTGATTAAGTAAAATGTATTGAAAAGTATGGAACCTGGGCATGACGTAGATGGTATAGAATAAGGGGTGGAGATACTGTCCTGGTTTCGGCTGGGATAGAGTTAATTTTCTTCCCAGTAGCTGGTCCAGTGCTGTGTTTTGGATTTAGGATGAGAACAATGTTGATAACACACCCATGTTTTAGCTGTTGCTAAGCAGTGCTTACACTAGCCAAGGACTTTTCAGCTCCCCATGCTCTGCCGACTGAGAAGGCTGGAGGTGCACAAGAAGCTGGGAGGGGGCACAGCCAGGACAGCTGACCCAAACTGGCCAAAGGGACATTCCATACCGTGTGACGTCATGCTCCATATATAAGCTGGGGGGAGTTGGCCGGGGGGTGGTTTGTCCCCATCTTTCTTATAAGCCCCCTTTAAATATTGAAAGTTAATAGAAAGGAATTGATTTTTGCAAATGACGACTCAGAAAAGGGATACGTATTGAACACATCTTACTTCACAAAGCATTTCTAGACATTCTTTGCACACACACTCTTGTCACAATCTTCTACAGTGCTAACGGGCTTCATCATCAGTCAACACTTACCTTCCAAGTACATATTGATCAGATTAGAAAAGAAACTGAAAGATAAGATGAACCACTTAGAGTGCCCTTCCTAAACTAATCTACTATTACTTTGCTGGAATCGCAGTTCGCTCAGAGCAAGCAAGGTAGGTAGGAACTAATTCACCTTAAATAGAGGAAAGCATAATGTGATGTATGATGTAGTAAGGTCAGTTAACAGGAAAAGATATTCCAGGTTACATTTTTCTCAAAAAAATACACCTTTTATACTCAAGTTATGCAAGTTGGTGGGGGGTAGGCTTTGGAGCAGGAGCTATATATATTGGCTGCCATTCTTGTGACGGTTTAACAAAGAAACTGAAAACTTTCAGTTATTTGCAGGCAATTCATGTAAAAACAGTGTCTTAAGTTACACTACCTTCTGTTAAACCACATTAAGCTCTTTTCACAGAAGGTTACAGTTTCCTAACTCTTCTTTTTTTTGTGTACATTTTCTTGTTCTAAGATAGCACCTTTGGAAAAAAAAAAAATCATGTTTTTACATCAGCAGTCAAACATCTGTTGTTTTTCTTGCCAAAGTAAGATATCTCATACCCTCTGACAGCAAAAACTAAAATTACTTCATTTCTCAGAGTGATTGCAACACAAATAATGCTTCACTAAAAAGTTGAAGGGCAGTATCCATTTCAAATAATAGCTCTAACTGAAAAGTATTTTAACCATGTTGTTCTTCCCACTCTTTCATCTGCCACCTTTTCTAGTGTTAGTTCAATAGTTCTTCTTTGTTTTGGACGTTTAAAAGATTGAATATGCAAGTAAATACCACAAAATTTCTATTTCTATGTGCAGACTTCACAGGCAAATTGAGATTGGCAACATGTATTCGCTGTTTAGTTTTAAAAGCCCAGATATTAATTTTCCTTTTTCTGTATTAATATATAGACACACATAATACATTATCACTACACTGGATGTTTTATTATAAGAACAAAAGGTATAGGAAAAAGGTAGTGTAGTACTTGGAAAAGTTTGGGGGAAGCTGCATATTGCAGATTAAAAGATGCCAGAAGCTCCAGTAAACGGTACATCTTGGGATCCACACACGTCAAAAACTATGTCTTTTTTCTTCATATGTTTAATAAACCTTTAGTTTTACACAACTGATAAGCATCTTGTCTCATATGAATCCACCTCTGCAGCATTGTTTTTATAAGCCTTATATATGTTCTAAAAGCCTTCAGATATTTGTATACACCTATAATGCTTATGCAATGCAAACGTGATGGTTAAAAACTAAAATGTTGTATATGAGCAGTACTCAAGCTCTATTTCAAGATTCATTAGGAAGCCACTTTGTATGTCCAGCTCCAGGTAATTAGAACAGGGTAACTGTCCAAGCAAGGAATTGGGGGGGGGGGGGGCCCCCAAAAAAAAAAACAAAAAAAACATAACAGAGAAAAATGGAACTTTGTTCAATATTGATTCCATTAACAAAAGAATTTAATGAAGGATAGTTCAGAATGAGAAATACTTTCTCTATAATCCAGTTTGTACATATACCATAACAATGTACTTTTGATTAAAAAAAATCCTTTTCAGTGATGACAACTGTACTTACTGTTAATTTGGAATTGTACTGCCTACTGTGATAAAAACTTCGCTTTTTCTTCTTCCTTATAATCTCTGAAAGTGGAACAAATCACAACAGTGAGAATAAAAAGTTCAGTGTGAGTGACCTATGAGCTAAAAAGTATGAATGTAGGCACAGAGCCCAGGGAAAAAAAGTATTTCTGAAGAGAAGCTCAGAAGACAAGACCTTTCTATGTAGAATAGCCTACACAGCATAGCATATATTTGAAAGATCAGGTTGCTTATTTTAAAGTACTTATAAAATTTATGAGGAATTTCAAAGGATTCTGATGAAGCTGTAATATCTCCACCTTATTCAGAAAGTTATTTTACCATTAATTTCTAACAGAAATTTGTATAACATTTATTTTTAAATATTCCCCAAACTACATGTATTTATCACACCAAATATCAGAAAGAAAAGAAGGGAATATCTTCTATAATCCTGCATTTTTCCAGACCTTCAAATTTATAGTGCTGCATGCTTAATAACAGCACAATTGATGACTGTGAATGGTTTTTCTTGAGTAATCCATTCAGTACCAATAGCAGAGCCAAACACGGAGAAAGTACATCCAAGTTCTACAATATGTCAGGGCTGGTTATTTTATTGATACTCCTTTCCATAGAAACATTTTATTACCCACTTCTGTTACGAAGATGAACAAGAAACAGTTCATTTTTCCACCTGTTTGAAGCCATATGTCAGGGAGCAGCAAGGGCAGGCTGCTCGGAAAGGGAAGTGGAGCTGGGAGCCGAGAGTCACAGCAGGGTGAGCAGGGCAAGGCGCTCTCTGACAAGGGCACAGTCCCACGGCACCTGAACAGAAAAGCAGAGCAGGCCCGTGACAGCAACCAGGGTCAGCTAACATATCAGCGACTGCCAGGCGAGGCTGTAGTAACAAGGCAGATCGGAGGTCACGCCAGAAAGTTGAGTCAGCAAGGCAGGGCCTCATCTGATGAGGGAAACCAGAGTCTACCACAGATCAGCGATTGCCAGGCAAGTCATGTTAATGAGGCAGATCCAATTCCAGCTGCGTCGAGTTGTCCCCCAGCCCAGGCAGCGAAACCCCTGGGAGAACAGGGTTATGCACTCTGGCCCCTGACATGATACCACATTTCAAAAGAGCTTTTCATTGA
>NW_008824930.1:2066276-2071580 GCF_000699105.1 Pygoscelis adeliae
CTGGTGGTTTTGCAGACACCTAAAAAGCCAATGCCAAACCTCTTAAGAAATGGAGCTAACAGAACAGAAATAACAGTGATTGCCAACATCAATTGCTTCACTGATCTAACAGTCTTTGGCATAACTAGGATCACCAGTGTGTATTTATTTAGGGAACTACCCTTTTCCCCCATCACCCTCATAGAAAATCACACTTTGAAAAAAAATGTGCACAGTTCACTCACTGAGAATTACCGTGGGGTTTGACATCTCCACTATCTACAGCAATAATGGTACAATAAGTCCACTGCTTGAAAGGTGGCATTTGAAGTGTACGTGGCTTGAAAATTCTCAGTGTGAATGACCTGCACAAGGACAAAGTATGTGCATCTCCTTCAGAGAGGAAGGTCTTGGTGAAAGTCCACAGCAACTTAGAAGTCCAATGACCATCTGGAGGATCTCTTGGAAGTCTGAGTATGGTGCTCTAAGGTCCAGTAAAGAACAATTCAACCCTCCCATCTTCTATTTATTTATTGTCATGTCTAAATTAAAAATATTTCCTAAAGGAGATTTTCATACATTTCATTTGTTTCACTGTGAGTTATTTGAAAGAAGAAAGAAAAAACAAAAGAATAATTCTAAGATGGAAAGACAATGGAAAGACCTCTACAACTAGAGTTTCAAACAGAATCAATGTTCCACCAAAGTTTCATAACTAGTTTGACTGTAGAAGTGAATGCTGAAGTCTCCACTAAAATACAAAGACAATTATTCTGTCTTCTAATAAATTTTTTTATTTCTTTAAATATTAGCTTTAGGCAAGAGATATATTTCGCACATTTACTTAATAAACTAATTAATGCACCCTTCAAATTCCATGTATTGATTTGACATAAAATTGAAAACAGCTTCTCCACTGCAGCATTTATGTATGACAGATGCCCCAGAAATATTGGTTCTTTCTGCTTCTTCTTCTGCAGCACCTGTTATTGTGAATGACTAGTGGACCACTAAGATACATGACCTATTGGACTCAGCAACAAAAATACATTGGCTTTTTGATGATCAAGTAAGTGTTCTTGATGTGTGAAGCCAATAGTGTTCAACTAAATGGAGCTGCTAACATTTCTCTCTTAAGATGGATTCCCATGTGAAAAGTTTCCTCTCTAGCTGAGAGACCAAAAAGGCTACAGCACATAAGTAAAAAAGGAGAAAGGACAAAAACAAAACAAAACACCAAACCCCACCACAATATATAAAATCACAACATTGCAAAATTAGAGCAGAAACAAAGCTAAAAATTGATGTCATAAAACTAACAACCTTGATGAAGACTGACTCAAATCTGGTGTACTAGCACATGAAAAAATACCCAAGCATTCTTCTGGAACTATTCTCTTCCTATCCATTACATATTTATAAGTCATGAACCAGATAGTAAGGAATTCTGGCAGCTGTCAAATGCTTTTTTTTCCTATGTAACACAATGAAATTGTACTCCAAGTGGTGAAATAGGTGTGACATTTTTCCAGCCTCACCTTCCTTATTTAGACAGCAAGCAAACTAGAAACTATCAGCTAGGAGATAAATCTTGGAACATCATCTTGAGGGATATTAACTAATATGAATGAGCAACTGGGCTTAGCTTTCCATAGATACACATACAAAAAAAGGAAAAAAAGAAAAAAAGCTTTGCATTTAGCTACTTGAAGGTAAGCCCTGATACAAGCATATTTACCACTGAAAAGTAACAATGTTCAAGTCAATTAATCTTTATTCAAGGTAAAATTAAGCAAACAATAGTGAGATAGGAACACTAAACACTTGTCATGATTTGTCAAGACATCAAAGATAACACTTCAATCTATTTACCAAACTTAATATTACTCTAAGATTTAGCATTTATAAGCCTATTGTAGGTGTTTATTGAGAACAATTTTCTAAAAATACCATAACAGAGTCTATGCCTTAGAAAATACATTTTTAGAAGTGATCCATTGTATAGCTAACTACATATTGATGTTTACATTTAAAAACAGAAAAGAACTCTTAGAAACCTTTTTTTTTTTTTTTTTTTTTTTTAACATTACTTGACATCACACAGAAGTGCTACCCCACGCAGTACCCAGTGCTCTGGAGGCTGAAGGGTTTTAAGATCCACAGCAGCAATGTAATTCATATCTGTTCGAATGGTCTTTTTGTAGACTGGACATGAATACAGACGTGGATCTTTTGGAGCTGAGAAGACAGAAGAGACATAAAAAACAATGAAACTAGGTCAAAAAACCAGGGCCCTAAGGGACTGGGCATAAAGCAAATGTAAAATTGAATCGAAGTTCAATAGCACACAGCTCCCCATCACCACCAAAGAAAACTCTTACTTGATTCTCACACTGTTTGCTACTGTGTTATTGCCAGCTGAAGGCCACATGCAGCTTGAAATTCCTGTAGGTTTAAGATTTAACATCAGCACCTAGGAACTGGCTGTAGCAAGAAACATAAATGGATACTCTAGCGTGATTAGTGTTATTATTAGTTCAATCTGCCCACTGAACATTACTTCTTACCAATATATTATTAATGAGTCAAAATAAAAAAATGCCCTATTTTGAACAACTGATTTTGAAATGCATTTAGTATTTCGGAGTATAAATTGTCAGCTTCTTCACTGCAGAATTAGAACAGTAGTCTATTCGTGCTTAATACTTCAGTGTTCATTATCTAGCATCTTGGCTGCTTTCACAGTGATCACGCCTTTTATAAAAGACCAGCTACACAAAATCCTAGCAAAATAGCATGCAAGTGGGCTTTGCTTTTAAAGGTGGAATGCTTTTCAACAGAAACTTCCAATTTTACATTCAACAGTGGATAGTCCTATCCTATTTTACATGCCTATTCAACAGCATTTCCTATTTTATATGCAAAAACCCCCACATTAACTGAAATTACACATTTTCACAAAACAGGACTGCCCTTCAGCCCCCTAAGTTTCCTTTCCATTCTTAGTCCTTTTCTGCCTCAAAGACAAAACATCTTCTACCACATCACTCCACTTCTTGCTTGCTTCTGTTAGCTCAAACACAGCCTTGTCCAGAAAAAAAAGTGTTTTTATAAATATACACATTACACATATAACGTTATCTATAAATACCTTATATAAGATATACATGTTTTTTATATATATGTTGTGTATACATACTTACATAAGTTTTTTATATATATAAGTTACATTGTTTTTGGGGATGTGGGAAAGAGGTTATTTGGGTTTAGGTTACAGATTTTATGTACATAAATGTTGATCTTCTCAATCTAGGACACGTACTGTCAATGGAAGACTGAATGCAAGCATGTTTGTCAGAGGAGGCAGAGAACAGCTAATTTACACCATTAAGATCGGAAGGTAGAGACCTATCTAAATATTAGGGGAAAAAAGCGCCTATTATCAATTATCAAGGAAGACTGAAAGCTCATTTTATATGGAAGACTGGGAAGTCTCCCCCGCTGAAAAAGATTCAGTATGTATACAATGAATAGCGACAGCCTCATGAAATCCCTAAAGCCCAAAAGACTTCCATTCAGTTGAATAAAAAGTTACATTGCATTCTATCAAAGTAACATCCTTTACAATACAGTTACTTACTGTTATTCTCTGCATATATCCTTATAACTGGCATCATCTCGAAGAGCACCTTAGGCTTAGATTCAGTCAGCCTCATGTTTCTTCTGTCCCAACCAGCTCCTTCCAAATACAGCCCATATACATAGACACCTTCCAAAGGAGGGCTTGTGATATCATCCTTCATCCATTTAGTGACCTCATTGCGCAGCACTACACTGTCAAGAGCCCATCCTTTGTTAGCCCTTGTTATTTCCTGCTCAAAATAGACAAAAGTATGGAGGTTACATTTTTACATGTGCACAGAGCCATTTTTTCCAAGCATTTATTAGAAACATATTTGCATGGTCACAACTTACCCTCTTCAATACAAAAAAAATAACTTTTTATGATATCCATGTTTATAGTAGTTTGACTTCTCTCTAAGCTAGTGATGGCATGGTACAACAAGAAAGCTTTCAGTACTTTATCCACTATATTTGATTGTCAATCTTTCTATTATATGCAATATCTTAAGACCATACCAAGTAACACAAACACAGAACGCCAATGGTAACTGGCTCTTGCGAATATGAAAATTTCACAGCTTTCATGAGATTAAAAAAACATTAACTGCATGTCCTAAGAAAAACAGTTCCAATGACAAAAGCAAAATGCATAATTTGTTGCATAAATTTCTGCAGTTACCTTCATTTTCCTGTACCTATAGTCTTCATTAACTGTATTCTTAATAATGAGCAAGTGCTCACTCAGCTCTAAAGCTATGTAAAGAGACTGCAAAAAACCCACAGAACACTTGGAGGTAGACATGCTTGAGATTCAACATATACTTCAAATTTAGTCGGTTAGTTAGTGCACTGGACAGCACTCCTTTTTCTTGCCCAATCCCTTACTATCCCATGCTATTAAGTTATGCCAGACCTAAGTTTTATCCTGGTCTTGCAAATGTTTTCCAAGATATTTTCTTGAAGTAATTGGAATTAATGTTTGTCCCATACTGCAGTTAATTAGCTGTTTTAAAAGAGCAGAAGAGTTATAGTTCGATGATCATTCTGGCTCTTCATCTTTCTCATTTCTCTTTGTTCCACCATATAGCAAAGCCCAGAAAGTCACTTTAGTTTTTACTTGGGACATTAGGTTGTTATGTACCCACATTCTCTTTTTAGGTAACCGGAAAAGCTCTGTAGATTCCAACTGTTTCAGATCCTGCTACTAAACCCTTTCCACAAGCTTGGGTCAAAAGAAAATTCCAGTTTAGGACTGTTTACTCAAAAGAAGTATCTTGTTATATGATAGGCTATATGCCTGCAATTGTAGTAGAAGTAGGTCACCAATTAGAACTTCAGTTTGAAAGCCGAAGATTACCCATTCCTCAGAGCAAGAGCAGAGATTTTCCTTCTCTGCAAATCTTCATTCTCTCCTCCATCAGTTAGCTTTTGTCTGAGGTCCCACTGGATTCTCACCTGAGAATTCTTTCCCAATTTTACAGATTCTAGACAATTATTGTCTCCAATATGTCCCTTTATGCCAACCAACATAGGTATTTATTGCCTCCTTTTGAAGTAAAAAGTAGCTCACTTGTCAAATGCAACTAGCATGCTGAGCAACCAACACAACCACCAACTTGACAGAGATACATACATTAAAAAATACATCAAACTTCATATTTAGTACGCATTAATGAAGGAACCTCTTTCCCACTTCATGCA
>NW_008824930.1:2071607-2074933 GCF_000699105.1 Pygoscelis adeliae
AAAGAGAGACTGAATCAGCTACTGAACTGGAGAAGTGTAATTTAAGACTAATTCTGAATAGCTGTTCTGGCAAGTCTTCAACCAGGTAAGTACTGAACACAGACCAAAAGGGAGGAAAAAAGGAAAATAAATTCACGGGCTTAACACCTCTTCTCAGGGATATCTCAATGGTACCATGAGACATTACTTCTCCAGTCTACCTTAATAATGTTGTAAGGTGGCCCCCACATATATGGGGCTCGGATCAAAGTAGGAAATATATTTTAACACATTAGCGGTTGATGTACTGAAAAAGTACGTGCAGAGGAAGAACACTTCACTCAGGAAATGTTAAGACAGTTATACAGTCACATATCTTCCCTGCTAGCAAGATGGAGCCATGTGTGTAACTCAGCCTTCATCACACAATATATATTTTTTTTAAAAGTATATCAAAGAATAAGCAGAGTGAGACTTTAAACACAATTTACCTGCCTCACTGCAGTTAAAAATCCTTGAGGATTAAAAAACCCTGTCATCCAGAAGCAGTTCGGTCGGCTTTCAAAAATCCAATTGTAAAATTGGTGGTTTCTTTCTAGAAGCTCAGTAAACCAGAAACCAAGTGTACTGGAAGCCCAAGATGCCTAAAAATAGTGAACAGCGTGTTCATTTTTAAATTTTATTCAGCAGTTTTAAAACATCATAGTCATGTCAAGAAAATGTAATTCCTCACAAGGTAGTAAACAACATAATATAGGTAAAGCATATTTAAATCTCCTTTTTCATATCTTAACTTTTAATGTGATAGATAGATGTTGCATCCCACTGAAACCTGAAGCAAATTCTTGCTCTGTTCAAATTCATGCCTACCATTCCATTTAGACATGCTTAATGCTTCCTGTGGTAATTGTCCATTTTATTACTTTTTTGTAAAATTAGATAGCTGTGTCAACTAGGAAGAAATATTGTCTACATGTCTTTCTAAAGCCAAGGTCAATGCATCAAGATAACAGGATTTCTGCCAAAACTATTCTGCTTTTTCTGAAAAAAGCTAAGGAAAATTGAGCTTGGACTACATGAAGATTTATGATGGTTTTTCTCTTTGAATTGTTGTATCGTACTTGTCCTGTGAAGCATATGCTTTCGTCTAGGTTTTGTACCAAGAAAACACTTTATCAATAAGAACAAAACAAGCAAACAACACCACCAGAAAACCCTCCCCTTTTTTCTTTCCGTCAGTTTCCATAAATAGCTCTAGTTGTCCCTGAAAACCATTTCTATGGGGAGAGGCTGAGAGAGCTGGAATTGTTTCGCCTGGAGAAGAGAAGGCTCAGAGGAGATACTGTCAGTGTTTATACCTCATGCATGGAGAATGGAAGAAGATGGAGCCAGATCCTTGTCAGTGATAGGAGAAGAGGCAATGGGCACAAGGCAAAATGTGGAAAATTCCATTTAAACTTAAGGGGTTTTTTGGTTGGTTGGTGGTTGTTTGGTTGTTTTTTTACTGTGAGGGTGATCAAAGACTGGAACAGGTTGCCCAGAGAGGTTGCGGACTCTTGTTTCTGGAGAGCCCTGGGAAACCTGCTCTAATTGACCCTGCTTTCAGAAGTGGGGTTAAACTAGACTATCTCCCGAGGTCCCTTCCACCCTCTACTATTCTGTGATTCTACAACTACAAGTCTTAATCTCAAAGAATAGCAACAGTGTAGTCCACTAGTGTGGATGCTAATTTTTAAAATCCATCATCACATTTTAAATTATCTCTTCTCTCTAGCTTTTCATCCTGCCAATATGCAATAGGCTGTCAAAATGGGAAATACCTGCATCTCCCACATTCATTTCTATTTTTATAAATGAAAGACTGCTTGTTTTGACTGTGTTTGTTTTAGCCCAAAATCTACTCCAGCACTTGCACAGTCTTGGTTAACACTTGTGTTTGAAAAAAGTATTTACTGTATGTCTAGCAGTTTAATCTAGCTCTACAGAAATATTTTTTTTTCCCCTACAAAACAAGTGATGTACACCTACTTTTTTCCAGCTAGCAGGAATCCTTCCATCATACATGCAGTCTAAAGCATCCCTCAGATTTTCACTCATAACAATTGTCCCATCAATGGCAAGTTTTAGATCAGTCAGAGTGCTTCTCACTAAGGAGATAACTCTCTGCATTTGTTCGACCTCCTGTCGCAAAAATATGTTCATAGGCTGAAAAGGTCCCATGTTCTTCAGTTTTTCTTTTACCTGTAGGTAGAAAACCAAAGATCCTTCAACAGAAATAAAAAACAAAGGTAGCTTTATGTCAAGGTTAGGTCCCAATACAATTTTTAAGACATAATACTTTTATTTAGGAAGTTAAATGGTCAGTTTGGCATCTTCTTTGAATCCTCTGCAAGACAGAAACACAGGATTTGTTCCAAGAGAAATGTATGATGCTGAGACTGGCTATGTTTTTAGCCTAACTCATGATTTAGTCTGTATATCATTCTACAAGCTAACGTCATTTAAACACCATGTAGGCCATACCCCATTTCAAGGATTTCAGCTTTAATTCCAACAGAGAGTTCCCAAGGTTCACTTTGCACAAACCAGTCAAGAGTGATTGACCCAGCCACTTTGCCTCAGCATAGCAGCGCTTTTATCAGCAATGCCTGGGAACTATCACAATGCCAGGCAGACTTGTATTCTAATAAAATTTGCTGATATTTTTTTAATCACAAGTGTAAAGTTAACAAATTAAACAACAACTGTATGGACATAACTAGAAATTTTGTAGTCCTACTGGGAGAGAGGTGAAAAAATTATATATACCATGTATTGAATCCTAGACAGGGTAACAGCCCTGTTCTTAGTAATATGCATAACCTTTCTAAGTTTATCAGTATTTTGCTACACAAAAAGGAATTTAAATAGTTTTCACCATGTGAAAAAGTTTAGTGCTCCACATTCGTTTTCATTAATACAAACTAAATTTCAATTTGTCATTTCTGATCAGAGCTGATCTGCCCAAAAAGAGCTCTGTAAACCTAATAGGGCTAACTGTACCTATACAATGACACTATGTAATATACGTCTTTATTAAGCCACATATCTATTCCTGGCGATGTGAAGTAGAATTTGAAGAGAGTTGGACTAAAAGCTGCCAGGAGATTTAGCCTATCACTAAAGCAGTTGAGAAACTCAACAAACTGCAATCCCTTGCAGATCTCAGACATCTGGTTCAGCCTTTTAGAAAGTCATAAAGCTCAGACTTCTAAAAAGACAGTAGGTCAGAAACTTCAGCTACTGCAAACTTTTGGAAGACTGCTAGATAATAGCAGTCTCATTTATTCTTCTCTTTTATTTGATGT
>NW_008824930.1:2074983-2075793 GCF_000699105.1 Pygoscelis adeliae
CTCTAAAGGACAACTAAGAAGTATGGAAAGACCCAGAAATAACACAAATTGTCCGAACAGTCAATTAAACTGTAGTCTCCAGGATGGGGACACAGAATACAGTCAATTGGAGTGTCCATGTATCTAGTCATCAGTAAACGTTTTCTAATTGTAAGAAAACCCTCTGACCTTGAGACACATTCCATCTTCCACATAAACAGGAGGAAAGCTGCTATTTCAGAAAGAAATGGCTGCAAGGCAGCAGGTGTCCGTTACAAATATAATTACATGGGCTATTATGTGTTAATATGGATCCTGAGATACTAACACTAGACTTCAATCAATGAAAACTATCACTTGACAAGCTTTTCAGCATTCACTTCACTGAAGAAGAAAGCAACCTAAAAATATCTTCAGGATGTAAGCTGAATCCCAAAGTAATACATATGTTAAAGCTGTAATACTTTCAGAAGCATGAATACACTTGCAACACCACCTCAGTTCTCTATACAGTGTCAACAAGCTGAGCTTAGAAACTGATGATCTTACCTCCTCCATAGTGCAAATGACAAGCATTAAGTGGTTTAATATTTTGAAAAAGCTCTTGCAAAAGCACTTCAGTGCACATTTAGTGACTTCATTATAAATGTTAAGAGTCTGGTCAGACTTGTTTAAAATATGTTTTTAAAGTATTGCCTGTATGAATGAATTCAGACATGCTTTTAGAAAAACCAATATAATTACTTTTTTTTTTCTCCACACAAAGCAAGATGGAGCAAATGTTTTTGACAGAATTTCATTAACTCACTTCAAATGGTACATAATCAGCAG
>NW_008824930.1:2075823-2091778 GCF_000699105.1 Pygoscelis adeliae
AGCCAGTCCGGCTACAACTGCCTCTCGGGTTTCACCTCCTCCACCAGAGCTATCTTTAGGCTGAATACTGAGGATGATGTCCAACACATCTTTGGAAAGTTTACTTTGGTAAGTGATATCTGCATTGGGGTGCAAACCAAACACCTCTGGTGTGTCGTAAGCAGGAAGACTCTACATAGTAAAATATAAAAAGAGCACAATTGGAGATGGGTTTATAAGCTAATTATTAAAACAAAAACCAACAACAAAAAAAAACGCCAAAAAAAATCTCCCTTACATTGTAAAGTAAGAGGCTAGATCAAGCAGTTACGGCAAATAACTTGCTGTGATCTATTTGTCATGTCACAGCCCAAATCACACCAAGGTTAACAACAAATTCAGGTCTAACCTCTATACGCTATTTTAAGAGTCAGCTTGTACTTTCATATATCTACACCTTTTATTTCTGTGAGGTTGTACCCAATGTCTGGACTCCATTCTATGCCCTCTTTAATAACTGTATGCCTTCAAGTATGTCGCTCAAGCAAATCACATGAAAAAGAAAAGGTTACTGTCATGACAATGATGATAACATTGATAACAATTTGTTGTCGCTAATAGATATGCAGACTGTTAGAAAGCAATAAAGACTCTGTGAATGAAAGACAAAATACAGGTACTCAGAAGAAAAGACAAAATATAGGGACTCAGGAACCTGTGAGAAACAAGTAAATTGGGGGTGTTTTTTTGTGTTTAAAAGCTTTCATTTACCAACCTGTATGTACTGAAGATATTGATCCACCATAGTACATTTGGGTATGCTGTATCCTTTGTAGAAGCTGAATTCCTGACTGAATGTATTTTCACTGAACCAAACCTTTACAAAGGTGTTCATGAGTCTTTTGTCATAGTCATCTGTCACACGGCCACCATACTGGATCTCGCCTATCATGTAACAAACAGTACTCCAGGAGATTCCCTAAAACCAAGCAGAAAGCACTGACTTTACCTAATCCTCTTCTCACCTGTTTACATCTCCCTTAGTAAGAACAGCTGATATACCAAGTCCTGCATCTCTGTCCCTTTTGGAAGAAAGTTATTTTCTTACTACTCTTTTTTCCTATAACCCTGCATTGCCAAGACACCTTCAAGGATTTCTGAAAATAGAATTCATTGACGAGTAGTTCAAGAGGCTATTCCACCATTTGGGCAAGAGGGATACAGCTACATTCCAATCATGCTTTCAACTTCACTTAAAATGCCAATCACAAAATGATCTGCCACAGACCTCTGTATGACAAGTGACCATATGAAAGTGAGGAATGTAAGAGCAATTCTTACATAGTCATTGAAAGCAACTTTCCATTTCTTTATGCTGCCAAGATAGGTTGGAGGAGCCAAATCTTATTATTTTTACTCAAAACTGATTTAAACAAAAGAATATTTAAAATACAGTGGTCCATTTTTAACTATCTGGCTTAATTAGCATTGAAAAGAAAGTCTATACTTCTAAGGTTTACATTTCTGGTTTTCGGGGGAGATGGCTGGGAGGGATTTTTTTTTTTTTTTTAAATGTACAGGTTAATATAGAAATTTAACATCCACAGGATTAAAAGTCTAATCTAAGCCTGCTGCTCTACAGACATGTATACATGGAATGTTGAATGTTTGTGGAAAGAAAAAAAGAATAATTTAAAATCATGTTTGTGTTTCAGTTACTGGGAAACATGTATATACATTCCACTACTAGAAAGATCCATCACCCTGATCCACCTTCCCCACAGAAACATTAATTACCTTCTTGGCATCCATGCCATCCAAGTGGTTTTGAATGAACTGCACAGTAGCATTGAAATCAGCTTGATTAAACTCATAGGGAATATTCCAACCCAGAGATCCAAACTTGCGTCTTTCTTGAACAGTGGAGTGTAGAAAGGCTACAGCATACAACATTGGTTTCCATTGTACCATGTCACTGACATCTAGTAAATCCTGGCTGACACCTATTGATTGTAAGTGGGCTTTATAAGAAACACAGTAATAGTATTTTTCAAAACCGCTTCAAATCAGTACTAAAACATCACTCCTTGAGATATTCAGTTGGCTCTCTGCCTCTCCCAAGAGTAAATTATTGTCCTACACAGTGTTCTATGCTGGAGACAGTTTATAGCATGTTATTAAGTTGCTCAAATTAAAAGAGTAAGCTTCAGAAAAAAAAAAAAAAAAAACAACACAATTTACTAATAGCTGACTTCACCCTAAGTTGCTTTCTGTACAGACTCTTTGACTACAGACCTTTATTTTACGCAATGTAAAGAGCACTTAATAGCCAACAAAGATTAACATGTCACTTTTCTGCCAAAAGACACAAGAAGATTAAAAATTTAAACACTTTGAACTGAGATATTAGAAACTAACATTTGAGAAAAGAAAAAGCATTTCCTGTTTTGCTGTCCAATTAGTTCTGGCCACAGTACTTCAGCAGATCTTCTCTTCCTTTTAATTTTCACAACTTCTAGCTCAAACCAAGGATCAAGATGCGTCCTGGCATTCTTGTGATCAGTTCCTCAAACTAGCTTACACCTACTATCAGTGGCTACAATGTGACCACACGACAACACCAGAGAGTCCAAAAATGAGCAAAATTTAACTTCAAATCATTACCACTCTAGCACTCACCACTGTATGTTCTCTTTAGTCCAGCTCTCAGCCCTTGTGGTGGTTCATTGGTAAACTTAATAGACATTTGAAGAAGGGTGATGGGGAACTGTTTGTGAATTTCAGTTGTCATCCACAGTCGAAAGCTTTCATGGACAGTCTCCGTCTCTATTACAGTGTCCATCAACTCATCCAAAAAGTCAAGTCCAAGGTGACAGTTTTGCAGAAGTGCCCAACCTCCCTAGTTTAAAACAACAGAATATAAAAAGTTATCAACATTGTTTACAAACTGAAATCACTAAAATCGCTCTTCGTTTATGCTGTAGGTTAGGAACAAAGCCAACACATCCAAGCTATAGCAAAATATAACATGTTTAAGTGCTTATGAGAGCTGTTAAAGGAAGAAATCCTCCACAGTGATTTTGCACCACTGGCTCACCAAATCAAAACCAAGGCCTTAATCATTTGTTTTCATGTACAAACAGAGACCAGGATCCATAATAATGGTACACATGCAATTAACAAGAGGTTTTTTTTCCTCCAAGAGAAAGCTCATATGAGCTAAGCTGTGGGCTGTTCCTTCTGGAGGCATTGTTAGCTTGTTTGGTTTTATCATCTAAACAAGTGGTCCTTACTTGTCCAATCGGGTCTTCTCAGGTAGTCCCTACCTTTTCCATTTTGGTACATTTAAAACGTATCTGGACATGATTATAGTGCTGATAAACACTGATAAATCTTGACTTTCTGGGTGAACCCATGATTTCATTGATCCTAAATAAGGGAGTTCAGAAGTAGCTCCATAAAGCAAGCTGCTAAACCTTGCTCCTCACAAGAGTCACACGCTTGGAAAAAAAACCCAAATATACATACTTAATTAATCTATTGCTATCAATAGATATCAAACTTTCTCATACGAATTACCATACTTCATATATACATACATATATACATACATACCTACCTCTTCATTAAGAAGGTATGTGAGACAGTGAGGGAAAGTAACTGAATTTCTCTTAACTAAACAAAAAGGACCTCTTCTTCCCTATCTTTTGATAAGTTTCTTCTCATCTGATCTGCTATTTAGCTCTTAATGTGAAGCTGTCAAATGACAATCTGAGGCAAAAGTCAGAGGAAAACTAGCTAAACAGACAGGGAAGAAGCTCATAACACAGGAGCGCAAGAAGTTTAATCTGTTCATCACATGAGCAGGCATAGCAGTACTACCACCTGATGCGCAAAGCATGCTAAATTGGAACGTCTCAGCTTTTGTTTCTCATGCAGGAAATTCTATTCTTTAATTCTTCCATGTTTCACTTGTAAAATGCCTGTGCTATCAGATTGTCCATCCCAGTTCAAAATCCAGACTACAGCAATACAAAACATTTTGCTATACAGCCTTGTTTTTCTCAAGGTTATGTAACTATCAATAGTATATTTGGAATTAATCTTCTTCATTTAACAAAATATGTTTGTATTACTAAAAAAATAAAACTGCAAAAAATGTTGTTAAATGCTTGCTGAAGAATATTTAATATTCATGCATTCCGAACGATCAATCCAGCTACGTTCACCAGTCAACAACCTACAACAAGAACTCCATTTTATATGAAAAACACTGATGTCTGCACAGCATCAAAAAGTTTGTTATGGCCAATTAAATGACTGTGAAAAGACAGTTCTATTGCTTAGGACACTTATTTATACAAATAAATATAGGTTCTTGCATCAGCACTAACTACCCACCAAATAACTTTATTTCATGACAGGATTTTCATTTCTGAGAGTTTAATAAAGATACAAAAAACATTCAGATTTTTGTCTCTTACGTGAGCCATTGTCTGCTGTAGAAGTTTACGAGCATGGATTTCTTGCCCCTGTCCCATGGAAACATAACGTGTCTCTGCCTTCAGTCTTTTTCCCAAAGCAATAATTGAGTCCGTAGGATCAGAGCCCATGGAAAGAAAGCATATGAGAGGAGTACGTGGATCTGACTCTTCCCATGTCTTCTCCAAGTCCAAGATGACTCCCTCTGCATATTTCTCCCCCATAGCGTCAATGATGTATTTTCTTGCCTATATTAAAAAGGGTAAATTTAACCTGTGATGTAATCATTTAATACTGTTTTCTTCCCAGGTAAATACAACCAATAAGTAAACTGAAGAGCAAAGGCTGCTATAAATTTATATCAGAAATACATATATGCAACAAGTTTATTTTTACATGTTAATATATCATACTGTCTTTGAAGGTGTTATTTGTCACAGCCTTATAATACCAGTTAAAAAATAATTATTCTAGTACATATATCTGCATGTATTGTTTTATCTAATACCCATAATTACAGTATAATAAAAATAATAACCTTACTAAACCTTTAGAAAGGTTTTAATGATTCAGATGGTATCTCCATTAGATAGCGTAACTCCTAACCTTAAAATCTAGCCTTCCTTTCCAAATACTAGAGAAAAAAGGAGGAAAGGATAGAAGATATGCTTCAAAGGTGTTAGGTCTTTCCCACCTTCATGCTTAAACAATGAATTAATAGTAGTACTGATGAAAAGAACTGTCACTAAGTAGAAGATCCAGAGGAAGAGGTGAAGGCCATCTGTTATTCCTTATTTATTTATTTCAAAAATTGTTAGATAATTGTTCCTTTTTACTAAGAAACAGAAAAGGCTCTTTCAAACAGTCTGAGATGATCTCCCTTGTATTCTTTCCTACTACATTGCTTTTGTCTTAGACCAGTCTTTCCCTTAATACCTCTGTGTTACTTCTCAGAGACAAAAGATATTCAGCATTTAGCATTTGATAAACTATCAGTTTTCATAAAACCATTGTAAGATGAAAGTGTATCTTGCCCCTTGTTAACAGAACTGAGGAACTAATTTTGCATGATCAGTTTCAGACACATAGCGCACATCTGAGACATTCATTATACAGTACCATTTAACCTTCTATTGACCGCAGTTACACCAATAATTGCTGAGACTTTCTCTGAATCCAGTCACAATGTCTAAAGGTTTGCACCCATAAAATTAATACCACACTTTTAGTGATGCATTCTGACCAGTAAATTGCCAACCATTGCTCTGAAATTGTCAGCAATTGCATAATTTTTAGTTTTTTGCACTGGAGAAGAACATAAAGGTTAAAAATAAGCTCCTAGAAGTTGATTTTTCTTAAAAATAGGTCTAACTATTTAATAAACTTTAATTTTATATTTCTCACCTTTCTAAATAGATGGCATTAAATTTAAAATGTTGAACAGACCTTTATATAGATTTTTCTAAGGTGGGTCTAATTCTTCCATGCAAGAAATGGTTCCTCAATTAAATTGTTTTCATGTTTTGTTTTCTCTCAGCCAACTGAGTTCATGAAGGCCTAATATGAGGACACTTGTACAATTCCAGTGAATAATATCAGCAAGGACAGTCAAAAATACCTTCTGAACTGATAAAACAGAACTGGATAAACACATAGATTTCCAGATGAAATCCTATCTCCATAGTAAAATCATTGGCTAATATTCGTTGAATATATTGGAATAATTTTGCTAACACTGCCCTTGTAACAAATGCATAAATTGTCTGAAAATAATTTCAGAAAATGCAATGTAAAGGTCCATTACAAAAAGGAGTTCAGGATTAAATAAAAGAAGTACTGAACCGCAATCGTGTAACTACTATTCTAATGACACCTAAATAGACTATGTTGGCTATATAAACGTACCTGAGCTATGGTCCTGTCAGGACACCAAGATCTGATAAGAAGAAGATGTCTGAAGCAGTCCAGGGATTGACCATAGCCACTAGGAACCAGTTCTTCTTCAGGATTCTCACTATCAAACCAGATTTTCCACTGTTTCTCTGCTCTGGAAATCTGCAGTTATACCATCAAAGGAGTAAGTCTCACTAAACGGACAAGTCACATTTCAACTGCCACTAGGTCACAAACTTTTTATGCGGGTCGGAGACACGTAATCCACACACAGGCATTTGTTTAGCAATGTTACTACACAAATTTAGTAAGGCTATTAAAGAAAGAGAGGATAAGCTTTCAGATTTTAAGTACAAAATTGTAGAATGCAACAATGCCCTTAAGTATTCATATTCTGAAAAAATGAGCTACTACTCAGTATTTTCCATTAATGATATAATGGTATAGCAAGGTCAGAACACAGATAGCTAGGCTCCGACATAGCTTTGAGAGCACAAGGTACATATCTTCTCCCCAAATGACTGTACAGAAGGTACTCTTCACATATACCAAATGTTATTTACTTACTCCATTAGCTACCATACACTTAGCGTCCATTAAGACTATTCATACAAGTGTTGAATTTACTGAAAATTAGTCTATGTAATCAGAGAAATATTGGAACAAACATCATGAAACATAGTGTAAGAAAGCACAACAGGGATGCAAGAAAGTCTAACAACCGGAAGAAGATTCAAGTTGCATTATGTGAATTGAATAATAGCAAGTTGTATCCCAATCTGAAAGTATTCTAATTATACAGAGTGTGAAACATTCTACTTTCTTCTTATTTTCCTAGGGTTTTTTAAGTCTTTTTATCAATACAGATTGCTAAGCAGTCAGGGCCACAACTGTGGCTATCTGCTGACAGTTTCATTCTGTTCTATAAAATAAACAGTTTCCCACCACATGCCTTGATCACTACCAGATGATCAGTGTCAAACAAGAGATTCCTTTTAAAAAGCTCTTACTTACTTGATCAAGAATATCTGAAAACTGTTTAAGCTTACTGAGCTCCACCAAGTTCAGCCAAGTCATATCCAGAATCCATTTAGCCGGCTTAGGAGGACAAGCTTTAAGGTCTAGGGAAGCACCACCTGCAAGAAATTAGGAATTAGTTATAATTAGAACTGTTGGAGACACCCATAAAAAAAAAAGAAAAAAAGACCTATTTGGAAAATGTAAACTATATACTGCAAGACTATTTCACATGACAAAGTCTTCCCAGTCTGGAGAAAGACTACTTAATAACTAAGGACAGTCATAAAGAAATTTCTGAGTTAGGTAACATGCAAAATTTATTTTCAAATCTTATTTTTCATCCTACTCTAAAACATATTTTTTTAAAATCCGTAACAGCTTCCCATTACAAGCTAAATCTATTTTTTACTGTAAAAGAATAAGCTTGAGTTTATGGAGAAAAAACTGAAGCAGCTTAATTTCAATGTTTTTTTCTTTGATTTTTTGTTGTTGTAGATAATGTAATAACATTGCCAATATGTACATTTGCCTTCCTTGGAATTCAACCAAAGCTAAAAGAAAGCAAACACAAAATTAAAAGAAAACACAAGGTACAAGAATCCAGATTTTTAATCACGAAGTTACAGGGTTCTTCTACCTTATAAAGTCACGCCACCTTCGGTGAAACAGAGTTTGTAGTTTGGTTAGTTTATATTATTTTTTTTTTATGATGCACCTTAAACTTAATCTTTGTTAACCAATTTCTTTTTTGAGGATTTACTATTTCTTTGTCCAATGTGCCTGAAAATAAATGCTTGTTGGGAAAAGATATTCTGAAGATTCAACATGGAAAAATTAATAGTTATAATTCATAAATAAATGTTGCCTGGAAAATTAAGTATCTTGGAAAGGGAATACAAAATAACTCCAAGCTTTCAAGTGAAGATACACAGTACTTGTATGCAGTTAAGACTAAAGCCATGAACTTGTCACATTCAGCTAAGGGTCTGACATTCTTTTAAACTGTTAGCATCACCTTCTGTTCCTATTTGCTTCGTCCTCCTGCAGTTACCAAATAAACTAAAAGATGCTTAGTATAACAATAATTTTTCCAAGTCAAACACATACCTGGTGGTATTTGAGCAGTAGACATAAACATCAACTGAAAAGATACTTAACTTTCCTTTTAAATTCTCACTATTCTCAAAGCTATATTTATCAATATTCAGTGTGCTGCTATAAATTAGAACTACCATACAATGTCTGTCACCAGAACAGAATGATAGGCATGTATTCTTTCAAGACTGGCTTCTCATGTGCAAAAGGAAACAGCAGGTTGGGTAGGAGATATAACTACAGCTCACAAATTTTCTACAATAATATATGTGCTCTACTAAAAATCGTTCCGTAGTTCCAACCTTTAATAAGTGTCAGAAATTCTTCATGCTTCACTCTGTTTCTTTGTATATCAATCTTCAATGTAAGTAATAACGTGAAAAGAAATTTGTGCTCCTCATAGAGTCCTCGAGCAGCATATTTGAACACTTCATATGTCATATGTTCAATAATACTAGTAATCCTCTTGCTAGTCATAGGGCTCTTGGTAGACCTGTTGGAAGAAATTCAATGCAGTTGAATGTCGATTTGCATAGGCTTTATCAAACATGAAAAAATAATAGATCACAAGCACAGAATATCAGGCACCAAGCTAGCAACAACTCTCAGACTGAACGAGAAACAAAAAAAAATTCCTTTCTAATCAAGCCTTTCTGCATAGCTGAAAATCAACACAGTATAATGGTTTTTAATTACCTAATGCCTAATTTTTAAGGACTGTAAGTACATTTGAAGGTTCTTTGCCTTGGCAACTAACAGACAAAGGCTTATGGGTATTTAAACTGACAATTCCTGGCAAGATTGTACCAAGTAACACTCTTCTTTCTGACATTAGTTTACAACAAATTTTTACTGTACTAAACCACCTCCAGGACTGGGTAAATACAAACAATACTTGTTGTTAGCTAAATTACCTGGCTAGGGAGCGGTCAAAAAGCACCAAAAACTGCCGAAGCGAAGTCTGATACATCACATTGACCATGCTCATCTCAGTAATAAGGAAGTATAAGATGCTACCTCGAGTTGCAACTGAAGGACAGGAAATAAGACTGTGTTCAAAGTAGAAATGCAGAGCAGAAAACTTTAACTCTCTACAAGTACAGTGAGTTTAACACCAATGCTAACTGAAGATCCTCGAGTTGCTCCATTCTTTACTGGCCAGAAAAATAATTAAAACATTAATTTAATCCTCATTTATACATCAGGAAAAAAAAATCTTTCCTGTAATTAATGCATACTATGTAAAGCCCAGTTTGCAAATATGAACATATTCGGAGAGCATCTGGATGGCATACTGCAATATTCAGATCATCAGTAGAATATATAAAAAGTAAGATGGTTTGAAGTACTGTTGGAGTATCCAAACAAATTTCTCTTTACAGACTTTTACAGGAGTCATATAAAAGCCAAATGAACTATATTTATTTAACTTAGCCAGCACTGATTTAACTTACTTTCAGCAGACATTTAGTTTTAAATACAAAGGTTTTACAAAATCTGCAATGATTAATGGTACACTAACTGTACCATTTTACACATTTCCTAAACTTCCAGAGAGCATTTTTTTTCACTTTTTTCACATTTTCACCTGTCAGTTAAAAGCCAAAAGACTGACTAAATGTGCTGACTATAATAACTTGAGGATCTATGACAGGATAAACAAAGCATTCATCCAAACAGATACAAAAAGCATTTACAATTATACTGGCCCCCTAAGAGAATGTCAACATGTTGAACCCAAGCATACAGTTACCTAAATACCCTAATGACCGGTCTCATTGACAGTCCATAAAAAGTGTCAACATTTTAACAGCTAAGACAGAACAAGCAAGCCCTCCCAAGTTTCCTACCCAGTAGACTACAGGGACAGGTACACTTGTATATAGAGCAATGGGAAGTCTAGGGAGAGACTAGATGATTCCATTTTATAAACTCCACATGAAGCATAACACTGACTATTTTCTCCACCATAGCTCAATATGACATTTCGTAGGTACATTTTACTTACAGGAAAACACAGGTGCTTCCCGCCCATTAAGGTCTTCCTGATCTCATCCTACCATTTCTCTAAGTATTGCTGTTTTAACCGTACACTCCAGTGATTTTTTTTTCATCACTACCTTCACTCACCAGGTCTGTACTCTTCACGGGCTGAGTTGATCTGTACTTCAGTTTCAGCAGAAGTCTGCAGTTTCTGTGTTACCTCCTCAGCAGTCGTCTTAGTGTTATTCAATACAATTATTAGACTCTCATCATCTGCCAGAGAACCCTTAGTGCTTGTAAGTCGGAACAAAAGGTTATCTTCTAGGTCTTTAATCCTCCTTTTGTTCATAGTGACATCTTCAATAAGATCTGTTCTTTCTTTCTCTAATTCCTGTTGGAATACGTATTTGGAAAACAGAAGAGTAATCAAAAATAAAAACAAAATAAAACAAGGTGTTTAGTTTTAAAAGTACTGATCCTACTAAAACAGCGTAGGTCAAGAGTAACTGCACTAATCTGGGGAAAGAATTCCAGTGGTATTTCTGACAGCAGGTCTATTGCCAGGTTTCTGAACCTGCTACATAAGTACGCATTAACAAATCATTTCAACAAATATTATGGAGTGTGCTCATATCATGCCCTAATAGAATTAGAAGTTCAGAACAGTAATTGTTTTTCTTCTCTTTCTGTTTCAGACAAAGACAAGTGCAAACACCTTTCCAGGCACAGGATTTTATTTCACTCCATTTAATGCCATCCTCATTTATGCCCTGTTTTCCAATCACCATGTTGAAAATATAGTCTTAGTAATAATGAGCATCCTTAGTCAACAAATCAAGCATCTAATATTTCAAGAAATGCATCTAAAATACTCCTCCATCAAACAGGGATAACTTCAGTCTCTCACTAAAATGCTTCATTAATTAAGAAAATAAAGCATGTAGAACTCAAATCGAGTTGCTCCACTAGAAGTGTTTAGTTGATTACTTTTAGTAATACAAGCTGGGTGGTTTATATACCTACTTTATTTTCCAGCACTCATGTATAAAAGATGAATACCTGTTGATGAATAGCTTTACATTAAAAAAAAAAAAAACAAAACTGTTCAAAATATCTAGAAAATACGTTCTTCAGAGATAAAAGGCCTTTTAGTTCATTCTTATACTACACTTAAAATTAAACTTTAAAAACTTATTACAAATTAATCCCTCAGAGATAAAAATACTCTGTTGAAACAATACAAAATGTTTCAATACAGTGAAGTAAAAAGAAAGAAAAAGGGAGAGGAGGGGTTAAGAGTCTTTCGTAAGATAAGGATAATTTTAATCTTATGAATCAACAATAAGTGAGCCAGTTGGTAGAAATATTAGCTATGTCTACAGAAGTATTCCTTCACTGTTTACAAAGGTCTGGTGGATAGTTTTAACAATGTCTCTCCAAAGTTGGAAGCTGTGCATTCACTCCACCTTTGCCACGTCCACTTCAGCACTGCAGACAGGCTGCTGCTATTCCAAAGAAACAGGGACAACACTAAGAAATACATGATCTCCCATATAGCACTAGAGGCATTATGAACCTGGGACCCTAGTTAGGCGTAAGGGACGGTTTTACTCTCCCATTTGAGTAGCCTTCATTTATACAGATTTGCAACACTGTTACAACTTTTGAAATTGTTTTTTTGTTTTCCTACATTCTAAACTTGTGGTCTTCTCACTCCTACATTCTGCTAACATTCCTAACTATTTGAAGCATTTACTTCTTGTAAAGAAAGTCCTTTTATCTTAAAAAGGAAATTAAAAAAAAAATCATTATCAGATTTAGGTTCTTTTCTTGTCACTGTACAAAAGGTATATTGAAACATCATCATCAGGTAGAAAAGATTTACTGGGACCATTGTCACAGAATAATGTAAATGTCACATAACTTAGAAGATGTGCATACAGATTCAGAAGATTCTGACAAAAACTGATGAAAAAAGACAAGAAAACTACAGTTAACTCCATTTTAATCAACTGATGCCTAATGGAACTAAAGAAAAGCAGGTAGCAATTACGAAGCAAGACAAGCATTATGCAAGTTTGATGAAGCAGAAACAATTTTTTAAAGTATAGCATTAAAAGAATGTTAGCATCCAATTAAATATAATAATTATCATGCTGAGAAATCATTCTGAGCCAAATTAAATTTCATGTTTTGCTGAGTTCAATTTAAAAGGTTAAACATATTTTAGAGTGCAATGCATTTAAAAAACAGAAAGCTAAGTTTTCCTCACAAGAAGAGCCTGAGAAACAAGTTGGAAACAGAATGACCAAACTAAAGCAAGTGAAGTAACCTTAGATGAAAACCTTAGTGAAAAATCCATCTATTAAGCTTTTAAAATACTTTTTGCAGATCAGGAAGAGTACACAGTTGAAAGTTTTCTGCATGTCTTCAAAAATTTCCAGTCGTAAAATCAAGGATGCAAAAAACCTAAGCCAAGTTACCATATACATAAATTCAAGGAACTTGCACCACAGAGGCTATTTCAAATCCAGCTTTATGGAATTGCTTTCACAAGATGATGCCATTTTACAGGCTGTACCAAAGAATGCTAGATCTTGTTAATATTCATTAAATATAAAAGCTGCTACATAGCTTATATCATTCTGTCACAAAATGATTCACAAGTGTAATAATTTGCATCAACTGTTCCTTACAAAACTTGAGCCTTTTTCCACCACAAATCTTGAAATATGAATGTGAAAATTCAAAAAGCCATAAATAGTTCTTGTACATTATAACTCCACTACTAATCTGACATATCTATTCCCACAACACTAAATAAGCAAGTTTTTTGTCAAATTACATAACAGCCAATGCATCAAAACAATCATATCATTAAAACAGTATAAGTTATACTACGTTCAGACATACATCAAGTCTCTCAAATCCAATTATTCTAAGAAACAGAGTAGAATTAAATTTATACAGATATACCAGCTACCTTTTGACCTTCTTACGCTTAGCTCACATCTTGCAAATTGGTTTAACATTCTGGTGGAAAAGAAGAAATCAGTACCAGTATTCTTACCAGTAATCAATCAATTCTTTGAGATGTATGCCACACAGATTCTACCAATGGGCATACCAGACAACACAGGAATGGAAAGTCAGACTTTGCAGAATCTTTAAATGATGTGCTGTAAACCCTCCTTTTCCTCACTGCGTGTCTAAATCTCATTCACTCTAAGTGCAGAACCATATTAGAAACAGTAGAATGGCAAGAAGGATATAAATGTACATACAAACCTTGAAGAACACTAACTTCAGATAAATAATCTCTTCTCTTTTGGGGACAGAAGTTCCACACATACATTCTAACACTGGATATCACCAAGCAGTCATATTGCTCAAATCATTTGGCAAATTGTCTCACGATTAAATAATTCCACCACCTCCCTACCAAAGGCTATAAGAAGGTAGCAAGAATCCAGACACTTAAGAGGGAAATCCCCAAATTCCCAAAGGTGCATAATTAGATATCATAGGAAAAAAAGGTTTTGGACAGTGGGATATGTCCGAACTGACTCTTCAGGAAACCTTGAACCACAGGATGCAAAAACAAGAGGCCAAGCAAACTGAAAAGCGGTAAGTATATTCTGTGAAAGTCCCCCTGCCTGTCAGGTGGTTCACTTGTCATTTATCTGGAAGAACTATCCCCAGATGGTCACAAACAAAGCAGTAGTGAGTACACCACTCCGAGAAGCTGGTCCAGAGTGCACAGCACGTCCACCCATTAGACATTCCCAGTTAGTGGCAAAGATACCATAGAATAGTAGAATAATTTTAGTTTGGAAGGGACCTCCAAAAATGAACTAAGTCCAATCCCCTGCTCAAAGCAGGTCTAAATAGGTCAGTTGCTCAGGGCCATGTCCTGTTGAGTCTTGAACCCCTCCAAGAATGGAGATTCCACAACATCCCCGGGTAATCTGTTCCTGTTTTGACCACTTTCAATGTAATTATTTTTTTCCTAATATCTAATCAGAATTTCCATGTTCCAACTTGAGCCCATTACTTCTCAGTCTATTGCTTTGCACCTCTGAGAAAAATTAAGCTCCTATCTTTTCTGGGTCCTCCAAGCAGGCATACAGCAACTGCGATGACTGGAGGAATTTGCTGATAAAATGACTGTCATCTTGAGGAATGTACTGTATTGCAGGGCCCAGAAGTGAAGTTTGGCATAAGGCTTTGTGAATATACACATCACAGTGTGTTTCAGACAGTGATAATTCCATTACATAGTGGGTTGACAAGCTGTCACCGGTTGAAGCGAAGCTGAAGGTGCAGTGAAGCTGTCTGACAAAACATAAGCCTTCATAGAATGAGTATGATTTCTTTCATGAGCTCCATGGAGCGATCAGGAATGAAATGCAACTACTTGACATTAACAGGATGACTGAGGCCATTAAGGAGGAATGTCTTACACTGGGGGGAGGGGGGGAGGAGAACGGAAGGACCTCAACAGACACCACAATAAGGGAACAAATACATTCCTCTCTAGTGAAGGTAAACTGGAACTATTGCCAAAATCCTAGATGCATAGTGTCTCATTTGACTTCAACATTGCCTGACCTTGTAGTTACAAGGATTAGGTATCCAAGAGTTCAAAAGATTCTTTTTCACCTGATCTAGCTGAAGATGTCCTGACCCATTTCAGGGGTGTGGGACTAGATGACCTTTAAAGGTCATCACCCTTCCAACCCAAACTATTCTATGATTCTATACCAACTAGCCTCCCTCCAGAACTGCTGGTGGCATGTTTATTGGGATTGTCATCCTGAACTTGGACTTCCTCAACTAATACATCTGCAATGTCAAAATAGCTAGTTAGCCCGTTTCCCCTTTGAGCAAGGAAGTAACTGAGTCCTTTGCACCAGGTTATGTGGCCATGAGCCCCACAGTGTGCAGACAGAACATCAGTTTTGATTTCAGACGCTTTTCCTTTTCACAGGCCGTTCTCATGAGGTTATAACTGAGGCAGGAAAAATAAGGTGAGTATGGTGCAGTTGCAACAATAAAGACAAATAGAAACTTTTACTTGAATGAGTCTATTTCTTCTGTGCCAGCTTTTAAGCCATCATAAATAGGCTATATTAAGAATAATCACAATAGAGAGAGACAAAAAGTTACCCTGCAATATGGGAATAGAGAGTAACAAATTAAAATGGAAGTAAAACCTACTACAGGTAAATGTAAGATGTATAGCCAGGAAAAATTAATTCTTTTACCTGTTTCTCTGTGAGAAAGACTCTGCCCAAGAGTTGATTTTCAAGACCTTTCATGGTCACAGTAAAGTCAATGATGGAGGTTCGAGCACTAATTTCAGGAGAGTAACCTGGATTTGGCAGTTTTGTAGTAATGTAAAGTCTGAAGCCATTCATAACATCTACTTCCTTATCACCAACCTTCACCTTAAGAAAAGTATTAAAAAGAAGTCTTGAGATATCAAGAACCAGTACACACT
>NW_008824930.1:2091797-2095420 GCF_000699105.1 Pygoscelis adeliae
AGAAACAAAGGTTATATTTTTCTGTTCAAAGGCATAAAAATCCAGCTTTAAATTATACGCTGGATGCAAAGAATTTGTTGAGAATATCTATGGAACGCTTTAAATTAGTCATTCACACATTATTTCAATTTTTAAAAATTGTCATAAGCAAAGGGCTAAGGAACTCTGTAGGTTAAATATATTAACTATTTGTGATCTTAAACTTAGGCTCTATCTTTTTTTGGTATTAGCATTAATCAGATTTAATTATGACCTTTTACAGTCATATACTTATTAGGAGTTATTTTGTTGTGGGAAGGGGGGGGGGGGCGTTTTTCACTCATTTGTTTTATTTTTACCTTGTTGGCTGAACCTGTTTTAATGAAGTTTCTTTCCAAAATATTATCAAGTGCCGGGTCAAGCTCTTCTCCAACATCTTCTATCAAAAGAGGTCTTCCCAAAGAAAGGCTGTCTTCTAAGTGACTTCTAAAATACTTGTGATTCAAAGAAGTGATCTAAAAATACAATCATGGACCTATATATTATGTTATGCCCAGTTACTAAGCTTTTTGTTTGTTTCATATTTATAAATTATTTCATTTTATTTAAATTCCTGACAACACCAACGATCCTATGGGTAGACTAGGATTAAGGCAAAGATTGTGACCACAAGAAAAGGTAGCATCAGGGTACCATATTCTCAGGTCTCACTGAATGCAAACTTCTATTTTTCAACTACAAAAGTAGAAGCAAAGCAACACTGAGCACTTAAAGTTTTGATATCCTATGAGTGCTACTAGACCAGAAATTCACAGGAACCTTTTACCACCTTCAGTTTTATCTTGGATAACATCCCCAATTCAAACTGCAGCAAGGTCAATTCCAAGATTAGGGAGCTTTCCCACACACACACCTTGAAAATTAGGGGTTTATATTGAACAAGCATTAAATAGTCTTTGCTTTAAAAAGTAGTCCTCAGTACAATTGTGATTAATTTTCAACATGTACACAAAGCACATTCAGCTTAGTTTGTTTATAACTCCACAGCTGAAGTCTAATAATTGTTTTTTAACATAACTAGCTAGGCAACCATTAAAGGGTTCCACACTGAGATAACAATCAACATGAATGAAAGTAGTTTCCTAGTAATACTCTCAGAGGCACTCTATTATCATCCTTCAAACTCCTCTTTATCTTTTTCAGGGATATCTTTTTAAAAAGCTGGTTTATTGGTGTAATTATGATTGTAGCAAGGAAGGACTTTCCTTCTCATATTTTTCCCTGTTCGCATTGAATTGGTGTATCTCGCCTCAGACTGTATGTTGTTGCAATACTGTCTTCCCTGTATATGTGCAGAATATTTAGCACCTGACATCCATGCTAAGAAAACACAAATTATCAATAATTTCTGACTAAAAGATGATAAAAATATCACACTGTGCATCTTAATTTTTAAACATTTATATGAACCTGCATTAATCACTTATTTGAGGTTTTTTTCTAATGCTTATAGTATTCTGCAAACATGCTTCAGCCCTTATCAGACATTACCCATCCAGCTTATTTTCCAACAGTTTATGTTTCATTAAAATAAATTCATTAAACAAATTGAGTCACTGGTACTAATAAGCTTCAAATGTACATTTTCATATCTAGCCAAATCTCAAATCTACAAAAATATATCCGAGATGTCCTTCATATCTAGACTAGGCATTTTATATAAAAGGCATTTGCTAAGTATTTTTTGAATCACTGAACTGTAATGTTTTGTGAGCTAAAAGTTTCTAGGCATTATGAAAGCACCAGCATTCCTATTACCTGAAGTTCATTTCTGCCTTCCTTATTTTTAATCCAAATTTTACCCTGTGCCTGTGGATCGATTAATAACGGATAACGAGATGCTTTAGTGACAATGATTCCATTCTGTATGGATAAGTCATCATTTGGCAATCCCTGCAGGTTCCATTCACTGATAGTTGGAGCATCAGTCAACATTTCTATGAGGTTCAAGTTGTTACCAAAGGGGATTTTCCGACTTTTCATTTCCTTTTGCCAGTCATTTAATAGCAGACTGCGGAACTCTTGGTTGAAAGGACCAGAATAGGACAGAAAAGCTGTAGCCAAGAGTACATCACCTTAGAGAGAAAAAGGAAGAAAAGAAAACAAAACATTACAATTTTGCCAATTCTATTCATGAATGAGCCGCTTCCTTCTCTAGTTATATGGTTTGGTCGGTAACTGAAGAACACACTTTGACCCATAAAGAAGACAAATCAGCCTTTTCCCAAGGCTCATCACATAGCAAGACAATGCTACATTTCAGTAGGTGCCATGTTTACTTTATCCTTACAATGCAACTGTAGGAATCAAGAGATGGGCATATGGCAGCCAGCCAAGGTCAACCCAACAGTCACACACATCATTCCAAACACCAGATTCTGCACAAGCAGGACATGGCAGAATAAACTTACTCATAAACTTCCAATTCCATCATTTCCTTGCACAATCATGAGAACAGGCTTAAACAGTATTTTTGGGGGAGAAAAGAACCTTTATGTAGGAGTACTAATTAAGAACAAATCAATTACAATTATTACTACTACTACTACTACTACTACTAAAAAACCTGAACAGACATCATTATGGAGGTATTAAGTGTGACAAATTTTAAACTTCTGGTCAGCTTCAAAATTGCCCCCCTAAGTTTCATGACACCATAGTTTGGGTTTTTTGTACCTCTGAAGTAAGAATGCAGGATTCCAAACTGGAGAAGATACTGTACTTTTATACTGAGTACTAATATTTTTTAGACTTTTTCAAGTTATCTATAAAAAAACCATGATGAGTGTGTGGGGAAGGTATTCTGTATTTTTAGTAAGTTAACAATACACATATACATATTATACCAGCAACTAAAATACAACCTATCTACTATAATACAACCTATACAACAATATCTGCTTTTTACAGCATTTCAAGGCAAAAGTCAGAGAAGACATTTCAGACCACAGTAGACAAGGTAAATGTCATTTACTTGATCTAACTAATAAATTCTTTATTACAAAGTACTTTAGTTTCCAAGTGCATATTTATAAAATAAAAATGAACTTCTAAGAAACAAAAGTTTTATGAACGTTAGTAACTGCATTTGAAAGTATTGATTTCTACATATAAATGTCAGTGCGTGAATATCAGTCTTCCTCTCCTCCATATGTATTCTCAGCTATAGACATTTTATTGGCACTTGCTAAGATATCACTCTCTTTGGACTGCTGCCTACAAACATCAGTCAAGTTAAAACATCAGTGTCCCAAGTATGCACTTGTCCTGGTTTCGGCAGGGATAGAGTTGATTTCCTTCCCAGTAGCTGGTACAGTGCTGGGTTTTGGATTTAGCATGAGAACAAAGTTGATAACGCACCCATGTTTTAGTTGTTGCTAAGCAGTGCTTACACTAGCCAAGGACTTTTTAGTTTTCCATGCTCTACCGACTGAGAAGGCTGGAGGTGCACAAGAAGCCAGGAGGGGGCACAGCCAAACTGGCCAAAGGGACATTCCATACCGTGTGACGTCATGCTCAGTACATAAACTGGGGGAAAGCTGGCCGGGAGGCCGCTGCTCGGGGACTGGCTGGGCATCGGTCGG
>NW_008824930.1:2095434-2126904 GCF_000699105.1 Pygoscelis adeliae
TATTATTATTATTATTATTATCATATTATTATAATTTGATTTCAATTATTAAACTGTTTTTATCTCAACCCACGAGTTTTTCTCACTTGTGCTTTTCCAATTCTCTCCCCCATCCCACTGGGTCGGGGGGGGAGTGAGCGAGCAGCTGCGTGGTGCTTAGTTGCCGACTGAGGTTAAACCACGACAGCACTGGATGTTACACATAGCAAGTAAAAGCCCATGCACAGCATACACAGTTACTGTATTATTTGTTTTTTCAATATAAAATGAACTTCAATATCGTATTTTTTACCTAGCAGTGCTTTAGCAAGAGAATTAATAACAATTACCCTCATTTTAGCAAGAGGGAAGCTAAGCTACAAAGGAAAAGTTTGAAATTTCAAATGTTTTCAGTTTCACTACCCATTACAACTCAAGTGACTAACTTTCAAGTTCAAAGATGTGGACAAAAGCTTACCCACTAGCCTCTTGGTTTGCATGGCAAATTCTTTACTCTGCTCTGTCCACCTCTCTTTTTCACCTGCTAAACCACTTATAAGACTTGAGGCAGTTTGCATTTTATGACGGCAATGCTCAGCATCTTCAAGCAAAGTCTAGAGAAAACCATACACCAAGAAATACAGTTTACAGTCATGTATCTGATAGGCCAGCAAAATCTCTACATCTAATTAAACCAGTAGTTAAACAACAGCTCAAAAATATATTCTCAAACACTTATATCACCATGTAGAGAAGGAGGGAAAGCGGGATGGAAAAAATATATCAAGACGAACTATCAACATCTGTCATAAATGTGATCAACATCCTTTCCAAGGAATAACTGGAGAGAGAAATTGAGAGAATGCATTATGTTTTCCTTAAAGTAAGGGTGGCAACTTCTTTTCTGTGAAGAGCAGTTTACCTGTTTTTCTCTCATTGCTTTTTCATACTCTGCCTGCACAATATCTAATTCTTCTTGCTTGGCACCCAGTTCTTCCTGAGCTTTCTGCAGATCCAGCATAGCAGTAGTCAGGCGATTCTCCTGGATTGCTAAATTAGCCTATGAAGCATACAAATATAAAAGTGTATTCATACATACAACATCTCAAAGCATTTGCTATATAATGTTATCTCAAATAATTTTTACTGTACTACATTTCAAAATCAAACTGCTCAGTAGAGATTTCATCACTCATTAAAACCTTTTATTTGAATTTTACAACAAACTAACTTCTTATTGCAGGTAGCTGCAGTTAAGCAGTTGGTGTAACATCAATTAGAAAAAATAATTATAAAAACTTCTGGGAATACCAGCCATTCCCCATCTGACACAAAAGTTAGTCTGATCTGACCTGCGAAAAAGACTGGTGCCACTAGAAGCCTATTTGATTTCTCCAACCAATATGCTTTGTCTAATGAAAAACACTACCTCTAACTACAAATCTTGCTTCCCTCTCGGTCATTCCTATGATAAATACAAGCTATTCTATGTTAAAATCATGTTTGACCATGTTCTTCCTGACTTTCATTCTTACCTTTTAACAACTATTTAGGCCTGTTTTTCTCTAAATAACACTGATGAACAGAGACTCTGTACAGTCTTCTTATGAACTGAGATCCCGAACATTAAAAGAACCAGATCTCGAATCTTTTCCTACTGAATTCTTATTTAAGATAAAGCAATTGCGATAGTGAATTAAACTAGATGAAAGCTGCTTCAACACCATTCAGAAGGGGCCCACAGGCATAAAACTGCACAATCTCTTTCATAATTTTGACAACTTACAAGTGGTAGTACATTTGAAATATATTTTACTGTAGAGTTACTATTTTCTAGATAATAAATTCCTACAGAGGCATGTACCAGTTGGAATAAGGCAGCTGATGTTTCCAGCAGATGAAATCCTCAAGTGCACACAGGTGGGGAGGAGAGGGAGCAAAGGGTGTTTGTGTGCCTCCCACTGATTAACAGACTTACCTTTAAAGGTAATACTTCTTTGTTGATGGAAAAAAATACAGCCATAGCTTTGGTCCATGAGCAAAGGCCAGCAACGTTCCCACATACTCTCTTAGCTGTCTCAATGTTGTAGTCCACCATTTCAAAATACGGGCTCAAAAGTTCTACCACTTCTTCATTAATTGTGTCCTTTGGAAATTGCTAAAAAAAAAAAAAAGTGCAATATACACAATGTATGTAATATATGGAAACTATACATTTATGTATTTTAGCACACACAGAACACTACCAAGATCACAAATGTTACTTACAAACAGCTAATATGAAGTTCTCTGTCTCATGCATCTTTGAGAGCTTGCCAAAGTCATTCCACTCTGTTCTATATTCTTACAAAACGGAAAAAAGTTTGCCTTCATTTATGATCATTGCTATCTTACACTATCTGTTACTGTTACACAGCTAATTGTTGATACAAAATATCACTGATATCCTGCTTGAAAATCCGTTTTTCTTAATACTGAATAAGTAACTTAATAACCTTCAAAAACAAAAGGAAAAGCTTAGCTCTGGTTCATAAACATACATTCTACAAGACAGTCCTTTCAAAGGGCAAGCCAGCTGTCTTCTCTTTAAATTACCTTATCTCATTAGTGGAATGTGTTTCAACTTTAAGAATTTATTTTGACCCTCTCTTTTCTCCAAAAAACATCTCTTCCATTTTTCATCCCCAAAAGCTCTCAATTTTCTCCCTCAATTTTATTTTGATGGTCAAATATTTTATATAAGTTTGGTCTTTTTTAAAGATTTATTTACAAGGTATAATGAAAGTCCATCACTGATGAACTTGAAAACTAGCTGTTCCCTGAAGCACAAATAGGTTTATGCATGCACAAGCAATGAAATGTTGAAGCCTTTCAGTAAATTAAAAATCCTCACGAGTAGATGCAATGTGAATACTACATAAATGGCATCCATGGCACTACCAACCATACAAAGTTGGTCAGGCCTGCCATCTGCGATTTCCCACTGGACCAGAGACAGATTAAGTAAACTCCTCAAAATACAGAAATCAGAGATAATAACATCCAGTGGGGCAGGACAAGGTACAATTTATTCTGAGTAGATTAATCATAATATTATTAGTTTAAATTATTAACAGGGATTTATTCACCAGTTACTCTTCCTATTTCCCTAGACATATGCTATGGAGCTGAAAATCCCAAATTTCAAAAAAATTCAATTTTGCACATCCTAATAATCAACTATTCTTTCGCAAGCCACTGCACATGTTGCAATGCTGAAAATTAATGAAAAGTTAGGTACCAGAAAAAAGATGTTTTCTATCAGCTTTAATGAAACAGGTAAGTCATGGCTATTCAAACCAAATGCTTAAAGCTTTGAATCGTTTGTCACTGAAAGTAATTTCATTACCTTACTTAGGAGAAACTATAATTGATTTATGACCTGACTTTGCCAGAAAGATTCAAGTTTATTTCATTATGACATACTTATTTTTAAGCCCTTAACATTTCAGATCTATTGTGTGTTTGATTCCCCTTGCATATTCGTTCTCTTATGAACACCAGAGAAAACACTGTCCCTTATTTTCTTAAATTAAAAAAAATGTCAAAAAAAAGGTTGCACAAGCACCTGTAGGTTCTGTAAGAAGTTCCCTGCTGTCATCAGTTTCAAAGATTCTTGCCATGATGGGATGGTACAGCATTTTTCCTGATCAATTTTCACATTGTTCACTTTTCGCTGGAAGAGCAGTAACACACAGTCCATGATACGCATAATGAGGTGAGGAGGTCGACCCAGTGTACGGACAGTGGCAATATCTGCAGGTTTTATTGTCTATGAATTTAAAACAAAGGGTAAAGCGATTACTGTTATTGTTTATTTAATAAGACACAGAGCACAAGCTCACCAACAGTATTAATCCATTGGAGAAGAAAAAAATTATTTTTGACTGAAAATAATTTTACCCCTAAAAAGCATGAAGCTAGAAGGACCCTCAGATTTTCACTACTACCTCCTAGCAACTACTAGGAAACCTCAGCTCAGCTATCTCTACAGTAGAACCTAAAAGCTTAAAACTACCATGCACATTTTTGATAAAACAAAAACAGAAACATCTTGAAATTTTACCTATTTTTTTAAAAATGCAAACCTATTGACCAGAAACTGAGTCTAGAAAGGAAAATACATTCTGTTGGTATTTGGCAAATGAAGGTGAATTAAGGAAACCAGTGAGAAGGCCTGACACACATATAGATTTGCACCTTCTCATGCATCTTACTGGGAATGTTCCTGTTGTAGAAGCAGGCCTGCGAGAAAAACAAGTAAATTATAATAATGTATGAAAACCTAGGCGCTATTAAGTAAGGCCAAGTAAGCCTATGGTGCAAATCTAATACTGTAACTCATAACTCTAGTGTACATCATGAATCAAAAAGGCCTATCAGAAAAGTCTACTGAAGATGTCTCCTTAGAGAAGCACTGATTTGAGCAGTAGTGCATACTGCACCACATACAGAGGAAAAAAACACTGAAAAATGGTAACTGTTGATGGGCCTGCTCCTATAACAGACATAACTTGGATCAGAACCTTTGCTTATTCACAGGCAGTTTAATCAGCCTGAGTACATGACAGTGACAAACAGTAAGCAACAGGTTATTGCAGGAGTTATGACACCTTGCTTCTAGCCTAGCACATGCCTCTCTGAGAATTCATAAAGGAAGATTTTAATTACTTGTGATTATACTTCAAGAAAGGGATTGTAAATTATTGCAGATTATCCTGTTCAACTTCCTTCTGCCTGCCTTTTGTTTCCCTTCAATATTTTGCTGCCCATTGGGTTCAGTGTGCACCTGAAAATTCAGCAGAGTTTTTCCAGATATCTGTGTGGAAACTTTAACCAGTGTTTCTCAGTGACCTTTAGGAAATTCAGCCCAGCCTTTTTTGCTCCATCCAAATTGTGGCGAGAGTTGCATTTAATTTCCATTTATTTATTTACTTACTTCTAGTTGTGCATTTAATGCGCCATTTTTATTGCAGGGAAAAGTGCAACTAAGTTTTATTTAACTTTGACAATTCTTATTCAAACTTTAAAAAATTAATCTCACTATATTTAAAAATGCTTATAAGCTGTTCTGTACCTACGTGTCTCTTAAGATAGCATTTAGCAGTCCTAAAATATGTAAAAAAATGGAGCGAAATAACCAACCACGGACTTTCTTTTTATCTGGGAAATGACCTTTGTATTTATCAAATATTTTACTAGACATTTGTCTACACTGCAAGCAGAATTCCATTCTAGGAATCCCTAGAGGGAAGTTTGCAAATCCATAATGATTGTGAGATTCATGTTTTGAAAGATGCAGCCCTATACAGACTCATACAGAGAATTTTCTTATTAAAGGAGTTTCTGAATAAATGAATGCATGCTGATAGGCTTGCTTTTATGATAGTTTTCCTTTCCCCTTTAGGCACAGGCAAAGCAATTTATTATAGCAAATGCAAGAATTTCAAGATTAAGCCCAACCACCTGTCCCCATTGTGAAGTCTCACAATAATGCTAGTGTAGCTTTTCCTTAAAATCAGATTTTCGTTTATTAGAATCCAAAATTTCAAGAAGAGCAGTATTGTTTTGGTTTGGTAATTTTAGCCAAAACCAGAAAGTAAGCTGTAATAAGATGCAGGACAGGACACCGGTGCTCTTTTCATACCTCAGACACTGCCCAGTTAGCATTGTTTGTTTATGCACTTGTCAGAATGCTTGCCTACCTCTGGGTTTTATTTTTTTTTTTACATTCCTCCTGTAGCTAAGTATCAGGATCTTATGATCCAGACCTGCTCTCTTACTCCACTCTTTTCAGCTGTCATGTCATCAGCCTTCATTTAGACATTTCCACTCTGCCCTTCAAGAATCATGGCAGTCAGAGATTGTTAAGCACCTCTCCCTCAAAGTGAAGTCATACATTCAGGAGATCCATGAAAACTTGTTTATACTAGATTTTGAAGACTTTGATTTGAAGGAACATCACAATAGTCTTTAACCATCACAACTGTTGGCAGCCTCTCAAGTAGAAAGGAAAACCTTCCAGTAAACAACCTTTGAGATTTATCTATCCTTCAGGTTTTACCATCATTCTTTTCTGTCTCTTGAGATGCCAGCTCCCTGACAGCCTCCAGTATTAGGTTTACTTCAGATCCCACTACTGCTGCTCACAACAGAAATGCCTTGAGGAACATGCTCTTATAGTCAGCTGAACAGACATTAAAAAAAAATACTATGCAAGATCAACAAAAATTAATCTTTTTTCATCACTAACGATGCGTCATGTAAAGATATAGGCACAGTGTTATCACTCTATTAAAAAAGCTTTACAAAAAAAGAGTATGTTGAAAGACATGAAGTCCCATGGTGAACGCCAGAAATCTGGGTAATGCCACAACTCATAAGAAAAAAGAAGGGTTTTTTTGAAGAAGGCAGAAATCACTGGATCAGCAAACTTACTCAAAATGCAATCCATCAGTGAAAACTGAAAATAAAACAGGAGGTTTATATTTGGATGGAATTATAACTGTTTTTACACGGAAGGCACTTCTTCACTCATTGCACACAAGCTGTTTCATAACAGTATCAACATTCAGTTACTCGTCTAACATCAACCTGCAGCACATCATATATCAACTATAGTTTCAAATGAATGTTAAAACTTGCCCTTTTCTGAAAAACTGCCTACTTTGGGTTTGGTACTCAGGTGGAAAAAGAAAAACAAAACTGAACCTAAAAAGCCTGAAAATACGTGTATTTATTTGCATACATTTTCTGTCAACTGATGAGTTATACGATGCACCTGCAATCTTATATTTGTTTTCAAAGAAGCCCATCTTCTTAGAGGTAAAATAATGTTATACGTGGTCCAAGTACTAACCTGTAAGGCTGCTTCTGCCTCTTCCAAAGCAGGCTTAGCAGCTTCCAACTTCTCTTCAGCAATGGCTTTGTCAACTGAGATACTGTCTACAATAGCTTGAGCTTTGTCTTTCACTTTCTGAACTTCACCCTTCACCTTCTCAGCAGCCTGTGCTTTTACAGTAACTTCTTTCAATACCTAGAATGTGAGAAAACCCACATGCCAAATATTAAAGAAAACATCTAGTTGGAAGAATGTATTAGTTTTTGTTGTAAAATTTTATCTGTTGAAATCCAGAACCAGAAAATTCAAACAAGATGACTTTCATCACTGTTGTAAGTTTCCAAGATCCCTTTTTTCCAACACTTAACTTCCTTTTACTTGATTAATCTTTTCAAAATAGAATAAAAAGAGCAAAAAAATCAAACAGCAATACACTTTGAAGGCTGTACATACCATGTCGGCTTTTTCATTGGCAATTTGAAGTTCCTTTTCTTTTACCTCCAGCTCTCTGCTTAGAGCAGCCACTGACTCAGAGGCCTCTTTCAATTTTTCCAGTCCAGTATTCATTCTGGAGTTAAAAAGCAAAATAAGAAGCATGTAATTCCCTATGTAATTTACACTCCACTTTCCAAATTATTCCATCAATAGAATGAATCACATCAATCAGAACAAACACTAGCAAAAGAGGTTTTACACCAAAAATAAAACTTGTACAGGAACTTTCACGCAAGTGTCCAGTGTCTTCAGAATCAAGAAAGCGAACAATAAAGAATTACATAAAGGGAGTCTGTGGCTTGAAATTTTACCCATTTCTAACTCAAACAGTATGCCTTTATCATTGCATAAAAATCCTATACGTTGGTTCCATATATGTCACTGTTCCTGTTGAGCTCCAACCTGATGCTCAAAGGACTGAGTTCTATACAGCAGAAAGCATTTTACGATCACTAGAATCGTAACTATTTCTTGTTTGAAGAGGATATTGAAAAGGTTAATAAAGTCAAGATATTGAAATCAAGACCAACCAAAAGAGACTAACAGAAAAAGATTATTGAGATAACACTTTTCTCATTCAGCATTAAAATGCCCCTTCAACAGTGCTTTTTGTCTATCAAAATGTAAGGCCTCACTTGGGACTTTCCAGACAAGTTTAAGTGGCCTCTACAGAGGCTGCTACTGCAAAGGCTAAGCAGTACATGGACAGCTAAACAAATACAGGACAACAGATAAAGAGTAACACCTGCCAAAGCAATTCAGACTATGCGACTAAGGTTAAGTGAAACAAATTGACATGCATGAATTAATCTGGTACATTTGAGGCATCAGAAGGTAGAAAACAGGACCACACCTTTCTGTTTTACAAGTCTTCACCCATAACTCTATTTGGCTTTGAAGTCAAAGAATATTTCAAAGCAAAATAAACTAGTTTGAGTCTTTCTTAAAGGCTTCCAGCTCTTTGTGCCAATCTGTGAAAATTGAGATCACAGTTTTTCTTAAGGGTGGTACCAATTGATACACCAAATGCTAATTTTACATTCTATTTGAGTATTTCTGACATGAAGATAAATCTGCAAATAGACTTCATTAGTTTAATAAAGTATCTGAAAAGGAGAATGAATATATCAAAACCACTTTAAAAATCTACAAGTAAAAAGTTCAGCAGCCTAAATTAGGCTCTATGATCACAAAACCAAAAACGCCAAGGGTATTTCTTACATGTTCATATCAGGAGGATGCAACTGTGTAGCAAGAAAACAAAATTATATGTAGATTTTTTTTTTTACTCGTTAAAAATACATGGGAATAATTTATATTCACTTTTTCTCCCACTACCTTGCTTTTTCATACATCACTACCCTTCTTCCCCCTCAAAAAATATATAGTCTTTAACTTATATGCCAAGAGCAACTATAATATTTGGTCAAGTTACACTTCTACACAATTTTAGATAATTCAAAAAAAAAAATTATCCTTTTGCTGTGCAAAGAGACAAGCCATGCATTGAAACGAAGCATATCAGAATATACCTATCTGGGGAAGAAAACGACAGAAAGACAGTAGTAAACTGACCAGTTTACCTGTTTGCTAATGTCTGCACTTCAGCATGCTTTTCTCTGTATGTGGTTTTATATCCCTGAATAAAGGACAGGTAGGATTTGGGAGTCACATGTGTACAACGTCTGTATCTTTGAAAGTAATCAGAACACTTCTCTGCCACTCCATCCTGGAATGAGCCCATACACCGCACAATTTCCCTCTTTGTATCAGCAGTGCAGTCCATATCAAATGAGGACAGGAAATGTTCAGATACTTAGGAAAGAAAGAAAAACATAACTGTAAGTAAATATTCAGGAAAAACTCTTAGCTTATAAACAAGGCAATACAAAGGCTACATACCATGACAAAGGGAAATATTTCATCTAATTAAATTTTCATCTGCCATTGATCTGTGTACCACTTACTCACATATATTTGGCTCAGTATGTGGCTGAACTTTAAATAGCATTTTATTTTTAACATTTCACAATCCAATATGTGGTCTACTAAAGGATGGTATTGATTACGCCGGGCAATAATTGCAAAGCAGGAAACACCTCTGGAAGTGAAGTCTTTATACAATGTTATTGGCAATCTGAGATTCATTTTCTTGATGTCTTCTATAAATCTTATTTAAAATGTAAATACTAATTATCAACCAACTTATTGACAGCTGTGGCATGGGAGATGCTTTCACATTGCATCAAGAAGACATTATGTCAGCTTTCACACAGCTTCCAAAACCCCAGTCTTCTTTACTCTCCACCATCAGATTCTTAACATTATTCCACAATTCTCAGTAAAAAGTATTGCCAAGGGTCTGGTATTCTTTCACCTCCAAAGTGTGCAACTGCTTTTTCTCTCTGAACCTGTCTAACCGCTAAGTACCAGGGATTGGGTAATCACAGCCTTCATCTGTATGCCCGATCACAGGCACAGTCACTAATAATCACTTTCTTTAGTAGTATTTTGCCTTCTTTACTAACGCCTTTAAGCCATCTTCAAGGGGAATTTTTCCTCAAACCATGTTCAAAGCCTTTCCTCTGGTAGAAATATTTAAACAGTTTAATACAGCAAGCTTTATAGAAGAAAACATCTATATCAAATTTTAGAACCAAGTAAGTTTCTTCTGCCAGTGTGCTAGCAAAATTCAAAGCAATTAAAACAACTTCATGACCACCAATCAGAAAATTAAATATCTGCAAAGACAAAACCTGCACCTACCTGCCACTAGAGCATCCTTAGGCCATCGGCTGAACCAATCTGTAGTACATCCAGAAATGAGAGCAGGGAACTTCAGGGCCCTATTTCGGAATTTTTCACCTACTGGTGAAAAGCAAAGAACCACGTGAAGGTTCTGATGGACTCTGGCCATGAAGTAGTCATAGAGAACCTCACTGGTTGGAGGTCTACGCGGATATTCCTTTTTGAAGGTGGGTATGAGGTCAGTAACGATCTCATCCACTTCATCACGTGCAAATAAGTTTGACACCTTTGAGAAAAAGGAAGATTTTTTTTCACGCTTTATGAGATTCAAATAGAGTATATAGCATAAGGTTCATTTAATAGATACTATTTCAGGAAGGGACATACATTTCAGACCCTGAAGTTATTAGGACCCACCCCACTCCTTTAAACCAGAACTTCTACTCAAGTGATTCCATTAAACACACGGAAATCTAACTTGCTGTAAAAGTAAAACCCACTCTCCCATGTGAACAACAAAGAATCCATGTATACTGGCTTTGCTTTCTTCTCTTAATATTCTAATAACTAGTAGAAATTACCCTGAAACACACCCCTGAAATAATTAATAAATAAATAAATTAATTAATTAATTAAAACAATAAAAGCCATCCCATCCATTCTGGATATAAATTTACCATACAAAAACTAATGGTACACTAATGAGATATTTAACAGCCAATGCTGTTAAACTTCAGTGATGTTCCCCAAGTCTCATTTTTTTTTAAGCTATCCTCATGTCCATGACAGCTTGTCAACACATTTAAAAGGGTCTGACCTAGACAATTTCTCTGTATGGAATGATGATGCTCATTCTTAATTTTACAATAGCTTTGTCTCACTCTAACCTAGTATAATGGATTGTTTCCATTTTTTATAATACTGTAATGACAAAAAGCACTTGAGTTTTAGTTTGTGAAAGTGTGCCCCTTGACATATAAATTAATATTTAAATAAATTTGGTTATTTTACTTCAGAATTATAAAATTAAAAAGGCAGAAAAACAACCATGAGAAGGCATCTTACTTCTCCTGATGATAAAACATTGTTCAGGTATTCCAAGAAAGACTCATCTTTGATCTCATTGTCTGTAAAAAGAAAACAGATGCCTTTCCCTTGCAGTCCTGCTGTTCTATACAAGAGTTTCAAATCTTCCATCAAGTTTAAAGTGTTGTATGATCTACAAAAAAGGACAGTTATACTAATATTCATTCCTTTTAAAAAGGGCTTCTGGTTAAAAGAAAAAGAACAAGCAAACTTAAGTAAGAAACAATCTCTTGGAATTTAAGGAAAAAAGGTGCCAAAGTCCAGGGATTTTCATTTAGATCAGGAGGAAAGACATAGCTAATTTCAAAGTCTCACATTAAATACCTATTCCGTTCTTCTCTTTCCTGCTCTCTTTTTCACCTCCCAGTTCAATGAAACAGTAAAAAAAAAAAAAAATTTAAAATAAACCCCACAACCCTACACCCCAAACCTACCAAAAAAATCATAAAAAACAACAAAAAAACCCCAAACCTGAAGTCTTAGCATGCTATTCATTTCTCTCTTGCTACAAGAAGTGAAAAGACAGACAGGTGTTGTCTCACAGGATTTTGTCACGTGCTGGGTGAAATAAGATACTTTAGATTTTATTGACTAATTTAAAAACTCAAACTAGTTGGCCTTTCTGGTGAAAGTCATCACCAATGGTGGCACTCACAGTTTTACAAAAAGGAAAGAGAGCAGCAGTAAACTAAGAGATTAAAAACATAAAAATTATTAGACAAGGTGTGGTGGGTTGACCTTGGTGTCTGCATAGTCATTTCTCTCACATATTCTCACTCCTCTCTGCCGGCTCCTGTTGCACAGCAGTTTTTTTTCTCCTTCTTAAATATGTTATCATAGAGGAGCTACCACCATCGCTGATGGGTTCAGCCTTGGCCAGCGGTGGGTCCATCTTGGAGCTGGCTGGCATTGGCTCTATCGGACATGGGGGAAGCTTCTAGCAGCTTCTCACAGAAGCCACCCCTGTACCCCCCCCCGCTGCCAAAACCTTGCCACACAAACCCAATACACAGGGTTACACTGGAATGATCTCTCTGGCTGGATAAAGGAGTGCAATAAAAGCTGAGGCTTCTAGGATGCCCACTGGGAATTAAAACAGAGAAGTGATTGCATGCAACTTTATTAAGAGTTTCTTACGTAACCATAATGATCTCATGTGTGACCTGAAAAATCAGAAATTATACAATAGTTCCTCATTACTAGGGAGGAGCTCAGGAAATAAATACATTGGGTTTACAATTTTTTTCTTAATGATTAAGAAGATAATTTTTCGCATTTCAGCAAAGATATAATCACCAAGATAAGGTTCCATACATGTGTTTATAAATAAGACATTTCAAAAGCAAAGACACCACTAAAATTAGAGATGGACACAGAGAAGACACAAATATTCTATGCCCTTTTGTTTCAGCTGCAGGGGGAAATAATGATTGGAAGAGTTATTCAGTTCATTACTCAAAATTAGACAAAAATACTGACCTGAAAAAAATACTTTGTTACACATATTGAGTTAGTAATATGACTATCATCCACCTTGGTGAACTAAATGAAACCATTTGAAATCCAACAATTATTATCTTTAAGAAATCATGGAAAAAGAAATTTTGTATTACCAAAGGGCAAACCATTCTATCCACGAAAGATTCAAATTTCTTCCCAGAGGTATTTTGGCACAAATTATTAGATGTGTTTTAGATAAACACTTAAGGTTAGAAAAGCATGGAGTTTAATTTTATCAATCAGATTACACTTCTATACTTGCTTCTTGACCCACCTGGAGAACTCCAAGGGGTTTGTAAGGCAGGATTATGTTTTATCAGAATCTTTGACGAGTCTGTCCTAAAATCATGTTTATTCAAATCTTCACTCAGTCTATTCTTCATCATAGTTTCTTTAATTCATCTAGTACACACATTGGGTTTACAAGCCTTCAGGTGTAAGGATTCTCCAGATCTTTTCTGGACTTTTTTTTTTTCATGGGCTTTATATAGGCCTTGTTATGATCCTCAGGTGCCAAGAGGCACTCATATTCTAAAATATTCAGAGAAGGATTTGTAATTTATTTTTTATAACTTTTGTGAGTTATTCCAAAAGAAACCATATTGGGTTGAATAACATGAAATAAGGCAAGATATACCTGGAAAAGACTGTCAAAATACTGACATATACATAAGATCTACCAAATTAATGGGCAGGGATGAAGATTCCGCCTCCTCACACAGGTGTTATTTCAAATATTACAAGATAAACTCATGAAGGTGTTACGGACAAATAGCACCTATAAATACTTTCAGTACAGTTTAGTGTACTGTGTAAAGACAGAGTAAAGATAAATTGACCCTGCCAATATTCCTTCTCATTCTGTGAAACACACAAAACAGTTTACTACTCCAAAGATGGTAAAAGCTCAGACTTACTATAGAATATCAAGCAAATTTAGTAAGTCTCAAAGGATTTTCATGTCTTTTCACTCTAGGCAACAGTGCTCAGCCTATGTTAAGCTTGTTCTTTCTCCCACTGCAGAGACTGGGAGCCTGTTTTATTTACAGGAAGAGTTCAAACACAAAGTACTTATTTACTTAAATTTTAATTAATGCTCACCTTGTTAGCATTATCTGGAATGTATCATAGCCAGCTATGAAAGATGCCAGTCTTGTCAAGCTCTGCTTTCCTGAGCCTCCAACTCCAACTAAAAGAGCATTTCCACGAGGAGTGCGAATCACCCGAGAAATCTGTGTAAGATCACAGTCATTTAGTGCTACAATGTGTAAAAGTTACACACCCAAAAATCCTATGTTACTGCAGTAATAAAGTTATATCAGAAATGCAGAACGAATGGAAGTTTTAAAGTTTAATTAAGGGATTCTATATTGCTATTAATATATTCTATGGACATTTGCACTTTGCAATATTTTCTGTAAACCTTACAATAGTATAGTAACCACGTGATTCCATCACTGTGAACTTTCAATTATCAGTAGAATTGCATCTCATACTTCCACAAAGCACAAGTAAATCTCAACTGTGATTTGTTAGTGATGTGCTATCATAGCATGACAGATTATTAAAACTGGGAAGAAAATAATAATTTCCCCGATACCATACCCTTTGGACAACTTTAGTAAGACTCATCTCTCCAGGTCTCTTCATTGTGACCAGAAAGACAAGTTGTCCCAGGCATGTTAAATTCAGGAGAAACAGTCTCCAATATTCTCTGCAGCAGGTAATAATACTGCCTTTAAAATCAAACTTCATAAGCTTCTAGTTTACTTGATTATAAAAATGCACACAGTATGAATATTTGGTCACAATGGAACATCTCCCAGGTAGATCTCCTTTTCTTTCCTATTTCATTATTTATCTTTCAAAGCAAAAGGCAGTAGTTACCTACTACTCCACATTTCCCTTCAATTCAGGACAGTGCAATGTAAACAAACAGACCCTTTGCAATTTAGAGCAAAAAAATTTTCAGCACTAACTGTGAACTGCATGCAGCACCCATCCCACTGTCCACAGCCAAAACACAATGCCAAGAAATCTGAAACAGATAGAAGATGTTATCTGATGCTGAGAAAATATGACTTTAAGCACAGGAGACAAACTTGCTCCACACACCACCAGTTGCACATGGACAGATCCTCATAGTATACAGAAAAGCCTACATTAATTTCCAGAACAGCATGAAGCCACTTGCCTCTCAAAGGCAAGGTAATCCAACCAGCCAGTTAGCAGCTGGTCTCCTCTGCACAAGCAATGATGCAGAGTATTGGCTCCTATTCTCTTTATTATCTTGAACATCCCTCTGATTCCCCTAGAATTCCATCATGCCAATAAGCAGCCTGGGATACGTATTTACTTGCCTTTCCTCTAACATACTTTTTTTCAAGTTACTAAAAATAGTCATGTCAATCTCCTGCAGTTTTAAACCCATATATTTTACATATTGAGTGCAATGTACTTGCTACTTTTCATAGGTTAATGTTTTATAAGCAAAGATAAAATCAAGTATGAAGGCTTGATTTTAAGCATACTTAGTATTTAACCAGAGAAAGAAAAATAGATTTGCACACCACCCTTGGAATATTGCTGATCACTTCATTTATGGCTACTAGATCTTTTCCAGATGGAGGCACACAAGCTGTAAACTGGAAGCTTTGCTCTCTAAGATATTCCTCAGCTTTAACTCATTCAAGTCATACTACGTCAGCTCAGATTAGGCATTACTTCAACTGTGCTTACCTAGCTTTCCCTTAGAAGCTGTCTCAAGTCTAGCTAATGCATAAAGCTCAGACCTGCACAGCTGTAAATGCTGCTTTCAAGAATATGGGATCAAAGAAGCACCATATATTCATTTTATCCAAGTGAAAGTTAAGATAATGTTTCAGGTATTTACCATCTAGCTACCCAAAGAAGAGATTCCTGAAGAGAGGTGGCTCTTCAGTGAATGAAGAAAAAAAAACCCAAACTTTTTTTTGCGGGGGGCTAGATCCTGAATTTATATAGATTTTTTTACGAGGTATAAATCAGAAACTTGTTAGCGAGTGTGATGATGATTTAACAATTTTCCTAAAGAAATCCACAGCAGAACATGCATTTTGCAGAGAAGACCTTAAAAGAAAGGGACTAATTTTGTGAAATTACAAGAATCCACCCCAAAACTTTGAAAACTGCAGATGCAATGTGTTTGTCAACTATAATTAAATTTAACTAGTTTTGATATTTATTATATGATTTGTTAGGATGGTACAATCCAATATTCAGTTCATAATAATTTATGATAAGAAATACAGATAACCTCACTGTGCAACTGAGAAACAATAGGTGGTTTTGCTTAAAAAAAAAAAAAAAGGTTCTCCTTTGTATGAAGGCTATTCTGTGTGGGCAATCCTATCAAGCTGTGCTGTGCTAAAAATTATGGTCAGCTCCAATCTGTGTTCAAAATATTTTTAAAACAAGTGAGCATACTGTGGATCTACAAAGGAATTTTGCACTACATTTATTCCTACTCTTCTGTGTCTACTCCTTCATAAGCAACCAATTATGTCTTAACCTGAATTTCATTTGACTCATTCCAAAGAGAGGAAGGGCTCTCAGAAGAATTAACAAGAAGAAAGGTTGAAATAGAGTTAGAATAGTTAGGACCATGATCCCACCAGACATAAAAGATAGATATGAAAGAATAGTTCCACCTGGTGCATTTTCAGAAAAGTTGAGTTTTAATACCTAGTCACAGAGTGACAGACAAAATAATTGCTAGCAATAAATTACTTGCTTCAGTTTTAGAAGCAATTTACCTTGATTCGTGCATATCTCCACTCAGGTGCTGAGGGCAAGTGAACAACAACAACAGCAAATGCAATCCAGTAAGACTATACCTTGACTAAATGAATCATAGCATCCTCAAAGAAAACCATGTCCATTCCAGTACCACGGACGTTCTCATTGTATGTTTGCAAAAACATATTTAAACGATTCCGAAGCTGATGAAAGGAGTAAATTGGCTCATAGATTTTGGGAATATCTTCCTCTGATTTTTCACCTAGAACAAAAAGCACGTAACCAAACCTTAGCAGTTTAAATGATTGATGAAGGCTCAATGTGGGGATGAGTAAGTGAAGGTAATTAGAAGTCTCTTTAACCACCCAGAACTAGGTTTATTATACATAATATTACATATTTGATGTTGTCCTGGTTTCGGCAGGGATAGAGTTAATTTTATTCCTAGCAGCTGGTACAGTGCTGGGTTTTGGATTTAGGATGAGAACAATGTTGATAACACACCCATGTTTTAGTTGTTGCTAAGCAGTGCTTACACTAGTCAAGGACTTTTCAGCTCCCCATGCTCTGCCGACTGAGAAGGCTGGAGGTGCACAAGAAGCTGGGAGGGGGCACAGCCAAACTGGCCAAAGGGACATTCCATACCATGTGACTTCATGCTCAGTACATAAACTGGGGAAGGCTGGCCGGGGGGGCGGCTGCTTGGGGACTGGCTGGGCATCGGTCAGCAGGTGGTGAGCAATTGCATTGTGCATCACCTGCTTTGTATATTATTATTATCATTATTACATTATTATTATTATTTATTAAACTGTTTTTATCTCAACCCACGAGTTTTTCTCACTTGTGCTTTTCCAATTCTCTCCCCCATCCCACCGGGGGGCGGGGGAGTGAGCAAGCGGCTGTGTGGTGCTCAGTTGCCGACGGAGGTTAAACCACAACAGATGTACATATGAAAGTGCTGCCCATACCCTGCCTACAAGGAATGGTAAATTCAGCTGCTTAATTCTCAAAGACAAAACCAGCAAAAATGAAGGAGCCTTCATTCTCTACATCTGAAACTTGAATGATGAAAAACTGAAATTAACTTAGGTGCTAGAAGTAGCACCAGAGAATGAAGGTAAATAAATATTGCAGTTAAAAATTGCAAATAAACTTTTTTGTAAAAGAAAAACACTCTAAGTTGATTAAATCATTGCACTAGTGAAAAAAAAATTACTACTAAAATGAATAATGACCACAGCAAAAAAAAGTATATTCACTGTGAAAAAGCATACATTTGTTTCATCGAGTGATCTGAAAGCCACAAGGAATTGTCAACTCTTCTCCACCCAAAGGAAAGGAGAAAATAGTGCTGCTGTCTTGTCTTTCCATTCATAAGCATTAGTCATGCTTAAAGGTGACATGCCCTTCATTAGTAAGAACTGTTACTCACAGCAAATAAAATCACAGAAGGGTTGAGGTTGGCAGGGACCTCTGGAGGTCATCTGGTCCAATCCCCCTGCTCAAGCAGGGCCATCTAGAGCTGGTTCCCCAAGACCATGTCCAGATGGCTTATGAACATCTCCAAGGATGGAGACTCCACAACTTCTCTGGGCAACCTGTGCCAGTGCTCAGTCACCCTCACAGTAAAAAAGTGTTTCCTGATCTTCAGAGGGGACCTGCTGTGTTTCCGTTTGTGCCCATTGCCTCTGGGCCTGTCACTGGGCACCACTGAAAAAAGCCAGGCTCCATCTTCTTTGTACCCTCCCTTCAAGTATTTATACATATTGAGGAGATCTCCCTGAGCCTTCTCTTCTCCAGGCTGAACAGTCCCACCTCTCTCAGCCTTTCCTCATAGAAGAGTCCTTTAGTCATTCTTTGTGGCCCTTTGTTGGACTCTCTCCAGTATGTCCATGTCTTTCTTGTACTGTGGAGCCCAGACCTGGACACAGCACTCCAGGTGTGGTGTCACCAGAGCTAAATAAAGGGGAAGGATCACCTCCCTCGACCTGCTGGCAACATTCCTTCTAATGCAGCCCAGAATGCCACTAGCCTTTTTTTCCTGCAAGGGCACATTGCTGGCTCATGTTCAACTTGCTGTCCACCAGCACCCCGAGGTCCTTTTCTGGAAAGCTGCTTTCCAGATGGGTGGCTGCCAGTATATATTGGTGCATGGGATTTTTCCTCCCCAGGTGCAGGACTTTGCACTTCCCTTTGTTGAACCTTATGAGGTTCTTGTCAAGGTCCCTCCGGATGTCAGCACAACCCTCTGGCATATCAACCACTCCTCCCAGTTTTGTGTCATCTGGGAACTTGCTGAGGATACACTCTGCCCCATCATCCAGATAGCTAATGAAAATGTTGAAGACGACTGGACCCAGTATTGACCCCTGGGGTACACCACTAGTTACTGGCCTCCAACTAGACTTTGTCCTATTGATCACCACCCTCTGGGCTCAGCCACTCAACCAATTTTCAACCCATCTCACTGCTCATCCAGCCCATACTTCATCAGCAAATAACTGACAAACTTCATTGGAAGAGTGCCAGCAAGCAGACACCATGGGGTTTTTTCGTTGGTTGATTGGTTTGGTTTTCCTCAAAAAATAATAGTAGACACAGTAGAATTTTGCTCTTATTTACATACAGCTAGCTCCATTAGTTTCAAGATTTCATGATCTATATGCTGCAGGATATATTTTTCCAGGTACCATAGGTCAGTCATTACTAACCATCAGTTTTGCTAAGCCTCCTCTTACTTACCAAAGAAATATATTATTTACAATATTATCTCTAACTGGTGGAATTCAAATCAATAAGTAATTCCAGTAAAATAAGGATTTCCCTAATCCTTAGTAAAGCACTGGAAGTCAGTGGTAAGGGAAGTAAAGGTGGGAAAAAAGCAATCAAACTGTATTGTATTTAGAATAGTATCTGTAATATTTTTCTCATTTTAATTTTTTCTCCATTTACTTCTTGCCTATTTTGCTTTTACAAATTAGCAGTGGTCCAATAATCATGCAGCTTCCAAGCAAAAAAAAAAAAAAAAAAACCCAAACAAAAAAAACACCAAAACCCAAACACATATATATATATTAAAAAAAAAAAAACCCAACAGCTTAAGGAAATTGCCTTTTACCACAGAACAAAACCTCTCAAAATTAAGTGATTAATTCTCATTCAACTGTCCTTTATATTGCATTCTGTGTATGCCTGAAGTCACCTTAATTTTAAATTCTTTAGCTCTGTATTGTTTCTGCATATACGAACACTCCTTTAGATTAAGGTCTAATTAAATTAACCAATTTCTTATTTTTACCTGCAAAAGCACTGGTTAAACAAAAGGAGTATTCCAGGTGGAAATAAGTTTCTTATAAGTGGAATGAGACATTTAAACAACTCAGCTACTGATAAGGAACTAATAAGGAATACAACAAGGAGTTAAACTGTAGTGATGTTTTTACAGTTTCAAACCATTTAAGAGAATTATATCAGCTTAATCCTGTTCCTGCAGTTTTATCATTAATGTCAAAAGACAGCATGATCAAGTATGAAACCTAAGAAAGGGTAGACATTTACATTATTTACAGAGGCAGCTGTAATATATTATTTTAAACTCTTCTCTAGTCTCAAGATTCAGAATCACAAGTACTAAATAGCAATGTCAAAACTAACTGATTAAAAAACACCTTTGACAGTTTGAGGGTCTCAAGAACACTAGCACCACTAACAATTTCTGTGAAGCTAAGATGTAAAAGTTGATGTTTGAGCTACTTCATCTCAAGTCTTCGTGTATTTATCTCAGGGACAAATATGTTGTGGCTATACAACCCAAAGAGATAGAGAGTGTATGTAAACGTATCACTAACCTGAGCATAGGGTTATTTGAAATTGATGTCAGATGTATTTTTTTATATATTTAAGAGCTCAGAAATCCAGTTCCTGTTCTTACACTTCCATCATAATGGGCAAGACTAAATTCCATTAAAGGGACAATTAAAACAAAATTACACTTGTTATTCTTTTCACTTAAAGCCAAAACAGAAAGGGGTTCTCAAGGCTCTGACAAACATACTGAGGACAAAACATACCCTTTCTAAATGAGGGCCTCCTACTCTGTATTTGGATGAAGTTTCATGCTAAAAGGCACATTACAGAGTACAGACATTTAAACTGTCACCAGGAAGCAAGTTATTTTGAGAACTACATGCTTCTTTCTGCATTTATTTTTCAGTTCAACATAATGGTTTCTAGTGTGGATTCAAATTTTTGCATTAAAAGTCACTCTTCACTCTCTCAGTATGTATGCTGACTTACATTTCAGTCCTCTCTACATTGCTGCAGTTTAGCAAGTTATTTAAGGATGCATTTGACTACTTTCTCACACCAGTTTGCTTTTTCCTTCTATTTGATACCTTCCAATCAAACATTTCCTATCCTTTACTCTCCTTTTGTCCCTGCCTTCTGACTACTTCAATTATCCAAGAAGAGATTTAAACAGCATTTGACCACTCATGCCAACCTTTTATTGCCTCCACTATCCATCATTACAGTGATATGAACACAGATAACTGAATCATCCAATGGCTTAAATAATGACCTTCCCCAGAACCCAAACAACTGTTTTCTGTTCTTCTGCATCAACTAACAAATATTCCCAGGTCATTTAGCAAGGTCAGTGACACAGTGTTTTTATTTAAAAGACACGAAGACATTGTTATAAGCCATATGGATAATTCAAGAGGTTTTACTAGCATTCAGGAGATTTTGAAATAATACTCATTTGTTACAAAATCATGTACCGGGTATTTCCTAAGTAGTACAGGATTAGCCCAGAGCCAGTATTCTTTTACCAGGTTTCTAGGGGATGGTAGCTAGAGTGCTATCCTTTATCTACTACTGCAACCCCACCACTTCAAGTCATTCATACCACACTTCTTTCATCATTTTAGAATAATATAGACTCATGCTCGCTATTTGGCAGTTTTGTCTATCTACCATGTTGATGGAAATGGAAACAAGGCTCTTCTATACAGATAACCTGGATATAAACACGGACTTAAAAATCCCATGAATATAAGACGTGCCACACCTGGTAACATAGACTACCTTCAAAGTCACTGGACAGAACACGCACCGTTGATGCATAAACTTACTATGCATTTTTAAGACATATTTCTATTAGCATTTATTTTATCACATCCCCTTCCCTATTCTTGCCATCTCCATGGTTATCAGAGTCCATCTTTACCAGTTCTTTCAGGTGCATCCCTTAAGAAGTCAACAAAGAATGCATCAGTTTCAGGATCCAGCAAAGCTTTTGTTTCTTCAAATTCCTCCTCAATGAGTTTTGCCACAGCTGTGTCAAACCAGTTTACATCTTCTGAGGTTGTGAAACGATCAGCAATAACACGCTTACATTCATGCTTCCACAGTTTTATCAGTACCTATATAAAGAAAAGAAAGCATTTCAGTCCGAATAGGCTTGCAACAAAGCCATGCCAATTTAAAAGCAATGCTTTTTATTTATTTATTTAAAAATTGTATTAACACTACAAAAGAAACAGTACTATTTTGGGGTAGCACAGGAGAGATACCTTGAGCTTCTCATTCTGCCCAATAGCGTTTGAAGCTTACATTCAGTTAACTGCGCAACAAGCCTTAATCTAGCATTCCAAACCAGAGCATATTTACCAAATTAAGATTTTATTTCCCTAGCCCTAAAACCATATCCATACCTGTTAACACATATTTATGCACTGATAAACCACTTTTTTAACTGGTCATTAAGTAGAAGGTGGGTGGAAATAATAGCATCATGGTATGAATAATTTCAAGCCAAACACAAATGTCACTCCCAATACCAAATCCGAAGTACTTAGAGGAAAAAAAATGTATTAAGTGTTTATGTTATTTCTTCTCCAAATTCAATATACCTTTAAAGTCCTTCAGTTTGGTCATAGGATGGAGAAGGAAAAGCTGCCAGCTTCTTAATCCTAGCAGCACCGGTTTTAATCCTGCACTATTACTACACAGTAGCAGAAAAAATTCCAACTACTCCTTGAAGACCTCTTGTGTGAGCCTACAGCACTTAGTACAAATGACACATACTATGTCAAGTCTCAGAACTAGTAAGTAAATTTACACAATCAGATTGCGAGCAATTGTTTGTTATACTTCAAAAGACATTAATTGAGTATATAGATATAATCATCTTAGTGCTGTATATTTTTAGCTTCAGAAATTAAAATAAATTCTAAAATTTAAATTTGATATGTAGTAGAATTCAGGAGCTTATTCAACAAGTAGGGAAGTACATTAAACATGAAGTGATTATATAACCCAAATGAATAACAAATTTTCCATGATTACCATCAGCATTGCTTTTCCAGCACTTCATGTTTCAGTGCTCAAAACACTAAATGACTTTTCCTTAAAATAATTAAAAGAGAAATGATGCATAAAGTATTGAGCTTTTCTGGAAGAAAGGTGGATTATGGAAAAAAAATATCACTATGACGCATTACTACTTCCTCCTTTTAAGCGGTAAGCTAGAAATCATTTGTTAGATATTAGGCAGTGACTGAAAGCCTCAAGACACTAGTGGAGAGAGGGGAACTGTTTATTTTTTTAATCAATATATATGCATTTTCATTGGGTTAAAATAAGTTCATTGCTTCTCATAATTTTCTTTGCTCACTTCTTTCAAACAAACTAGCAGTCGTCAGTAATAGAACAAGCAGATAGAAGCAAACCCTGTTCTGTCAAAGGAAGTAGTTTTTGTTACAGTTATGAAACAAAGTTATCATTTTAGTTAGCACTGTAAAAGCTAGACTAAAATATCTTTGCCTCAAAAAAAACACTGAAATACTTTTTTAATCAGAAATTATATTTTTCTAAAGCAAACTCAAATGCCAAGAAGTTATACTCTTCATCCTCTTCGCTACACTAATTATAACAAAGCCACCGATGTGCTGCACTTACCTTTGGTTCATTGATCACTTCTGATGTAGTGTTCAGCATTCCTTGCCAAATCCTTGAGAGGTCTCGAAGGTTGAAGACATAATGGAACTTGGCTGGTGTGGGCAACATTTTTAGCTTGGTCATCTGCCACAGCCTGCGTGTCAGTGGAACTAATTTGGCTACTGTTTTCTTCACATCTTCTGAAAATCCCCGCTCACTACAATAGTGCCCTTCTCCAATTACACCTGTGAAAAAAAAAATTGCCAAATGAAAGATTTTTCTAAGACACACTAGTGCAACACCAAGAGCTACGATCTTCTTAAGTTTCTTTTTCTTTTTTTAATCCCCAAAACCTTTTCTAATTTTCTGAAATGGATTTTCAGTCTTTATTCAAATCTTGATTCACCCAGTCTTAACACCATTCTGCCACCAGCTCACTGGGTATTTAGCTCTTAATTAATTGTCCATTAAAAATATTCTTTTGTCTACCAAAATAGCTTCCACAGCCTTTGAATAGCTAATCTCTTCTCTGAGACCAATATGATCCTGTCCTTTGTGAAAGTCTAGTCATTAGTCACTCATTCTTAGCACCTCTCCAGCATTGTCAGGAAAACTAGGAATGGCTTTCATGCCATTCCTCCTAACACTTAGCATACCAATAGATTCAGAGATGTGACTGGACCTGAAAAACTTACAGACTGATGAAGTTGCAGGTGGGGCATGATTACTGAAGGAAAATGTGCTGGTAAGCAAATCAGAGGGGGATTAAGCCTCAATTTTAATCATAATGTTTCTAAATAGAGGGATAAAGAAAAATCAACTACCATTTTCAAAAATGGGATGCATACAAAGCTAATTTCCCTTTACCAAAAATTTTGTCAATGGAAGAATTAGAAGGCAGAGTACAGTTGAACACAGAAAATTGTCTCTTGAGCCTCTGTGGAATGTCATTGCGACCTCCCCCAGGGTGAATCATGGCCGCCAAAAACTGAATGTCCACAATGTTGGTAAATTCACCAGGCTTTTCCAGGTTATACAGTCCATTCTGTTCCATCAGCTGCCTAACTATCTCATTAGTGACCTGTAAAATAACCAGGTATTATATAACAGAATATTATACACACAACTAAATTAAATACAAAACATACTTGTGTACTTGAAAGACCTAATAAAGAGTACACCATTATTTTCTCCCCCAACCCCCTGCTTATTTGCTTCAGGAGAAAAATGCACTGCTAGGAATAAGCATATTTCGATCATCCTTTTCATTGGTAATATCTATGGACAAAAATCCTGGGAGTAGAAGGGAATCCCTAGCTTAGAATTAATCCTTCGTACTTCAATTCATTCTCACTTGAATGCTGCACGATTTCCAATATTGTTGTATTGGAAATACTTCTCCCTTTTAACATAAAACTTCCAGTTTGTTCTAATCAAGCCCAAGCTGATGCATCTTCACACATCACATCTGCTACCAAATATTTTGATGAAATTTCCATGTTTAATAATCACAAACGTGGTTTTTCAAGCTGCAAACATAGAATTACTTCCATACAAAAGAATGCATGATTTCCTTCCTTAGCCATAAATGAACGCCCTGCTTTTCTGTCTGACCAGTTGAAAACATCCCACAGACAGTACATGATATGACTATATTTCTCTAGAAATTCTAACATTAGTTTCCAAAGCAATATACTTCAGAACCATCTTGCCAATGTACATAATGACTACTTCCATTTTTTCTAAAGCAGAGAAGTCACTTCTTACCTCTCAGCATGCACAGTATTTTAATTATCGTCCACGTAGCCAGTTTGCTATCACAATTTGTGTGCCAAAGGTTTTTTCCTAAATAATTTTTTTAATTTTTTTTTTAATTAAAAAATCAGTGTTGGTAAAAAACATTGTTAAAATTATACCAGCATGTTTTAAGGAGTACTCAAACTGCTTCTTGTAGTCAGTATATTTATTTTCAATTAATTCATGACAATATAAAACTAGATGGGTTCTTTAAGAAGACTGTTTAAAAATTAAGCACTACATATCACATGTACCCCCTACTGCCTGATTGAGAAGAGAAGCCAATTCTACAGTGTAGCAAGGAAAGAAAGAAAATATGTTTTGCCTTCTTTTTTCCTCTTTCACAAACTAACCTGATCTCCCCATTCATTTATTATGGGCATATTCACATCATCAATGAAGACTGTCATCTTTTTGCCTGCAGGTGGACCATAAGTTGTGCCCATGCGCTTGTCCACATAACTTTCTATTGTACGCTGTTAAAAAGCAATTATTAGCATAGTTACAAAAAGCCCTTCCTTTCATACATGATTCAATCATTTAAACATATTGATGGTTTTGTTACAAAGAATTTTACTAAAGGTTTAGACAACACATCCGCTGAAGGTAACTGCGGATTAGTTCAACTAGACCATCTGAAATCTCATGTTATACAGCATTAGGTTGGTATCAGATATAACAAATGTCTAGTGTAGATAACCATGCCTAGCAGTTTCATAATTTTGAACCCATTTCAAGCTTTTCTTTTATTTCATTTATCAGCAAAATTGATGGTTACTAGCAATAAACATTAAACTAATAATCTGTCAGATCTGAAAGATGTGATTCTTGAAGACCTTTCCAGCAGACATCAATGTACTTCACAAAAGCATACAGTGATAATTAAATTCACATACATAAATAGACTTGATGAAGTAACTTTGCTTAATAGTAGACTTACCACTACTTTTCTTCCCATCATCTTTCCATTGCTCCGTTCTTCTTAAGGTCCAGTTTTTATTTATTCTATACCAAGTGAAAGCTCACTTAACCATGCATAGCTATTCTTCAGTGCAAGTCTAAATATCTGCATTCTTACATTGTGCCTAGGCTCCTGTACAGTAGCCTGGAAAGCCTTCTTACACAAGTGGCATCAGTTAGACCAAGATTTTAGAAAGTCAGAGTAATTTAAGACCTCATGTGTTGTAACAGACAATGCTTTGGTCTAGATTGTTATCAGAGACTTGACTGTTAGACTTGCACATCTATTTCAGATGCCTTGATCATCAACAGACTATCATCTATCATGAATAAACCTGACATCTATTTTATAAAAATAGATGTACCGATACTACTTTTTCTTTCTATAGCCCAATCAACAGAAGTAAAAACACTAAGGAAAATAAGACCAAAATTACATACTTGTATATTAAACATGTTAATAGTTTCTACTATGCTATAGAGCCAGATGATAGATTATGCATCAAGCTTATAGACAGCATTTCTGATTACAGCACAGACAGTGCTTCGGCTTGGCATACCAAACTGCATTAAAAATATTTCCCATATATATTGCCAGCAGGTTAAGGAAACTTGAAATAATTCAAAGTAGCTCAGTACAAGTTTGGACAGGCAGTACAGTGCAGGATTTAAGTATTCATAGTTCTACTTAGAGCAGCTGCAGTGCATGTGTTATTTTTTCAATAAGTAATTTAATTTACTGAAATTTAAATTGCAGACAGAACACTTTTTATGACAGATTGTTGTGGGTAGCACTTATTTTACACATGGCTTTTAGTGAAATCTGAGGGAAGTCACTGACAGCTCTACCCAATTAGTGAGAACTGATACATTTGACATAAAAACATTAAATGTGATGAAGCAAATAATATGCATGGTATTGTCATAGTCCAAAAATGGCTCAATAACCACCAAAGAAGTTGAAGGGAACATGGTTTTTACAGAAGTTTTTTAAATCATGTGTTAGGACACAATCCATTTGAGCAGGTGCTTTTTTGTTTCTACACTCATTTTCAATTAAATAAACCACTTTCAGAAGCATCCTCCTGGCAAATTCTCAGAACAAACTCTGAATCCAGTCACACTGTATTAGAAGGTGAATGACTACTATACCTGGAAAATTAATGGGGTAGTTGCAGATGAAAAATTCAAACTCTTAGCCATGTGGCTTTCAGGGTTATATTTTGACATAAAACCTTTGATGATAACAGTCTTTGCAGTTCCTTGTTCACCAATTAGTAGGACAGCCTAGACAAAGGCATTGAAGTAAGACAAAACACAAGAGCTAGGTGACTTAGCAAAGCCTCGGCAATTCCATTTAGCTTTCAAACTGAAATGAAACTAGAAAAGTTATGTAAAGTGAACTCTCAACAAGGGACATGTGGAAGCAAATAGTTAATGTCTCATAGACTTTTGCAGGCCTCACAAGTTAAAAATATTTGCAGTTAATGGTCATGTCAGTCAGCACGATTTAACTAACAAAGGAATGGATTATTCATAAAAGGAGTTGATTATTTGAAAAAGGATGTACTGGCTAGAGCCTCAGTATCTGAAAGATTTCAATTGCTGTTGTTATTTACCATATCCTGCTTATCTGACACAGTTTTGGTCAGACACAGAATGGGTTGCATAACCTAAAGGTACATAAACTCTGGAACTGCCCCCATGTGGGCAGAGTTCATATCAGCAGAGTCTGGCACTCTGCTGCCCCCTCTCCAACAGCTACATGAAAAAATTGCTTCTGTTCTGACCCGATCTCAGCTGTAATTACGGTTATTTCCACTACAGAAAGGATGGGTGAGGGGAAGACAAAAAAGTCTCGAAGCAGTGAGTATTCAAGAGTTCAAGCATATTTACATGACTGTAGCTCCTGGAATCACCATTTTATATTAAAAAAACGAAGTTCTTCCTTTTCAATAATATAATATTTCACTTCTAATTCAAAAACTTTATCATGTGTACTGTTAGCACTATTTAGATGTGAAATATAGAAAAAGTACCTTGCCCTGTTTCGCGACGGTTTCAATAAGGAAATCCATTCTCACATTGTCAACATTAGGCACAAGAATGGAGCCATACTCTGGAGTGCTGCTACTAGGATACACATACTCTTCAACACGTGTATTCCAGTGCATCCATTTACCTAATAAGAAAGAAAAGAAGTTTATGTTTTAGAAATACAAGGCATCGTCGCTTCTTTTATTTTCCATTGAGTTGACTCGTCTGTCAGTGCCTCTGTCTCACATACAGTAATCCCACACTGTAAATTCAGACCAAAATTATAGAATCATATAATCATAGAATCTCTCAAGTTGGATCTAAGAGGCTTACTCCTCTTTCCTACATAAACTATGACAGGGACAAGGCCTGTCTATTTTTGTTCACTTGATGACAATTCATCGGCACAAAGTCCATGCAGCTTTCTGTAGCAATATAACCGCATTCTGATTTCTCACAGGAAACAGGGAAAAAGCTTTATACAACATCACCAATGAAGTGTAGCTGTAAAACAAACTTGCTAAGGAACACAAAAGAAGGTAAGCTACAAAAAACTTCTGAATTAATTCTCTAAAAGAAGCACAATTTTAAGTTCTACCCCATACCACCCAGCGGGGTTACTAACCGTCAGATGCCACATAATAATCAAACATGGTATCTTCACTGCCTTCTGGGATACAGGGAAGATCAAGTTTTATTGTTGCATGGTTTCGAAGCCAGTGCTCCATTTTGCATCTGTCTTCCAGTTCTAGTAATGCTCCTACACTCCACATAAGAGAGAAGATGTACAGCCTTTCCAAGTATTTTGGAGTCAATTCCCCTCCTTGCTCCTGAAGGATTGAAATAGGTTTTTATTTTCAATAGCCTAAATATTCTACTTAATAATCATTAGTAACATCAGGTTAAAAGCCTTCTGTCATGTTTAAATTTATTGATGTCTTCGTCAATGTACAGACTGAATCAGTATCAAGTAGGCCACAAAATATAGAAAACCACCCTGTAAATATCACTTTTAATCACTCATAACAGCATTTGATCTGTTTAAGTTCTAGTTTATAATCTGATAACAATCCACCCAAAAAAACCTGAAGGAAAACTGCTATCTGATGCATGCTACACATCAGTGCTTAACATCAAATCCAAATGTGAAAGAGGGCACATCCTAGCTATTATTTTCTAAAGAAAAAGAAGGTATTCCATACTAACCTGCATCTTTATTTATACTCCAAGTCATCAAAGGATCTCCTCTCTACCTAATCTCATGACTTAAAACTATCTCCATTAGATTAAATAAATAAAAAAAAAAATCCACACTACTTTACCTTAGGCGGGATAAGGCCCTGCAGCATATTAATGCTCTGCATAATCACAAAGGCTTCCAACATCTCAGTCTTGCATTGCAGAGACTGAATACTGAAGCGGTATAAGTCTGGGAATGATGAAGAATACAGCTGACGTAGAATTTCAGCTTCTTGGAAAGAACGTCTTTTCAAAAATCCCTGTTGCAAAGTATGGTGAAAAAATAAATTTAGTTTCCAATGCAAGTCTCAGTAAATTCAACTCTAGTAATTCAAAGGGTCCGGTGAGTGTGGAAAGTTGATTTCTTTTTGGGGGGCTCAGATTCCCTGCCTGTTGGGCAGGGTTTGGCTAGCAGAAGGTCAAACTTTACCCAAGTATGCATGATTCCTACTGGATGTTAAACATGGACACTGAAGAAAAAAAGCACTTCAAAGTTTTCAACAGCACAAAAATAATTTTTTTCAAATATTTTTTAATCACAATGGCTGTTTAAGGTATACAACAACTCTGCAAAGAAAGAATATCATATGTACTGAACACAAGTTTGATTTATTCTGCACAACGTTAGTTTCTAGCAGCGATACAGGGTACCCCAGAAACATCTGGCAGTTGCAGAAAAAAAGTTAGGATTTCAGGAGGGGATGTCTGCTGGTGTTTGTAGTATTTTTATTGTGCATCTCAGTATCTGTAATGCTGGATAAACAAAACCTAATTAAAACTACCTATTTCTCAAGATCATAAAACAGGATTTGTTCTTTGATGCCTTTAGCTCAAATTAGTAACCTGCTTTGAGTTAACCAGAAGCTTTCTCTCATCACTGTGACAGAATGCTTCTCATTTACTTCCATGAATTTATTTCCTACATAAAATACACTCATCAGCAAAAACATTTGCAGATTCTTCCCCAAAATTCAAACTAAAATTTGGCACAAATTGAAATCAAATAAATTCCATTTAAACATAAGAAAAAACTTTTTGTTGTTGTTGTGAGGGTGCTCAAACACTGGAGCAGGCTTCGCAGTGAGCTTCTGGAGTCTCCATCTCAAAACTCAACAGGACACAGTCCTGAGCAAGCTACTCTAGTTGAATCTGCTTTGAGTGAGGTGCGTTCAACTACACAATCTCCCAGAGGTCCCTTCCAAGTCAACTATTTTGTGCTTCTGTGATTCTTTTCTACACTTATATCTTCATAATCTTTTGAAACTTTATCTTTTACTGCCCAAAGTAAATAAACTCTGGGACTGATTACAAATAGGTAGATATATAAAAAAGTTATCTAGAAACAGATAGGTAGAAAACAAAGTGCTAAAGATTAAACGGCAGAACTATTTAAAATAGATATCTGGAACTTCAACAGCTGTTCAGAAAATATTAGGCCTAAGTAGAAAAGTTGGTAAAATGTTTTTGCTTTGGAGGAGGTTGATGAGTAACGGATCAAATACCTTTGCTCACTTTGCAGAAGCTGCTTAAGAAGCATGTTAGACAAAAACAGCAATATGAAAAGTTTGAGATCTATTTCACTGAATTTGGAAATTGCTTATGTCTCAATAGGCTGTTATATTTAGTTGTTTATAAATTGTAAGGATGGAAAATCTAAATATATACAACTTCCTGAACTATTCGTATTTGGTTTTAATTATTTTTCCAAAGTTCTTCTGAAATGTCAACAAAGACTATGTTTCATTCAGCATCTGAGAATTAGGAACTAAAGAAAGAAAACTCCATTTAATTCTATTACAAAACTAAGGAAATCCTCTAGTGAACAATGCGAGATTAACATCTACCCCGATCTGCTGGAATATGTAGTATATTGCACTACAAAATAGATTTAAAGGAAGATGTACTGAAAGAGCCATCAAGATACTTTATTTATGAAGTAAAACCAAACCAAACAAAAACCAAATAAATGCTACTGGCTCAAATGGTAAATAACTATAGGTTGCAATTTTATAGCCAATTCTTGGGGG
>NW_008824930.1:2126933-2168256 GCF_000699105.1 Pygoscelis adeliae
GGTTGGAAGGGTTGTTTCATGTCTGAAATGAACATAATCTGTTTTGTGTTATCCAAAAGCAAAAAAAACCCCTATGTTCTTGTTTTCCTTTTGACTGTTGCTACCACTAAAATAAATTAAAAGCATAAGGTCATGGATTAAGTGAAACTACTTTCATACAACACTTACTTCAACACAACTAAATTTAGTCTGCATATCACTTTAAAGTGAGGAGGTAAATCATGACTGGTAAGGCAAAATAAAATACTTTCCTTTGGTTTTGCTGTCTTTACAGCTGAATCAATAGCTCAATTTAAACTGAAACTTTCAAGAATTTATTGTCTGCAAATTAACCAATGCAAGGAGGCAGAGCTGCGAGAACCTAACATCAGTAGATCCTATGCAGTGCTATAAGTACAGAAAGGAACAACACAAGTGGAATCTCATGGGAACCACTGTCCTATATGCATAATTTCATAGAATCATAGAATAGTTTGGGTTGGAAGGGACCTCTAAAGGTCATCTAGTCCCACCCCCCTGCCATGGGCAGGGACATCTTCAACTAGATCAGGTTGCTCAGAGCCCCGTCCAACCTGACCTGGAATGTTGCCAGGGATGGAGCGTCCACCACCTCTCTGGGCAACCTGTGCCAGTGCTTCACCACCCTCAGCATAAAAAATTTCTTCCTTATATCTAGTCTAAATCTACCCCCCTGTAGTTTAAAGCCATTCTCCCTTGTCCTGTCGCAACAGGCCCTGCTAAAAAGTTTGCCGCCATCTTTTTTATAAGCCCCCTTTAAGTACTGAGAGGCTGCAATAAGGTATCCCCAAAGCCTTCTCTTCTCTAGGCTGAACAACCCCAACTCTCTCAGCCTTTCTTCATAGGAGAGGTGATCCATCCCCCTTAACATTTTCGTGGCCCTCTTCTGGACCCACTCCAACAGGTCTGTGTCTTTCTTATGCTGAGGGCTCCAGAGCTGGATGCAGTACTCCAGGTGGGGTCTCCCCAGAGCAGAGTAGAGGGGCAGAATCCCCTCCCTCGACCTGCTGGCCACGCTTCTTTGGATGCAGCCCAGGATACGATTGGCCTTCTGGGCTGCGAGCACACATTGCTGGCTCATGTCCAGCTTTTCATCTACCAGTACCCCCAAGTCCTTCTCGGCAGGGCTTTACACTTACACTTTCCCAAGTACCCATATTAGCTTAAAAAAAAAAGTAAAGCCTTACAGTAATATACATAAGGCACTTGTGTTGACTGCATGTATTTGCATTGGTAAAACTTCAATAACAGCCAAATTTTTAGGAAACTTATTAAACACTTTTTTTTTCCTAATAAGAATGCAAACATTTTGGACTTGACAAAGAAACCTATCAAATAAATTAGTGATGATTCTTGAGTCTTGCTAATTAGCTGTGATTGAACAGCCAGCTCCATGTTATTTAATATCATTCAAAAAGGGAAAGGCTCTAGGCACTACTAGAGAAATATGGTAAAAACCCTCTGCAGCAACCCTTAGTCCCTCACAAGCAGCAAAGCTCCACAGGCAACAAGTCACAGCACATGGGTGCCTCCATCACAGGAGGGAGTCTCTGATGACAATCACACTCCTTTTTCTCTTAATTGGTTAAGGCTAAGCTGAGTTCTGATGCCTCCCCTAGTGGATCTTGTTGCTCCGCACCTATTCTCAAGGTATTATACCTGACCTGTCATTTCAGATCTGCAGGTGAAAAAGAAACCTCGCTTCTGTTGCCAGAAATCACAAGTTTACAGCCTTCCTCATCTTGGGAGTTTCTGTTCACCAAAGCTTTGAATGCAGTCTCTCACTCACTCTCCTTTCCATTGCAGGGCTAGGAATCTTGAGTCTGCAGTGTCTCTGCAAAGATCCTGCTGATCTGTTTATCTTCCCTGAAGGCACGCAAGTCTTCTCACCCCTTCCCACAGCCTCTTCACCTGATAACTCCACGCCCAGGGCACACTTCCCTCAGGGGTGCTCCAATGTCTCCAGCCCCAGGCAGAGGCACCAGGCACTGCCGGCCACTCAGGGCTTGGACAGCAGCGTACTGTCTCTCTCTTGATTTCCATCTGTGCTGAAACCTCTAATATGCTAAGGACAGTTGTTCTAGGCAGTGCCACAGACCATGCCCTGTGGCATGTCAGCTTTTTCTCCATTGCCAGACAAATCAGGGACTTACAGACAAGGAATCTGTTTACAAACAAGCAAGCTATATAAGACTTACAAGCATAAGAAGCTTTATGGGTTAAAACAATTAAAAATCTGAGAATAATACAGAGTAATCATTACAAAAGGCTTCCTCAACTACTAACATCTGAAAGTTAATACAAAGCCACTGTATTTTCATCTGGCTAGTGAAGCAACACTGTCTACATGAGCATTAGTTGTATTTTCCACGGGTATTCTATTTGATTTGGAAAATGAAATGAGTGAATGAGACTGTGAAACATTCATTTTAAAAACTATTAAAAAAAACTTGTTAATGTAATACTTTCTATAAAGGAGGACAGTAAAATTCAGTCTGTCAGCTCATAGTAACCTGTGAAAGTTTTGTTCTTCTGAGTCTGCAGACAGGGGGGTAAATATGCTACAAGGGCCTGGATGATGTTCTAATTCCATAAACAGGAAGACTAAACTATTCCTATCTTAAAATTAAAGTTTAAAGCCCATATAAAGGAATGTTAATTTGGGATTATACAGAAGAAAGCTATATTAACCTGGTTTTCAGGAGAAGGTAGTAAAGTAATTCTCTCTATGATCACAGGAACCAGTGTCTTAGTCACGAGAAGAAAGTTTTAACTTTTGATACTCATGAGACAGTCCATGTTTCATCAAAGAAAAATAACGTCAACCAAATATTCTCAATACGACTGACTAGACAAGAAAAAATAAAGATAAAATAAATTAGTATTTCTTTTAATTCAGATTTTTTAAAGTGTTAATCCTGAGGAGCCTACTTCACCAATAAATTTCTAAGGCAATATAGGGCTTAAGAATTTAAAAAAAAAAAATCAGAAACCAACTTTTTACTGCTATTGTCTCCACTGTTTTCATAAAAGGGAAGAAAACTGGAATCAAATGCTGAAAGTTTTGTTGAAAGATATTATTATGGAACATTACATAGATTCTTGGGAACTCTTACATTTCATCTTTACAAAGATATTTACTACATGAAAAAAACCATAGTATGCTGAAGTTTCTAAATGTATCATTCACTATATCATTATCAGCATTCAGTCAAGATAAGGAACTATTTTTTCTGGTTTTTGCAAGATGGAAGATGACATATACAAGTAAAAAACTCACTTTATAAATCACTTAGAAATGTGAGTATGTTATATGCTGTTCTTCCCTCCAAAACACATCTATAACATGTTCTGTTTTTCTAAACGATTCATTCCATGCCAGAGAGAGAGTAACCACACAGCCTGTTTACTCTTTCTTCTTCCTTGGTCTGAAGCTGTACTAGGGGCTGCCAGGTAGTTGGTATTTTGACAACCGAGTTGTTCTTCAATTGTATAAAATACCGTGAATTACAAATTTGTCTGAAAGTGAAATATCCATATTTTTGAAAGTGTAATATGTTGACTGTGTTCCTGAAAAAAATACATTATTCACTCTTGTATAAACTACCAGAAACGTTGCTGTATTAAATGCTGACCTACAAGTTTATACAGTGTAAAAGCTACTTCATAGCAAAAGTCACAAAATTAGGTCCTAAAGTTACAACAGTGAAGTATTGAATAAGTAACCAGTAAAACTTTCAATACGTAAACAATCACTTAGCTATTGTACCTCAAGGATAGGGCTCCAGTTGAGAACTGATGAGCTCATGAATACCATCCCATTCCTTGAAACTGTTGCTGGAGAAGCATTATCAATATTATGGGGTTCAAAGACTATTTTGCAATTTGGTGCCATAGGTATCCGATCTCCATTTGCTAGCGTTAGAGTTCTGTTATCATCCAGGACAGAATTAAGGTTCTCAATCCAAATAGCATCAACTGGACCATCAAGAACTATCCAGATGTGGTCACCTATAATCCAAAATAACAGATAAAAATGCCTATGGAGGAAGTTCCGTTTCTTTCAAGGACCAGTTTCTTCTCTCTGCAAACAAATTGTGAACTAATTCTGAATTCACGCACACAGCTAGAATCTCAGCTTTTAATACAATTACCATTTCCATCACTCAATTTCAATTAAGTACTTCATTTCATCACCTATTGATAATAATTATACATTGCTCAGTATATAAAGTGTCATCAGCATAAGTCATGTTTGTAATAGTCTGAAACAGTTTTATGGATCCAGTCTTCAACGCAGTAATAAATTACATTTATTTCAACTTACATAAAACAACAAAAAGAAGATAGAAACTATAGATCTATTTAAAACCACTATTCATTTGCTTCCAAAGAGTTTGTGTAAATGTAGTGAGATTAAATGAAAGGAACACTTGAAATATCATTCTCTCAAATAGCATGCTCACTTTCATCAGTAGAAGAGGTCCACTAGGGGAAGATTCTTGTTGTTAGTTCTCCTGCTTGTAAACTTGACCCTTTGAAGTTTTTCCAGCTCTTTCCATTTAGTAACAGAAACATATCTTAAAGCCTGCTTCCGTTTCCTAGGAGGGTCTGGGTCTGGCTTGCTCACCTCACTTGGGTACTGAGCAAGAGGCCCTGGCTGGAAAGGGATCCCCCCCTTGGCTTCTGGCTCCCCGTCCCTTAGGGAGTAGCCAGCCCTGCTGTGCATTGCTAGATAGCCCCTCAGTCAGAGATGGTCCCACTCTGCCTTCAGAGTGACTCCTTACTATCTAGGCCTAGGTGGCTTGGTGCGTTGCCAGGTATGAACCAAGAAGGTTCTGGATGAGAAACTTCCTCACCTCTGAGGCACACAGTTTCTATATTTAGAGGCTTTTTATAGCTATGGCACAGGCATGAGATGGTCTGGAGTTCACTTCATAAAAAGACGTTACAGAAGTGTTGCGAACAGTGAATCTGAGGAAGTCATGCGAGTGTGCTAATTTATACTTCATGTTGGAGAGAAAAAAATATAAAAATCAACAGTCATTGCTATGCTACATTCTCAACGGTGCTACATTTCTAGATTTGAAACAAAACCAACAAAATTAAATCCAAAAGTATTTTCTATTTGTATCCTTAAAGACTAAGAATTTTTGCATGAAAATTGACAGTGCAACAAATGTTACGATTTTCTCTTTCTTTTTCCTTTAGTCCTTAAGGCCTAATGATAAGGTCACATACTAATATTCAGACAAACAAGGAAGAATCCATCTAGCGTCAAACCATCAAGGCCTCTCCTTTAGCTAATATAGCAGTCTAAGAATATATGCCAGCATTATTTTAGGCAGAAATTGGTTGCCTAAATAGAATTACCTAGTGCTATTTGAGATGGACTATGGTATGTGCAGGGCTAGCAGGTATGACACAAAGGAGATTCACACCCTTCTAGTATGGCAGCTGGAGACCAGGTAGAAATCCTGACAGCACCAAAATTTTTTATCATGTACCAGTGTTGGGGTACATGATAAACATTATCATGTACATTACCTTCCACTTTTCTTCCATACAAGGGCCTATCATTTAAAAGAGAGGGATCAGCAAAATCAGTGAAACAGTATTTGCTACACTACACAGTTTGAATACAAAGCGTTTAGAACAGAGACCATACAATAGACAGAAGTTCTTGCAGCAGTATTCCAATGCTTCCATGCAAGTAAAAAAAAGAAAAAAAAAAGTCTGCTAATGTGCTTTAGAGAGATGCCCTGCAGCTTGTTTTGTTTTGGAGGAAATTGTTTTTCATTATACCTTTCTTGGCTCTTAAAGTTTTTCTCCAGAGTGTTGAAAATATTCCATCTGTCCAATCATTTGTTGCCACATCGAGACGACCAAACATTTGAGCAGCAGTTATAGCTTTAGGATTCATTCTCATTTCACGATGTGGCTGTCCACAATCTACGAAGGCAGATCATCAGTTAGTTTTGGTATTTCTTTTCAACAGTCAGAGAACTTTGACAAATTCAAAATCATTACACCCAAATGTATGGTTTAATATGCATTCACCATTATAAGAAGTTGTGTATTTACTTGGAAAGCTAACCTCTTGCTATACATCAATATTCGTTAATTTGAGCCATCAAAATTTGAAGTAGAACAAAGTTCTGGAACTTCTGAAAGTGCAATTCACATTTCATAGATTCATCAGGAACAGAAGGACAGCAAGATGAAATTTATTCAAGGTTTAGTTTAATATTTTGAAGGCTTATCAAACAATAGAGCTTTAAAACCTTTGGTTTGGATGCACTTTTTTAAAACCCAATGACTAAATACCAGACAGATGCTCCACATGATTGATTGTTTTTTGTTTTTCCCCATTGTGCACTTGCCTACATCTTGGAATAGGCAAAGTATATGATATTGGCATATCCCTGTGAAGTCTCTTAGGCAGCTAAATTCTATCTGGCCATATCATGATCATATAACTATATTTTCCTCATTAACAACAGCTTAAAAACTCCTATGCCAGACATCTTTAGAAAAGCCAATATTAAAACTTAATCAGGAGCCAGTAATAAGAAGTTGAAAGAAAGAGCTAAACAAATGGCTTATCTTAAAATCTTAATTATAATCAGAGTTCACTAACATGTAAGATAGAAGCCTGGCAAGTCATGTAGTCTTACATTTCACGAGGTTATGCCAGAAGATCAGCTTGAAAAAAGTACTGCGGCGGCTTTATCTTTGTAATAGTTCATATCTCAGTGCTACAGAAATACAGGCCAATAGTATAATGCAACTATCTGTTCTTTCTGCTTTTTTTCCTAAATGGAACAGTTATTTACACTGCAATGTAGAGCTTACAGTGTTTCTTAAGCACACTAAGGTACTGCATGGATGAGAGACTGGCTGAACCATTTTTCACAGAAACTATCCGTTTCTGGAAAATTGTATAAGCAGCCTACTGAAGCCTGTGAAATGGGTAACACAAGCTTACCTCAAAAGAGACGTTTTTTTCTCCCCCAGCTATGAGCTTTTAGTTTAATAAGATCAAACAGAAGTTCTTCCACTAATATTTTTGTTTAGAAATACAGAGGACAAAAACACACACTCCTCAAGCGTCCAGCCAGGACACAAAATTAATACATTTGAAGACTTTGTCACTGCCTAAACCAGGCCGTGCTGCTATCTCCTAGCAGCAACAAATGATAGAAGTAGTTATTTTATACTGCAGATAAAGACCATGTCTTGTGAATTGTGTTCAAAAAGGACTAAATACTTATTATTAGGGGAAGGTTTCAGCATTACCTCAGCCAAACCTAGGAGATGCTTTAATCACTTGTCCGAGCTGTCTACCCAGACAGTAGTTCTCTTTCTCAATGTTTCTAGAATAAGAACTTCTGATATAAGTATCATAGTATGGAAAATAGTAATAGAAATGTATTATATTGTATGACTTTGAATGGCGGATATTTTTAAGCTTTTAAAAGATACTACCACAATAATTAGTATCACAACACACAAACTGATTCTTCCGGTAATTTATTCTCACAGTAAAGTAATTGAGGCTTTCTATGAAGAAACAACATGGTTTAAGGTTTACAACATAACAGTTTAATAACAGTTTACAACATAAATACCAATATACCTGTCATGGCTTTCATCAAAGTGTGGATGCAAACAGTTTTTCCTGCCCCACTGGGTCCTAGTGTCATCAATCCGTGCCTTACTCTCTGGGTTTCAAATAGTTGGATAACTTTCAGTTTCCAAGGAGGATGACAAACAAGTCCAGCTTCCTCCACCTATAGACAGTGACAGAAAAACAAATTACTACTATTTTAGTGCACAAGATATTTTGATGCTTTAAAAAAAAAAAAATCTATCTTCAGCAGAAGACTACAGTCTTTGTAAAGGTTTTTTGTACATAAAAAACTGAAAAGAAGGCATATTTGGTATTCAAATATGTATTCAGAAAAATAAAAGAAGATAAACTTTTTTTTTTTTTACCTCTTCTTAGGGTTAAAACATCATTTTAAGGAAAAGCCAAGAACTTTAGAAACACTCTTGCTAGCAATGTCTTTCATAGCCACACAGCATTTTCACTTGCTTGTCATGATGATGATGATGATGACTTGTGTTTCTAAATGCTTACAATAGCCAAAAGTTTTTCTTTAAAACATTTTGTTAAATATTTCTCAGTGTACCAACAGACCTTTGAGTAACTTCTTAATATCATCATTCTAAGAAAAGACATGATGTTTTAGAATCAAATATCATACGATTGTTTACTACTTTTTACTAGTTCCAAGCTTAAAGAAGTTATCTCACTATAATGGTATTGCTGTTCCTTGTGAAAGTGACTCAGCTGGAAGTGAACAAGGAAGTTTTTAGCCAGTAGAGAAAAGCTAGAACTATTTCTTAAGGATTCATAGAACACTATATGTTTCTGACAGTCAAAAAAATTTCTAAAAACTCAAGATCATGTTATAAAAGTGAAGCTCTCAAAATAACAATTATATTTTAATTCAAGTATAATTTCTGGTTTTTAAATTATGTTCCACAAAACATCTCAGAAAATATTATCAGTAAAAAGAGGACTAACTTTTTACTGATAAGATAAAACTCAACTTTTACAATTACTGTCACGTAGCCAATTAGGACCATGGAACTGGCACTACCACTTGCTATATTACTCGCATATCAAAGCTCATGTCAGTTCAACTTATTTATCTCGCTCTGCAAGGAAGCCAGGAACAGAAGGCAGCACAAGATGAATTCATCAAGAGCAACCATGAAGTATATGCTGCCACCAACTCCTCATCGCCAGGAAGAACACCACTGTTGAAACAATGGAGTTTGCAAAGCACAACGAAGACATCAGATGCACCATTTTCATGGATACACAATAGAATTCTGTTATCATTCACATCTTAAGAGGTCTTGCAGTTGACACCAAACCAGTCAAGCTGCCTTTCTTTCCAGTACAGAATATAGCCTTCTGATTTGTTTTGAGAGTCCACATATATAGAGTAATATATCCAAAATCTAATGATGCGCTGACAGAACGTATCTGAACTGACTTCTTTCTTCACATAAAACAAGATGGTCATGTTAGCTATTCCTTCACCCTAATCCAATGCCATCAGTGAAGACTTACCTTTTCTTAACAATTTCTAACACTCATGGATTCTGTAATAATCTTGTAGACAAGATATTTCCCTTATCAAAAAAGAAGTATGTTCACAAGCAGACTTGACATGTTCTCAAAAGATCCTCTGTTAACAGTTGTACATAGGTACTGGGTCTGGTTGGGATCAGGTTAATTTTCTTCATAATAGCCCATATGGTGCCACGTTTTAGATTTGCGATCAAACAGTGTTGATAACACACCAGTGTTTTGGCTATTGCTGAACTGTTTCTCACACTGCCCCATCAGCAAGTAGGCTGGGGATGGGCAAGAGGCTGGGAGGGGCCACAGCCGGGACAGCTGACTCCAACTGACCAACGGGATATTCCATACCATATAACGTCATGCTCAGCAACAAAACTGGGGGGAAGTTCCTCCAAAGTAGCCATTGCTCAGAGACTGGCTGGGCATCAGTCTGCTGGTGATGAGCGATTGCTTTGGCATCACTTGTTTCTTTTTCTTTTTTTTTTCTTCATTTATTAAACTCTCTCGATCTAGACCCATGAGGTTTTTTTCCCCTCTCTTCCCCTGCTGAATCTCTCGCCCAACCCGCCGGGGGAAAGTGAGCAAGTGACTGGGTGTTGGCTTAGCTGCCAGCTGGGGTCAACCTGCCACAACATATAAACATAGAAAAACACTTCAAGTAACGGCTATTTCTTCATTATGATATTTTCCAAAAAATTCCTGCCTCCCTTGCCCAATAAAAGTAGTCCTCTTGAACTTGATTCTGTCCTAACCTAGCTGTTTTCTAACCTGTACTGAGCCATTATAAGTCTGAAAACACAGCAAAGAGCTCCATTCAACAAAACCTTGATTCACTTCCAAGACAAACAAGACAGCCTACCATTTCTGGTTTCTCTAGATTTTAATCTAGAGAACAATATGAGAAAAATATTTTTCTCATATTTAACAATATGAGAAAAATATGCCAAAATAAGCTAACAAAATTTCCAAACACTGTCATAGCACTAAAAAAGTACCATGAGATCCCCAGATCTGAACTTTTGATAAATTTTGTTTTACATAAGATAATCACAGTGCCTAAAGCTCTTCAAGTTTCCAACACTACTTCAGTATGGGCTGATATTACACCCTACTTACAAGCAAGTGATAATGGTTTGTTGTTAAAAGGGTTAACACTTTCTATGTCTGGCTTCACAGATCACCAACAGTAGAGCTACGAAGACCATGTTATTAACACCTCTTTTTAATTTATTAGGAAATGACAATTTAAAGCATGAGATTCAAGCTCTTTATAGTTTCTACTAATAAAAGCTTAATTTGTGAGTCCTTTTTTAAAGCCAGCTGTATAAACTACAGAAAGCAAAACAGTTTTATTAACATTAGCTCATGATTCAACTCTTCCTTGTTAGGAAAGCCAGAAGCAGACCTCTTTACTTGTATCTAATCATATTAAATATAAGTAAATGAAAAGTCATATACTCAAATTCTTCAGAAATGCACTTCTGATTTTCAATTTTTTCATGTTGGGGTTTTTTGACAGGTTTTTTAAGTTTTTTATTTCTCTGTTTAACTATTAGATAATTATCTGAGGAGATATTGATATTCTGGAGGAAAGTTTAATAGAGGTGATCATTTAAGTGTACATACTTCATTAACCTTCTATATCCCACTGACGTTCTTAAGTTGGCCCTACTGAAATGTTCCAAAAGATTTAACGGGAGATGAAATAGAGGAAATGTCATTTTAGGTAAATCTTTTCTCAAGCTCATGTTCCGATTGTCAGACTTTATACAAATACTAAGTATTTGGGTCACGTAAGGTAAGTGTATATACATGCATTTTTCAAACTGGTCACCACAAATGACTCACAAGAAAACCACAGGACACCACAATCACAATTCAGTGACATCCTTAAGAATAAGGTTAATAATAATATACCAGTGGTAAAGATTTATGGAAAAGCTTACTCTTCCTCTAAATAGTAGAGCATATTAGTACCAGGTGGGTAGATTAAACATCAATAATTTTCTTAGATGTCACATCATGATAGTTACACCACAGCACCACAGATCAAGAGAAACATTACCTGTTTGTCAATGGCAGTTTCCAGTTCAGGATAGCCTACTTTATCAAGCTGGATATCTGGAAACAAATCTTGAATTAGACTCAAGAATAAGGGTTCGTCTTCATCAATCTAGTGAAAATCAAGGGGGGAAAAAAACCCCACATATTAAAACCTATTTTGTTTATTTTAGCATTTTAAAAAACAATCCCTAACTCTTGTAGAGCTAAAGAAATATTTGAAAACATAAGGAACCATCTATGGTAACCCTCTAGCTGCTAAACACTCTAGCAGGCCACAGCAGAAGGAGATCATGTGATGCTTTCAATAATCAAAAGTTACTGAAAATAAACCACTAACATACCGACTGAATTTATTAAAGTAGATTTTAGCAATAGCTTTTATACAAATAGTATATTATTTGTCTAAGGTGTAAAAAAAGGTAACAAAGGAGATGAAGTATCACAGCAACAGAAGAGGTTTTGCTAGCTATTTAAGACAGATGAGATGGTACTCGTTACTATGAAAAACATTATTTCAAAAGAGTGACTAAATACTTTAGGTCAAAGGTTCTAAAGAGGTTACTACATAGACTTCTATTTGGTCACTTATTTTTATAGGTAGCAGGAGAAATACGCAAAAAAAAATTCTGAACAATTCAAGATGTTGTGGTTTAACCCAGGTAGGCAGCCAAGCACCACACAGCCCTTCACTCACTCCCTCCCCAGCCCCATACAAGGTACTATGAAGAAAATTAACTATCCCAGCCACAACTAGTACCCAAGACCATCCAGAGAATGGAACATTTCCAAGCTAGCTTCAGTGTAAAGACCACATCCAATCTTCTAGTGATCACCTTAACAGATTCAAATTGTATTTCAGAAAACGCCACGTAGCTCCAAAGTGCAGTTTAATTAATTTACCGGGCCCTTGGAACTCACCAGTTTAGACAGGTTCAGGTCTCTCAGCACACGCATGACAATGGCAGATTCAGTATCTGTGGGATTTGCTCTTTTTGCTGCTCCTAATGTACGTAGCACTGACAATATATTCCGCAAGCCAAAATCATAATGCACCTACAAGATAGGCAAAGAAGATATGAAAATTTTCCCCAAGTTAACGGGAATGAAACAATTCTTATTTATCACTGAAGATATGGATATGTATGAGAAGTGGTACATGTAGCACAAATGCCTCCTAACATCCAACAACTAGTCTTTGGCTGTATGACTATGAGCAACTTCATTCCCTACCTCTGCTACCACCTACTAAACTGTAAGGTGTGACAGAAAAAATAAACGTAATCACAAGTCTTTGAACCAAGATAAGGTTCCCAAGGACTATTAAGAAATAAACTAGCAGTATTATTTTGAATTCTCTGTGGACCTTGGAAACTGACTTTATTTAAGAAACATCTAAACAAGCACAGGCAGCACAAACTAAATGCCTCTCAATCCACTCTGTAAGACCAACTAATATATAAGCCCTTTATTTGCCTTAATCATCACCATTCATTAAAGTTAAATCTTAATAATAAGTAATGTTCTGAATGACAGTCCCATTCTTGTACAGATAACCTGTAGCAGGAGTTAGTCCTCCAGGACAGCAGAGGGTTGCACTACTAAACTGCAAGTGTCATTTAGCTTACTTAGTGAACATGGACTTTTCCATTTTCTTCACACAGATACTAATAATTTGTGACATCATATATAGTTTTTCCCTAAGATAATTTTTCCTCATATGAAAATAACCACCTGCTTTGACAGTTGTTCTTCACACAGCTTGTACAGTGTAAAGAATTTCCTTGCTAATACAACATTAGCAATGAAACCACAACTAGCCAATTTGACACGAATTATGATTTGACGATCAGGAACCATCATAGCCACCGAACGGAAGTTGATCTTCAAGTTTTCGGGAAGTTCTTGCCGTCCAGCATATCCTGGATTCTGGAGAGAAGAACAGGTTTTGTAGTTGACTGCACCTTGCACAAACAGAAGAATCAGCACTGGAACGTGTAATCTGGTTAGACAAAAATAGCTTTTTGGCTTTAAATCACATGTAAAAATGAATTGCCATGCAGATTTACCACCGTATCTCTACAGCATTTTAGCCTCTCTTACATCCATGAGGTATGAGAAATCTGTATTTGTCTTATAGGTCCTGTTTTACTGGCTACTTCTACCTATATCTCTATGGCCATTTTTCTGTACTTGAGGCAAAAAGCATGCTTTGGGAACTAGAAGGCAGCATGCAGAAGTAGTCTGACATTGAGATAACAACTTGTATTTACAATGCTGGTTGCATTTCTTAATTGCATGCACTTGATGTCACTGAAACAAGACCTGTAAACTGTCTTTGTAGTAATGCTCAATGTTCTCAAACTGTCAGTGAGTTTTAATAACTGAGTGACATAAGAGTTAGCAAGTACATTTAACATACCAGGTTAGAAGCAATTATTGTACAATCATCACTGGCATATTAGAAACCTACTGAATACCTACCATAGTAAGAAAGATGCCAAATTCTGGGTTCATTTCCACATTATCTCCATCAGTAAAAATAAAGCTTTTTTTACGTTCCTTCTTACATGTCAACACAATTGCAATTTGCTGTGCAGCTACTGACAATACTGGTAAATCAATACGATTGAATTCATCAAAGCAACCCCAGGAGCCAGACTGAGCAAGACCTTCAAAGAGAAAAGCAATTAATCATCTGACCATTATGTTGTTAAGCCTTTTTTGGTGCAATTCATAAGCCAAAAATCAGGTTAATCTACCTCAGGGGAAAAAAATGTTTATCTTGGAGGGTTAGGAAAGGGACAAGGAGAAGAACTTAATTCTTTTTCAAGCAAGAATGCACAAAGTTCCGAAAGTCCTCAAGCTTGTCTAGGATACTACATCCTTCAATTTCTGCTTCTTCTCTCAGTACCTTGAATGTTTTCCTGTTCCTCCCTACCCCCCAAAAAAAAAATCCCTGCAATAAGCCTATGAAAATATGATGGCTTGTCAATAGCTTATTGCACAGATTAAAATGAACAATAAAGTTGCTTTCACCCGGAAAGAAGTTAGGGGTCAGTCTGTGCCAGAACTGCATTCTTCCTCGGATATTTTGGGGAAAACAAAACAAAAAATCATTAGCACAGTCACTTTTAACAATACAACAGTCAAAGACCTCTACTTGATCTCTAATTTGACATCTGCCATGACTGACAGGTATCAATTTCAGGTGCCTAAAAAAAAAAAATGTCATCTGTATCTAACTTCAGTGAGCTGTGCCAATTGTTTTTAACATATATAGCGCTATTCATGCACTTCCTTCGACTGATAAGAACTTTGACATTTGAAGGAGACAAAATACTGAAACCAGAAGCCAACACATTCCACCAGTTCAGCAATAAATCTCACAGGTTTTTCTTTTTGTGCTGGCAGTCCTCCTTGATTATTTTAAATGTCTTTATGTATCCTTTCATAAACTGTCTTACGTTTTCAGACATTTCTATTTCTTTGAGACAGTGTTGCAAGTGTATTTTACATTCATGACAAGATATTAATTACTTGCATTTATTAAAAGGCTGAAAACCGCCTGCTGATTATGTGTTGACCTTGTTTTATAAAGATGTTCTCGTAGCATTTGTAACTTTCACATAGTCCATAGAATCATATATTCACAGAATATCCTGAGTTGTAAAGGACTCATGAGGATCATCAAGTCCAACTCCTGACTCCACACAGGGCTACCTAAAAGTTAAACCATGTACCTAAGAGTGTTGTCCAAACACTACTTGAACACCAACAGGCTTGGGGCCCTGACTACTTCCTTGGCGAGCTTGTTCCAGTGCTTGAACACGCTCTCAGTGAAGAACATTTTCCTAATATCCAATCTGAACTTCACCTGACACAGCTTTAAGCCATTCCCTCACGTCCTATCACCAGACACCAGAGAGAAGAGATCAGAACCTCCCTCTCCGCTCCCCCTCGTGAGGAAGTTGTAGACAGTAATTAGGGCACCCCTCAGTCTCCTTTTCTCTAAGCTGAACAAATCTACTATACTCAGGCCTTCCTCATAAGTCACACCCTCTAGTTCTTTAACCATCTTTGTGGCTCTCCTTTGGACACATTCTAATATTTTATATGCTTCTTACATTGTTGACCCCAAAACTGCAGACGGTACTTGAGGTGAGGCCACTCCAATGCTGAGTATAGTGGGACAATCACTTCTTTTGACTGGTTAGTTATACCACGCTTAATGCATCCCAGGATACAGTTGACCCTTTTGGCCAACATCTTACCTTTGGTCCACATCTTACCTTTGAAGATCCTCCCAAGTCCTCGGAAATCCATTTGGTCCGAACAGTTGAAGACCACTACGTATTTTCCAAGGCAACGTCCCATGTCTTTGATGGTTTCAGTTTTTCCAGTTCCTGCAGGTCCCACAGGTGCTCCACCCATGTTCATGCCTAAAGCTTGAGCCAAAGTGATGTAACATCTAAAAGGCAACAGCCTATCATCACTTAATGGGCTGCAGTGCAGTTTTCTGTATAGTGCCAGAGGAACTTACTCAAGTGTGTTACATAAGAAGGTCTGATTTAAGGAGACAAGGAAACCACTGAAATGACATGCCTCTAATTAAAATTTAAATCAGTAAGAAGGAAAACCTGTCAACTCAGCCCCTGATGCAGGTAATACTAAGGTCCGTCTCCTCATACATAAAGTGGAAGAACAGATAATCCTCAATAATCAACAACTTGAAAGATCACGAGAAGGAAAGAAAGCAGATACAGAGATGCTGCCTAATCTAGTTTGGTTAGCTTAGTTCCTGAATTACTTTAACTGAAGTAGTTCTGAACGACATTATACTGTGGAGTACAATAATGAAAGACAGCTAACCTTTCCTTTCTCATCCACCTTTAAAATTTGATGATACAGTGCATCTCATTTTCATAAATGAAACTTCCATGCATAATGCAGTAAAACACCAGCTAACAATTATATCTAAAGCGAAGCACTAGAATTTGCTGGAATAGTTAAAAAAAAAAAAAAAACCAAACACCAAATGTCCTTATTTTGCCAATGATAGCTTATAAAGCATTCTTTGTATTGTTCCAGTTAGGTAGGTAGACCTCTCTGTTAATAGGACTACAATTCTTTCAACATCCTTCTAGATCAAAGATCTCCAGTCTATTACAGCTGAATAAAATTGTTTTTCCTGTCTATTCTTCCTTAGCTGTTTTCATTAGCTCACCTGTAAACACTTATTTTTGTCCTGTATCTCTCTCTGCATATTGTATCTGTTGGATGTACCTGATCCTCAGGTATGCTAGCCTCACATCCATGAGAATCAGAGTCCCATACATCATATATGTGGGGATCACACAAGTATGTGGCAGAAAATAAGCTGGAAGTTAATCATATTGTAAGGCACAGAAACAAAAATATTCATGTATTCCATGTAAAATTATTGACTTTGATAAGACTGTGAAGGATAAACTCTGCAGAGATCTATTTTGCATCCAACAGGAATGACTAAATTGCTCTTGTAAAAGTCTAGGTTTGGCATCAAAGAATAAAGGAATAAAATCGGTCTTTTTCACCTGTCTGTAAGAGGCGTTATGACAAGCCTGTCAGTACAGCCCAAGAATTCATTCTGGTATGTGAAACCCACATCAGTGATCTTAATCATCATTTTATCAGAGTCTTCATTAAAATAAAATCTACACTGTTTCAGCCACTCGAAGTCTGTAGGGCTCTTGATATGCATGCAACACTAAGAAAAGAGGGGAAAAAAAGGCTGTGGTATTCATGGTTAACATTTATTTTTGCATTTATATTATCTCATCTAAGTAGTAATGCAAAGGCAGCACTGCAATCACAATGAAAGGCATAAAGAACAGCTGGTAACACAAGAATAGTGGAGACCCTATCTTGATTTTTACCACAAAAATTGCTAATGTGTTATTGCTGTCCCTGAAACCCATACTAAGGCAAAGGAAACTCAGGCTTTAGACAAGTGTGTCAAAACTCTAAATACAAATCAACAGTCCATAAGCCTCAAACAAAAGTCATTAAGTTCAGATAACATTAAAACTGCCATTTCTTTTACTCATCTCCACCATGTTTTTTTACATATGAGTAGGAAGCACGTAATGTGATACTTTATTTTTAAAAAAAGTCATGAGAATTGTATGAAACCACATGCAAATTGGAAAAAAGGTATTTCAAGACAGTGTTATGGTGCAGATATTAGTTAAGAAATTCAACAGAGCTGGGAGTAATTCAAAATTGACCAACTGAATATTAAAACAGGATTAAAAAAGATGCCCTGCAGGTTGTATCTAAAAATTATACTTTACATGAGATGATTATAACTAGAAACAACTGGTTCTGCAATGAAAACATAGGTGCCTGCCTATCAGCAATGGGTTAAAACTCAGTAATTCTTTTCTCAGACAGCTTAATTTCAGAGTCAGGTCCAGAGCTTCCTATAGGTAAAAGGGTATGCTAGCTTTTAAGTTTGATTGTTTAAGCAGTAAATGCTTTCATTTTTCCAATTTTAGTATCCCATGGTAGCATGAGAAGGCATGAAGTGAATAAATAAGTCCCTAAGTAATAATTAGGTATGCTACTGAAGCTACAACAGAGGGGATAGCAGCTCAACCAACTTCAAACTTTTTCCTGTACTATAACTCCACATTCATTCTATTTACTCCTCAAGACACACAATGTAGTGTGTCTACTGTCCTGTCTACTCCAGTAGAAAGGACAATTACTTGCAACACAATGTAAGAGGAAAAAGAAGTCCCTAACTGATCATGCAACAGAGGCATCTAACTTAAGTGGGCCAACACAAAGCATTATAAAATTCTGCTATTGCTTGTGGGGGAAAAAAACACTGAATTACTTAAAGGGAAACTCAGACATGGATTGAAGCAACATCAGCATTTTTATAATACACCAGGTCACATAATCTTTACGGTCCTGAAATTAAATGTTTAGCTTAGGAGGCAGGAGTTCATAGGTATAGTAATATTTTCTTCTTGTCCTTTCACATTGTTGAATTGTGGGAACCACCCCATAACTCACTGTAAATTTTTCAATACTTACCAGACCATCAAAAATGTCCCTCTGATGCACGTGAATAGTGATTAATGTCTCGTATTTCACTCGCTCAACTGGGCTAAGGTCTTTTGTTGTCATATCTATCAGCATGTTTAGAAGATCCAGGAAAAACTGGTTCGTCTTTCGCATAATTTTTTTATCATACCTGGCATTAGTCAAAGCTTCTTCTGAGTCTCTTGTCCAAATCATTTGGATCCCCAACAACCCAACCTTAGGAAACACAAAAGTATATGCTTGATAATCTTTTCTCTGTCACCTAAAATGTACATTCACAGACACAGATAAACTAAAGAAATTGTTCTGCTACTATTGGTACAAAATTATTTTTTCATGCACCCATATAGAGGTCATTCAACCCATGCATTTGTTTTATGTGTCCCAACTCCATTCATAAACACGTAGTTAAGTCCACACTTCAGTCTTGTAGATACTGCCTACAGTGCACTGCTGATACAACTGTTCAATATAATTTACAGTATATATAAATAGTATATATCATAATATACTTTATGTATGTAATTAATACCTAATCAGTGAATAATTAGTGCTTCAATTTAAAACCTTTTTTCAATAATTCACAAACTCTCTATCCCCTCTCCCACAACATTCCTGATCACAAGTGAAGAAGCTTCTACTAAGAAAATAATTTTCCCTCAGCACTACCCTCAGCTCCAAATCTTCAGCAATATATAATGTTTTCCTGAATATATAAACAAACATACGATTCTACTACTTTTCCTTCAGTATTAAGCTTGTAAAGAAATAGTGTTAACTCCATTGTATTAATTTATTGCATTCGGCATTATTTTTGAACAAGAGCTTCAGGGTAAGGTTTCTTCTTTTGGTTTCAGATATGTAAAGTGTAACTTAAAAGACTGAGGTGATTAAGATAAATTTAAATGCCAGTTTCGCATTTATAATAGTGGCTGCAATTTTGATTGCAAAGACAAGGAAAAAACATCCATGTGCTACATATCTGTGAACAGTTCTTTGTTGATTTAACAATGATACTACCTGGGCTGGGTAAGTAGAAAGAAATTCAGTCAGCTGGAAACTAGTTTCCTGGATGTGCGCAGCTGCCTGGCGAATAACATGATGCAGTGACAGCTGGGATTCCTTCAACAGAGAATTAAGCCAGACTTCCACGTTACCTTCAGCCATCACAGGTCTAGTTAGCTCTACAGTCTCACCCTCTCGTGAACTAATCGACAATATATGATCATATATCTAATAAAAGCAAAGCAAGAACATTATGTGATTTACAGATTTGTTGTTATCTTTACCATAACTGTCTGATTTTCTTGCCATCACCCCATTAAACTTATTTAGGTAACTAATAAATTATACCAATCTGTTAAGTGAAATGTAAAAACAATTAAATCTTTACTTTTGGTGTGCAGAAAGGCTTTAAACAAAACACTGTCATCTGAACAAGGAGACAAACCCCAATACACTGACAATTCCTGAATTTCACTTAAGTTTCAATGACAGTATCCACTTCCTAGTCACAATAAAGGAAATCTTCCCCCATTACTGGTGGGTTAATATCCTAACAAAATTTACAGCCTTACAATCAAAAATAATGGAAACACAGCAGTTAAGGAACATGGTCAATCAAAGGAATTTCAAATGCATGGGGAGGTAGTGAATTTCTAAGAAAATGTATGCATACACAGGAAAAAAAAAATTGTTGCTATCTGTTCTTCTAAAGGATATGAGAAAATTGTTCTTCAAACAGTATGTTTGAAGGGATATTAAGGATAACTCAGAGAGAGACTAGCTACGATTTTTCTTTATCTTACAATCAAAAAATGAATGAAAAAGTACAAATACAGGTAATCTAAAGATACAAATATGCTCATAAAGAATCAGAAGCTTATCTGAGAGGATGCTAGCCTATATTAAGCCACAGAAGACAGTTCAGTACCTGGGTGTTTTTTTCTGAAACCTAAGCACTGGTGCAAATTTTTGTTTGTTTTGCTATTCTATATAGAGTTTTCCTATTAAGTAAATGAGGATATGAAACTAAATCTTAAATTAAGAAAGACTACGCAGCATCAAATAATTGATGAGCTTGGTAAGACAGCTGAATGCCCATGCACCCAGGTAGCCTTCTTATTTAACAAGTACTGTGCATTGTTAATTTGAAAGAATGTAACATTGAGGTGTGGGCAATACATACCCTTTCATGGAACCTGACAGTTTTAATATTGTCAAAGACATTCAGCAGATGCGCCTGTATATTGTGAGAGTCTGATGCCTGGCCAAGAATCTCTAAGAGAGCAGGATCTGACACAAAGAAGAATCGTGGAAATAGGAGGCGCTTTTTCTCCAAGTACCTGCATTTTAAAAAAAATTGCCGGGAGGGGTAGATGGTAAGTGAATTAGATTAGTTTATACATGCTTTCCTCTGTAAAGGTGGCATTTCTCACCATGTATCATTGCAATTTTTAGCAGTGGCAACGACAACAACTCTTATCCATCATACCTTCATGTTAAGCACCTGCTTTAAGGCTACTCTTTTAGCATCAGAAATCATTTCATGGAAAGCTTTTATTATTTGCTATAATGTACGCACCAGTAAAAAGAAAAGAAACTAAACAAAAATAAAATGTTTTTACATTAAGTCTGTTACTTGCTATGTCTCATGCTGAATTTTTCCCAGATTTGTGAAGGGTCTGAATAGGACATACAGATCTAGACTGCCTTCCGGATTGAAACTAGGCTGAAACAAGCTTTCGTTTCAACAGAGATAACAGTGAGGGACAGCTTAGTCACAAATCAAATATTTATCAGTGAGTTGCTAGCAATTTCTTTGGAGGTGGTGTATCATCCTGCTAACTTGTTTGCTCAGTTCAACTGAATTCATAGTAGAATAAGAACATGATCTTTGCAAAGTCCATGGGACAGTACTCAAGCAATTGCTCTTTCCCCTCTTTCCCACCCTAGTTACAATTCACAACCATCTGCCCAAGACTGTGGTCTTGTAGTAATCTTACCCTGTGAGTGATTTCTGACAGATTTCAAGCTGTTCTAACAAATGTGGTAGTAACTGTCCCATGATTTCATCTCCAATGCAGCACTGAACAACATTAGGTGTTTCATGAGCTCGGGTCATGATCCTCACCCAGGATTTATCAATGTTAGAGAAACGCTTTGCTTCCTGTTGAAACATGATGATGAATGTGGAACAGAAGAGATGGAGGCATGAAAAGAGAAGAGGGAAAAGGCACTTGCTTGCAGAATTGGCACCCAGTAATCTCACCAGTCATCGTCTCACTAGTAATCCCGTGTCCAACTTCTAAAGATTTTTCAGCTTAGAAAAACACAAATCTTACTGCTTACACAATACAGCTTATTTTATACTTGACTGTCAAGCCTGCTATCTACTTTCCTTTCAAACATTCTTAGAGAAAAAGACAGAAAACTCATTATGCTTGAATTGCATATTTCAAATTTGAAGATTTTTTTTCTAAAAACTAAAGTTAATTTTTAATTTGAAAAGCTACGTAGGGAAGATTAAGACAAGGATTCCTAGCAAAACTGTAGATACTGCTAGGCTAGTGGTAGGTACTGCTAAGCTAGCCTAAATAGGCTACTACTAGGCACAGCTCAAACACGTATTGGTTAACAATTTTACAATCTAGAAATAAAAAGATCAACTAGCTCACACAATTTTATTATTCTTTCTAACATAATACTTCTGTTGGCATTGTTTACCTGATTTCTTAGCAAGACTAGTTTTGTTAAGTACCAAAAAAAATGAATTTTGTTACTGCAACAATTATGACATCACAGTTAAAATTTATTCTGAAAATGTAGAAAAACAAACTGAAAAAAAGGCATGTCTGAAAACCTTTGGAAGCTGCTTTGCTATGTCACCGCCAACAAAAACAGCTTCTAAATAAATCCACAAGTTCTGCACAGTCATCCAGTTCTCAATGATATCTGTTGTGTTGGAAAGATAGTGCACCCATTTCTGAATCTGTGTCTTGAAGGGTGTGTTGTATCTAAAATAAAAAGAAAATACTTGCTTTATTACAAGAAGGAAACAAGTCTCTTGAAAGTCAGCACATTACTCATAAGGATGAGGAGTAATTTTGCTGCTTGTACCTTTGTTAAGTGAAAGTATAAAAACCTGTACTTGACTCTGTATACGTGCCCCTGTACTCGGCACTGGTGAGGCCGCACCTCGAATACTGTGTTCAGTTTTGGGCCCCTCACTACAAGAAGGACGTCGAGGTGCTGGTAATGGGTCTGGAGCACAAGTCTTAGGAGGAGCGGCTGAGGGAACTGGGGCTGTTTAGCCTGGAGAAAAGGAGGCTGAGGGGAGACCTCATCGCACTCTACAACTACCTGAAAGGAGGCTGTAGCGAGGTGGGTGTCGGTCTCTTCTCCCAAGTAACTAGCAATAGGACAAGTGGAAATGGCCTCAAGTTGCGCCACGGGAGGTTTAGATTGGACATGAGGAAAAATTTCTTTACTGAAAGAGTGGTTAAACATTGGAAGAGGCTGCCCGGGGAAGTGGTTGAGTCACCATCCCTGGAGGTATTTAAAAGATGTGTAGATGAGGCGCTTAGGGACATGGCTTAGTGGGCGTGGTGGTGTTGGGTTGATGGTTGGACTCGATGATCTTAGCGGTCTTTTCCAACCTTAATGATTCTATGATTCTATGACTCAATTCAGCTAGTTAGCAGCTATAAACCAAATCAGCTCCAACTTGCTGCTTTGTACACATGGTGCATAGCACAGCTCTGATCCAACAGAAGCTGAATAGGAGCAAGATTTCAATTTCACTCTAAGGTAAAGTGGTTTCAAAAAGGGACTATGCAGCATCTTGAAAGCTGCAAGACTCTCAGAGGTCCTTATCAATTGAACTCTTGCTTTTGAAAATCTGCCTGATAATCAGGTTCTGTGTTCCCTATTTTATCTGCGGGCCTTGGCATGTGAAACCAGACAAACTGAAGTTCATTTTAACTGGGATTTTCAGCACCTTCAGCATGAGGCAGTGATCTATCACAGGGGGCAGAGTAGCAGTGCCTGTAATGCCCGTAGTAGGCCTGCCACAACCAGGCAGTGTTCTCCTTTATGCTCATCACCACTTTCTTGCATCGATGAAAACTGTCCAGTTGACTATTCAGGAAGTCTGAACTGCATCCACATGCTTTCAGAAGAACTTATTGGAGGGATGCAGACAATAAGAACTAGCCCATGAACAGCTCAAGGACAAGCAAGCTCTTAGTTTTTATCTAGATGTTTATTTTCCTTCTCCTCTGTGAAAGATAGATTTGTTCAATAAAACAAAGCCTCTTGCAGATATTTTTATCTCCCCCCTCCCCCCCGCTTCCTGTTACCTGTTACTCATGAGAGAGCCAAGAATCATCAAGCTGTCCTCCATGGTAGCAATTGTTTCTGATGTGCTGTCGCCTCTTAAAAGAAGTTCCCCTCGGGTTTTAAAGTTTGCGAAGATAAATGTTTTGTTGTCCCATTCAGCTATCACTTGTTTTAACTTCTGCTCAATGTCTCTCTCCTTCACAGCACTTATGCAGATATCCTTTTAAATAAATAGGATGTCAAAACAAGCTGTGAATGATTCAAGTGTCCAGTATACAAATCTAACTCTTATTTCCTTTAACCCTAGTAAGGCTGATGAGCAGCTATTTATCAAGTGGACAGATCTACAGACATACAAACACCATAGCTAATAATCTGTATACCATACCACAATATGGCCAGCTTTAGGGGGAATAAAAGAATAATGGTTACTTTTCATATCTTCAACATTGCAAAGCAAGGCACCCTCACAAATTAACTCCTGCGCCAAGTTGCATGATTTAAAACGAGTTGACACCACAATATATTTGTGTCATTATTTTATACAGAAAGCTGAAGCGATAATCCATTTCTCTGTTTTTTCTTTAGAAGTATTCTGTTTTCCTTCTTACTACTGTTACTCCTATACTATTTGAGCAGATTGTTTTGTTTCATGCATCCATTTCTCTTCCTTCACGATACCTCTATTTCCTCTTTATATCTTAATAGCGGAGCTTCCATTATATTCCTCAGTTTGAATGTTTCACTTTCCATATCAAAGTTGTGTTCAGTGAGATCCATAATCCGCTTCCAGTGCCGAGGCATCATTGCTTTACTTGACATACGCTCAAGCAATGGGCAACATTCACTGAAGTCCTCAATGGTCTTCTTTAGGTCAAAAAAGGCCTGCCATTCCTTTACACCACGAGGAAGCTTACGGCATCTACGTAGAAATAATGCAAGCTTTTTCAAAGTTTCAAATATTCTTTCTGTTACCCGTTTAACCACAGTATATGGTTTTAACAGCACACCACATACCTTCCAAATTCAGGTTACCTGTGTTTCGAAGATTCTATACGTGATTCTGCATGTGAGAAAATCTACTTCCGTCTAATTCATTGACTGATAGCTGGGCAGGCACCTAAAGGCTCCCCCTAAGGAGTGTACCTGCATAATTCTAATACACTTTGTCCAAGCAATCTTCAAAAACAATTGAACCGCTTTATATCTTGATTTCATCTTTTGGTGAGGCTCATGATATGCACTGCTCTGCGCTCTAGAAAAAATCCTGTTCCTCAGAACATGCAAGTTTAATTCTTTAAATCATTTGATTCTTGATTTGATGAAAAGTTCAGCTTCTATGCATGCAATATATCCCATTTTGTAGAAAAACTATTCAGCAGTTCACTAACTTGCCTTAGACATCTAGGGTGAATCTGTCTCTCATGAATAATATGATTACAACAAACAAGCGAAATTTCTCTTCATGAACAAAATAAATAGCAATTTTAACATATATTCCAATCTCATCAAAAAAACTTAACCAAGAAGATCTCTAAGGAACAATAATCCTCAATATTTAGAGTCTAAACTGGCTCCTTTATTTTACGGAGTTGGTAATGGATATATTTTTCAATTAAAATTCACGTTTTTCACATTTCAGTGAACAAATACATGCTCACATATGATTATTGGTGCTAATCACTTATAATCATATTTAAGAAATAACAAAAGTATTTTAGGCATCTTTACCACAGCAGCAGTTTCTCACCTGTTCTGAAACTCCAGAAGTTCACTGTTAATCTTTCCAGTGTCTAATTCTGACCAAAGAATATCATAGTAGCCACTGACTGTGTCAGTGACATTGTTATATAGATTATAGAGTTTCTGTAACAGATTCAGTTGCTTCTTTATTTCAAACAGCTGAGGATACCGAGTAACAGGCAAACCAAAAAGATCTTCCCCACTAGCATAAGTAATATATTTCCGAAAGAGATTATCAAATCGATTCTAAGAAAGAAAAAAAAAAAAAGATTAAATTAAATAAAATTAAATAACTAAATATTCAAGATCTGGTATTATGCTTAGAGCTGCATTAGTGATTAAAATCTAGTAAATACTAGAAAGATATACAGGAGATACTAACAACTTACACTGTCAACAGTTTTGTCAACAATTTTCATGAGAAAAGTAACTTTTAGTTAGCTGGAGGCACATCTTTACAAGTTGACAGGGAGGTCATTTACTCCATGTGCCACAGTGATAGAACAATAAATGCTAAGTTTGTACTTGAAAGAGGTGTAGCATGTCATGCAAAGCAAAGAAAGGTGGATGCAGCAAATTCTACCTCTCCCAGTATGCTGTGCAATTCTTTTACTGAAGGGTTGAAGTAAGAATTACTACTGTTTAAACAGCAAAGAAAAACAAAATTTAATTGTCAATTGCAATATAACTGAGGGAACACAGTAAGAAGCCACATGAATAGCACTATGGGAAAAGGAAAACCATTAAAAGTCGTCATTACAGGAACAGAAATTAATCATGGTACAAAGAAAAAATTCAATAATAGTCAAATAGTCAGTTTAAATGGAAACCTTTAATACTATTTAAAAAAAAAAGGAGGAGAGGGGAAGAAGATTGGGCAGAATTGTATTCATGAGGAAAAGACACAATAATGAACACAAGAACAGCCTATAGCCAAACACACTAAACTTGAGAGTAGGCTCTTATCTTATCTTGAATCTAGCAATTATTACTCATTATCTATGCAGCCTTTCTCTTAGCTCCTAAAAATATCTAATTTTAACCAGCATTCCTTGCAAATGCATAGAAAAAATACCAACTTAGCTTTCATTAAGTTAAAACAGACTTTGCCCTATCAGTAACCCTATGTATCAATGAAAACTAGTTCAACTACTCTGATTCATTCTCAGAGCCTTCAGGTGTTAGTTTACTTGCAGTAAGTATTAAGCAATGTCTTAGAATTAACAGTACCTGAAACATAGTAAGCCTGTCATTGGCTTCCTGAGGCTCTAAACCAACCACCATTGGCCCAGTCTAAAGAAAAAAAAAAAAAAAAAAAAAAGTGCATTTAGAGGGTGAAAATAGCCACAACTTATTTCTAATCAGCATTTTCTAAATGCTAATTCAAACGTCTTTGCAGCTGCAGGATTCCATCCCTACGTCATATAACAACGGAACCAAGAGATCACAGAGTTACCTACTAGAACAAGCACTTTAAAAAAAAAATAAAAGAACAAAGGCGGCAATTAATTGTCTTTTCAATACAGAAGTTTTCATAATAGTGTAAAAGCTAGGCAATGGTAGCTCCTTTTTCAAGTAAAAATCAGCATGACTTGGAAGATGATACAAGACTGGTTCAGCTGGACTCATTTACATTCTACTGAGAAAGAACATAAGAGCTTAAGTCATTTGTACTTATATCCAACATCAGAAAACGCTTCTTACATTCTAACATAATTTCTCATTAATCCCAATCTTCACATTTGGTCATGCTAACTAGCTGTTTATCATAAACCCTAAATGTCTCAAGTCTTAATCTTTAAGAGCTAATTACCAGCATTACATATTTTAGTCACATACAAAAAATAACCAAAGCCTGCCCTGCACTGAAACTCAAATATCACATTAACAAGAATAAACATATTCTTCAGACAGTAGAGGCACATCCCATTAATTAGTCAACTCCACAATCTTTCCATGCTCCCACTGCTCCTCAGAAGCTCCTCTAATACCATACACCACAAACACTTGCCTGATCATAATCTGAATAGAACTGTGCACAGTCTTCAGTAAAAGTCTTCACAGTGCTAATAAGCTCGCCTCTGAAGTTTGGTTGCAAAGCAATGAGCTCATTCTGTACTTCATTTGCACGGACTAGCAGTTTTTCCCAAGTGTAATGCAAAGTGTCCACCTTCTCTGTCTCTTCCTTGGCCACAAGTAGATCATATTTGCTTAACATAGCATAGGATTCCTGTCAGAAGGTTGGATCAAGATACACAAAATGGTAACTGAAATTAATTTTACACATATATGTATGCTAACATTTTAAATTTCTAAAAACAGAGAATGATTTGTTATAAAAAGAAAATCTGTTCTTTTTGCATAGCAATTATCACAATCTGGCAAACCAATACCAAACTGGAAGAAACATCAAAATGAAAACTAGCTAGTTCTCCTTAACTCCTTACCTTTCACATAGTATTCTGCTTTCTGATAGATTATTTGCCCTAGTGCAATCTGCCTCTCTAAAAAACTATTTCCAGTTAAAGCATGCCTTAACTCTACAGGTTTTAGTTTCATTTTAATGAGAATATTTTTCTGATCCATGTCTTCAGTTATCTGCTATGACCCAAGCTGAGTATTATGGGAGGTGAGCCATGAGAAAACATCTAAGCAGAGGCCTTCAAGTGAGCAAAGCAAACAAACTTCTATTCCATAAAGACTTTTAAGCCCTACTTCATGTTTTCAACAAAAAAAGAATTAGGAAACCACACGAAAAGTTACTACAACTAATATGTTGCAACTATTTCAAATGTTATAACTATTCATCATTCAGAATAAGGAATCTACTTAAAAAAACCTACTTAATGGTCCTTTATTTTCTCAGAACATTGATCTCCACTTGTACCATCAACGTATGAAGACTCCACATATTGAAACCCTTAGTCAAGTTTCACAAAAACACAACTGAAATTCACTTTCTGTAAATTAGCATAGGGTAGCGTAGCAATTAATCTTGTGGCATAACAGTTTCATCTGAAAATTTTTGTAGAAAGTGGAATTATTTCCACTTTATTTACGTTTTCCAGTTTGATCAAATTGCAGACAAAGTGCAAAAATGGAAACATAACTATCTATCTGCCACCCCACTATGTGGAAAATACGTCAACCTCCGTTTCAAAAATCTGAAGCATGACTCCTTGTGCCTAGGGACTTGAGGCTCCTACTTGAAGAATTGGAAGCTTAGGAATCTTGGCTACCATGGCTTTTGCCTTGGCTCCACATCACATGGAAACCACAGTAAGTCTTAGCAGGAACTTCCAAAATGTCAACTCCTAAGAGATCCCATTACCTATGACAATTTCACAGAAGGTTCCAGCTGCAGATAACGCTATCCTTTTCACCATAAACTACTTGTCTTATTTTTGCTCCTTCACACAGCTAGGGAGATCCTCACAGCTTCTAAGGCTGAAAGATATATTCCTTCTCAGCTGTATTCTGCAAAATACGGAAGGGCTCCACGCTCATTTCCATTATTTGCACATACGAGTACACTGCATTCCATAATTTACCTCAGCTCAGAGAAAACAGAATCAGAAAACACAGGTGCAAGAGGTTTGTCTGACAGCAAACACAGTTTTTGCATCTCCAAAACAGAATATTAGATTTGTCAATATTTGGTACATAAGAATTCAGTGTTGAGTCAACTTTATTTTAAAACATAAGGATGCAACCCTGACAATAAAATTATGGGCAATCAGGAATCATGAACACGTCTTAGGAAAAAAAAATTCTACTGAATGTCTAGTCAATGGTGCATTTTGCCAAACTATAGTATTCTTAAATCCATACTCTGGTCAGGAATGCGGAGAAACAGTTACTATCTGTTTTTAATTCTGCCATTCGACCAGAAGCCCCTACATTGTCAGATGTTCAATAAAGGTATTCTACTAAGTGAACTTCTTTAAGGAAGTCAGTTGTTTATGTTTATTTCAGCCCATGATATAGCTGATAAAGCAATCACTCTCACGTATTCTCATATAATCTGCCTAACATTAGCTTTCTCCTCTTCTGTAGGCTAAGCTAAAAAAAAAAAAAAGAAAAAAAAAAGAGGAAAATCAATGCTATTTCGTACACAGACTCCTTCCACAAAGTACCAAAAGCTTTCCTGCATTAAATATCTGTATTCTCATCTTCCTCTCACCTAAATCACTCAATTTTTGCACTGTTCACTAAACCACCTCTCGCCTCAACAAGTTTACATTTGTCCAAATCAGAGTTCCACGCAAAAAAGGTTTACAGGAACACAACACATCTGCCACACAACATTTAACACATATTAAATCATACCTTTCAAAGTGCGCTGTTAAACTTTAACCCAGAAAATAATTGCTCTGTTGAAACAGTACACATACATGCAACATTCCTGTTAACTACCTCAATGGGCCCAACTTGAGAGTCTATGAAGATCTGTAGTTCTCTGATCTCTTTTAAAGCTGACATGGCTGTTCTTATATCATCCAGATCCTTGATGCGGCGATTTAACTTCTTGCCAGTCTCCTCTATAAAAGTGAAAATTGCTTCCATCTCTGTTCGGTACTTCTTATTACAATGACACCCCAGCAAAGTCATCCAGGCTTTGGTTTCTGCTCTCAGTGCTAGCTTCAGATCAGCTAAAAACATTGAACAATGAATAGATATTTAGATATTGTAGATATTTTTTAAGAAGTACTTTTAATCTTTTTTCCGTATGTGTTCCCTTCGCTCCCAGTTCTGGTTTTTCAGTCTAACCATCCACGTACAGAGACGATGAAATCACATAGACACCTCTGAGTGGTTTATAGGATAGCTTGCAGTTCAGGATTGCTTTCCTTCTATCTTCTCAGAATGTATCATCTTTCCTACTGGAAAGATATATACAGTAGGAAAGATATAACTCATCTTTTCCTACTGGAAAGATAAGCCTGGACTCCACACTTCTCACCTTGTTTGTATATCATTATACACATTTCTGTCCTACACATCACTAACAAATCAGTTAATATTCTCATCTAGGTCTAAAAAATTTTCAAAAATTAATCTTATAAAAAAATAATGTGGGGGGGAAGTAAAAGTCTGATTATGGAAGCTAAGGAAACAGAAAGTTTGATCTGACATTTAATGAAACCAAACAGTCCACCAACCATTTAATTTTTATAAGTTTTATCTGTAGCATCAGTCGAACCAAGTGACAAACATTTAGAGAGAAAACTGAAGTCTTGCTGAGTTGCTGCCCAATTTTGCAACAATACAGTCCATTTCTCTAAAGCTCTGACATTAAATTCACATTTCTTCCTCACAGTTCTCAACAGAAGAGTCAAAATCAATACCAACACAAGCATTACATAAAATTTTAGCTGGATATAATTTCAACCCTGTTACCTATTCATTTTCTGTGCAGATTTCACTGTGTCTTCCTTTTTACACAGTGCCTCTTCCCATGCTTAGCTCTCACACCTGATGGTCTTTTTTATTTATTAAATATCAGAACTACCTCACCTCCACTGAGTTTCAACAGCCAGCGTGTTTCTCTAGTTCTTTGCCTGATGATATAACCAAAGACATTTGGTTGACACTCTTAATGAAGAAAATATTCTGCTTTCTCAGATTTGACTTCTACTGCAAAATCAGCTGCATGCATTTCTTACAGTCCATCATAGTTCCCAACTGTCCTTTCTGTTATACTAGTGTAAAATGCTTATGCAAAATTTAGTTAGGTGATGTGGAACCTGAGCTACGAAAAAGTAAATATTTGAGGCCTCGCTTTCATGACAAAAAGGGAGTCAGCAACAACATGCATGCTTCACTTAACTAACTGTGTTAAATAGAAGGCTTTTCCGCTGTCTCATTACATGCAGCCAGGCAAGGAGAAAAGCAACATAAACGTTATCGTCTTACTCCCATAAAATATGTACCTATGGGGGTCAGAAGGATAGGCAAACATCTACCATCCACCTCATAAGTGAGCAGAAGTATCCAGGTGGAGGGAGAAACTCCAGCTGAGCCTCACAGATATCCCTGCATTAGCATTTTGTTTGCATGCATTTACAGCCAAAACAGCCAACAGCCATTCTCTCTCTTTCTCCATTCTATCTTTAGCCTAGTTCACCCATCCAAAACTAAGCACCATCTCTCCTTCCTACAGGAGTCAGAAAGTATGTATCTCTAGAGAGAAGTGGAAAGCTGAACTCTACCAGTGTACAGTGCAATAGCTCCCACGCAGATGTATTCAGGCTCAGAATTGATTTTCATCTCCAAGTCTTGGAAATGCAGAATTTCAGATTCAAATTCAGAGAGTAATGGGTTTCCCATCATTAATTTATCAATGGTTTCCTCCTTGTCCCTCTGCCATATATGGTGGTAACAACTAAAACTCTCCAAAGCTGTAAGAACTTCCTGAAACACATTAGAAGTTCAAAGAAAGATTCTCAGCATTATATGTATAGCATACATATAATTTCTTAGCATCTGCTAGTTAGAATACATAAAGAACTCCATAGTGGAGCAGGTTGCATCACCTCACTAAACAGAAGGCTGCTGGTAAATTTATGCTAAAGCAAGTTCCCTTCACAATCACAAGCTCTGCCAGGAACTGAACATCCAATTTATCAAATCAGTTACAGTATTTTCCAATGAAGTGATTCTTCAGTCAATAAAATCCTAGGAATCAGTGGGAAGTATACTCCTTTAAGACTAGGATACAGTATACTTGTCCTTCCCTACCACTAGCAACTGAAAGCTGAGCTCCAGGGCCCAACATAACAAGAACAGCAATAATTCAATTCATTCTTGAAGTTATGAGACAAATTTTTCACATGTATGACATTGGTGATGTTAACATTAAATTCTACACTCAGTTCAGGTATCTTTGATTTGAATATCATTTAAGGAGTGTGCAACAGAATTTTTTTTCTGGTTCTCAGGAGTTTGGGAAAATATCAGACAAAGTTAAATCATCATCACTTCAGCTAATTAAACCAGTAAATGAGAGGTGAGTGCCACGAGAGATAATCTACATCATGACTTATGATAAACTTAGTGCTTGCAGGCATTTAAACCTGGCTAAATGATAAAAATTTCCAATTACAAAATATTGAGTATCAAAATACCAAGACAACTACCCACCATCATCAGCTGCACCTTAGTCTTCAGCACAAGCCTGTATGTCATTGTGCTAGTTATGCTTTAGTACCACAGAAGTTACAAGGCTTTGAGTCAAAAATTTCCACCTGACAAGGCTCCAGTGTAAGGTTGGACTGGCCCCAGGAGGAACTGATGCAGAGTTCCCCAAAGAAATATCAGTTCAATACCTACAGTTTACTAGAGAGTGCATAGAATAAGAAAAGGGCAAAGAAATGATGCATATCCCTTAAGCTATCTCCTAACCTCCACTAGCAATCCTATGCAGCACTTTACAAATGCCAAGCTGACAGCCAGTTTTCTTCCAAAAACCTTCATAAACTCTTCATAATGGGCCAGAAGTCATGCTGGCTTCATTAGAATTTCTATGCGAATAAAACTGTATTTAACACACCTGTACAATTACTACCAGTTCTATATTAAATACACGCAACTCAACTATACCTAGAGTTTTTTATGTTTTACCAACTGGAGATATGTTTTTAATCAGACCTAAGTTTTACTTTATGTACTATTTAAATTTTTAAACAGAGTACACTTAACCCATGTTACACGTTCAAAGCATATTTGCAAATTTGCAGCCACATGTTTTCCATCCACCATCCTACACTTTTTCATTCATATGTTTAATCAGTGCTTTAAATGCCTACCCCATTGCCCAAGGATATTAAAAGCAATACATTAATATCCCTTGGATAGTGATATTAAATTAACATCTCAATTGTCTTACCCTTTTTGTAGAATTAATAGCAGTGCTGAGTAAAGATACTAATTTAATAATTTCTTTGTTCTCTGAAACACTCTTGAAGTAGTTCTGGCTTTGCACCGGATATGAACTGAGTGATGCTGCATCTGACACTCTATCTATAAAGGCAGATTCAAATACAAAAGCAGTTTTAGGACAGACATATTGTTTAGGCCAAGCAAATTCCTATAGAGAAGAACTAATGACCTATTTTTCAATAGGCACGCATTTTAAAGTAAGTGTTCTTATTAATCAAAAAGTCAACTAGAAGTCTAGGAAGCCAATATAATTGCCACAAATTCATAAACCTCTCCAGTTTAGGAAACTTGCTTCATTTAGGTACTCTGTCAAATTTGGAACAAGTTCCACTCCAAACTTTCAAATATAATCTTTCCTTTTCTCTCACCCCTCCCCAAGGTTTATCCTGTACATTTCACCTAAGTGATTTACTGATACGTCAGCATTGAGCAAATCCATAAATAGTTTCATTTTCTGAAATAATGTGGGGTAGACCACAACTGACAATTTGAAATACAAATTAACATTAAACCCGAGAAGATTATCATAGCCAGTCGTCAAAAGGAAAGAAAGATAAAAGGAAGGTCCATTAGTTAGCAAATACCCACAAGATTGAACTTACCATCATTTCTTATTTCATCTTGGGCAAGAGAAACTCTTAGTTTTGAAAGAACAATTTCACTTCTTAACCCGTTCAAGTATTACTTTCCTACTTTTTAGATGTATAAGAGGGAGCTAACCTAAAAAGACTCAATATATTTTTGAAGTACCTGAAGTACAAAATAGAACAATTAATTTGGCCTGATTCTAAACCATTTCAGACAAGAAAAACCCAGCAACTGAAGTTACCATCCTAAATTTCCTTGAATTAATGCCTTCAATAACTTAATTCCATGTCAGATCACAAAACAGATTAAATTAAAATCCTTTTAGAAATTTTAGCCTATTCAATCCTCTACACAATCCTCTCTCCACCAATACTGCAATTTATATAGACATTTCCATTCAATACCAGGTTTTGTTTAAGTTCAACTTACCCTTCTTAAAGGAATTTCAGCACAAGTTTTAAGATGCCATTTGAACATGCCAAGTTACAAACCACACTGACAAATCGTAAAAGACCTTTTGTGTAGCAACGGTGACTATAACTGTTTTCCAAACTTATTCACAATTTCTACTATGCTGCCCAAGCTGGCACCCTAACAGCCTTTCACACACTGCAGGTAGAACCCAAAGCAGTACAACACTCCGAGAGGCACAAAAAAATCCCCTTACTCAAATCCACACAAAGACAAGTATCTTCAGGCAATCCTGGTTTCTAATCACAAAGAGAAGCTCTGGCATTGTTGTTATATCCTATTTCTTCTCTGAGGTAGTTTAAAATCTATGAAGTCTTCATTCTACTGCTTTCGATGCATTTTGTATTTAATATCCTTTAACACATACTGTATAAATCACAATTACCTAACATTCAAATTGAGCGATGTCAGAGTTTATCATTACCATGGATGTTTTTCTTTCCAGTCTCTTTCATTCCATCATCAGAATCACTGTCTCTGCTCTCACACCGCAACACAGCCACTTTTCTCTCTAACATTTTCTTCTGGGGAAGAAATAAAATTTCATTTTCTATTTGCAGTAGTTTTGAAACATTAGTTTTAAGTAAGGCTGTTAAAGACACAAACCTTAGATATTCTCTCCTTACTCCACTGTCCAACTCCTTTCATTACTTTCACAATACTATCTACGGCTTTATTAAGCGTCTGCTGTACCTCATCCAAAGAGGGTGTCATGATGATATTAGGGATAGATAGGTTAATACTAGTCCTAATTATAGGATGAGCACTTTTTTCCTGCTTAGAAGCATTGTGATTTTCTAAATGAAAGACAAAAAAAAAAGTTGTTCACATTTTTTTCAATATGTCAAACTAGACATTGTAATGATACAAACCAATATACACATTCTAGTGTTGAGTATTGAGTGCAATTTCTTAAGGGAAAAAAGACTCCTGAGTAACTTACAAGATGTATTGGTAAAGTCTACAGCAGCACAAGTGAAAACTAAGTGCCATGCTATTTCTCTCCATGAAGCTCCTCTTCAACTTGTTCTGTACAGCTAAACTCTGTTTAGCAGAAAATTTTGTTATCTGGCTTGTACTCCCAGTCAGCATATTACATTGGGTTAAATCTCATAATATTGTATGCCTTATATGCTATAGAGACCAAATACAAATGCCTTTGTTTTTGTTTCTTAAAAGTATGTAACAAGAAAACACTTCAAGAGAGTGTTCCATCATAATGTATAGAAAGATCTGAAGGCAATTAGTAAGAGAAAGAGAACACACCTCTTTCTCTATTGTTTTTTTCATACAGTTTTATGTAAAAGCCAAGGTCAAACAGGTAACCGCTTATCAAGTCCAGCTCCAAATATAATATCCAGCCTCAGAACAGTACAATTAGTCCTAAGAGAAACAGCATCACAATGACACATTCCTACTCTCACAGGAAAAAAATTCCTTTGGAAGTACACCATGTTATCAATTGTGATTTAACAAGACAGCTTATTCAAACTCCCTTTGTTTTCCCCTCTTTTACATATGTGGCTCTTTTTTATACAGTTCTGGGATATTACATTTACATATTTCTTTTTGTAGGCTAAGAAAGCGAAGTACTGCAATATGGCCACCTAAGAAGTTGATCGTGGAAGATGCATGGATGTGCTTGCGTATGGTCTCCAGAGTGTTTCGAGTGACTTTCAAAAGGGCATCAATATTACAATGATTGAAGTAGGAAAGCAGTTCACTGGCTTCCTCCTCTAACACTTCTAAATCTGTTCTCTTCCTCTTCGCTGAAGGAGACAGTCCAGCCCATATCTCACTGGAATTGTGGGAGGAAGTCAAGCTTTTTGATCTTCTTTCCTCTTCTGTTGCTAAAACATCATAAATCTAGTTAGTTAAATTGACTTAAGGGACTTGAAAACACAATAAAGCAACACCTCCACAGGTGTCTGAAATACAGCTAAATTTTACAGAAGTGCAAATTACACTCATTTGTAATCTGTACCTCAATGTAACAGTCATTTTACTTCTATCCACCTTCTCTACTCAGTACAAACTGGCATGATTATCACCAAAATTTGGATATTATTTCTTATATTCTTTCTCTAGGAAGTCCAGCAACTAGCCAAGGCCTGTAAGTAGCTGCTCCTATGGCATTAACATTTCAACATGCAAGTCAGACTGATAATATAGACCTATTTTTCAGAATATAGATGATTGTTAGATGACCTGTTATCCAGGCAAATTCAAACAAAAGCCTTTAGACATTAGATAGTGATTGATGCTTCAGTCAGCTAAGCTACAGTATCGCCCAACACATGCTATCAGCATGCAAAAGAAACATAAGCTCAGAGCTACAATACAATCTTCTTACCTGTATTTTTTCCTCTTATTTCACCAGTGGGTACAATTGACTTCGCATCTTCTTTTCTGACCTGTATCTCAGTGTCAAGTAACATGTTAATCAGCTCATTAGCAGCGTCTTCCACCAGTGAGCTTTTTAAATGTAAAGTCCGAGAACCTTTTATACAGAGCTCCTGTTATCAAACCAAAAGAAACATATGTTCTTATCTTCCTGGTTCTCATGTCTATCTCACGGTCATTAACACAAATGTCAAGGCCTCAGATTTGTGAAAAACAAGATCAATACACAACATTATTTTTAAATTGGTTTGTTCCAACTATTTAGTGTCGGATTCTTTGTTGTGCCAAAGAAGACATCATAAATGTCTTTCAAAATTGCTGTGGCTTGTTTCCTAAATCACATGACTCATCCATAGTTATATCATGAATCAACATTTATAAAGCCCAGTTCCATTAACGGGCTCCCAAAAGCAAGTGCTTCTTAATTTTCTTAACTTTCCAAGGTAGCCATGGAAGATTTAAGCGTTCTTTTAATCACTGCCATTTTACATTACTTGGCTGTGCCATAAGGAGTATTAGCCAATCGTATTTCCCATTTATAACTAGACAGGAGATAAAATCTATCAAAAGCTGTATTTATTATTAGAATAAACAAGAAAATTATTAACTGTGGGTAGAAGGAATCAAAAATGAGATTTAATAAAATTCAGAAATATATTATTGTGCAGTTTTTTCTTTAATACTTATGGTAAAATTGATCAATATGCTTTAGCCAACTATAATTTTTAACTATAATTGCCTTTTAATTTTTTTCTTCTTTGTTATCTCCTATTTCTTTAAACTCAAACCTGGCTACCACTGGTTAATTAAAAATCAGTAATTGGAAAAATTCAGCCATTAGCAAGATTCAGTCATTTCCAAATTTCAAGACACAATCTTTGATATTCCTAATGATTCAGTCTAGTTGAGAGAGAAGCCAGATCTGATTTGCAATATCACAGCAACTACTAAACAAAGTACCTTGTGTTTTTTCCCCACGGTGTAACTATTTTTGTTGCAGCAGTTTCTTTAGAAACTTAAAGACACCTATTAGGTGATAGAACTTATTTGTAGTCCCTTCTAATTAAAAACTACAATAAGCTTACAAACGCTGTTACTATTTTCATTGTATCCATAACTGGGGTTAGTATACCACTTACTCTACTAACTCAAATTGATTGGCTGTTGTGGTGTTGTAATTCCTATGTAGCAGTTCAAGTTTTCTTGCAGAAGATCAACATTAAGCAATATCAATTATCACACAGTGCTGAAAAGTTTTTTGTGCTCACTCTCACATAGTTTTACTTTAGCAAATATACGTTTTAGTACTAGCCCTATCAGGAAATCAGCAGCAGGATCAACAAAAAAAACTATGGATTGTGAGGCTTACAAAATACCATTCGTTCTATAAAATGTTATTTTAAGTTTTACTTTGTATTTAACAATAAGGTGAGCTGTTACAAGGGACAAAAGAGGAAAAGCCAAAAAGTTAAGTACACTAAGAGAAACAAAACTTCCATTTGTAGTATTTATTGCTACAAGAGGCCAGGGATGTGGATTATCTACATGACCTTCTACAATCTTCCAAAGCAACGTTTATTTCAGGAGAAAACACAAGTTAGACATTATATTCTAAAATGCCAGAATACCTCACTATTGCCTCATAAAAATCATTCTGTCATTCAATTTTATTACTAGCTTAATCAGCTTTCTAACTGACTAACAACTTACATGCTTACAGTTAATCTTCTTCAACATAATAGTATTTTGATGGGGTGAAGCAAGGGGCTCTTCCCAGAATACCTTCAGCCAGGTACTTCCAAGTACATTTTGCACATCCCATTACCAACTCAGGAGAGCTTGAGATTAACAAAGATACTCAGTACACAATCATTTCCATAGTATTTACTCTCCCAGGCAACCAAGTGCACTTGTTACGGAGCTATTCACAGGCATCAGATGGGCAATTCCCTTATTTAAAGGCACTAACAAGCAAAAAAGCTACTATCACAGAGGAAAAAAAATAAGTTGACTGATATCAAAGCATAAAAGAAATATCATGCAGTAGTTGGCTTGACATTAATAAGCTCAGAAAAGAACATCTCAGCTCAGACCTCTTTGCATTTGGTATTTTTGTTCCTTTTTAAGGTTCCAGCCAAGCAAGTAGGGATTTCCTTACTTCAGTTTCCCACGCGTACTTCATTAATTCTGCACTGTTTTTATCTCATAAAAAAGGGAAAATATCTTAATTCAAAGTCATTGAACTCTTCTTTATGAAAATTTTATCTAATAACCTTAGTCTTTTGGAGAAATTCCTCACAGCTCAGTGGTTCATCTTCTGGCAACTTACAGAGTGGCACTCTATTCATCTCTTGAAGGACAGCATCAATACGAAATTCAACCAAGTCATTCACTTGATCCAGCAATAACTCCAGCCCAGCTTTTGAAGCAAACAGAAGATTCAAGACAAGCATAAAAGTCTGAAACAATAGTCTTTGCAGAGTCCTGCTTAAATTTTTACTTCAACAAACTATCATATTCAATTTTATATGAATTCTACACCTTAACCAGCTTATTTCAAACATCTAAACGTTTATGGCAAGGATCACCACTGAAATCGTAATAAATTTTTTGCATAACATATGCTCATCTAGCATATGCTATCCATATCCTAAAAGATAATAAGCAAAATACTATAAATATATATAAGGCGAGCTTAAAGTATATGTATTTCAAAGACAAAGGTATGAAAATTCAGTTGAGGTCCAGGAATACTTCTCCTATAGCTTGAACTAGTTACCACTTGGAGAACCTACTAGCAACCGAAAATTTTGACAAATAAAATGTCTATTCTTCAAAAAAATGTTAGAAGCCAAATAATAGTTAACAGAAAGCAATCACTAGAATTTTCACAGTTTAATAGCAATTTGCTTTCAATGCTGAAATTGAAATAGCAGCAAGGTGCCTGTCCCAGACTCAAACTACTTGTATTATTCAAAACTAAATTGAGTGTAATGTCAGGTTAGCATCAAAAATACATTTTAATTTGCCATTTCAACTAAAGAAAATTCCCACTATAACAACTTACATAATTTCAAAAAACAAAATCTATGTTTGATGTAGTAATTAAGCTGGAGCAAAAGGAACTTGGTATCTTCAGAAACAATATGCATCTCAGTGCAATCTTGTGATAATCTTTTGAAAAGACTACAAGCTCATCTGTTTTCTAAAGCTGCTGCCCAAGATGCGTATGAATTAGTTTTTAAGAAACTGATGTTAAAAAATGTTTAATATGAAAAGCTATTGAGCAGTGACAGTGCCAACTCAGTCGAGATATTATTCCCTGAGAACATTCTATAATGTTTGGTACATTATAGAAACAAAAGGCAAGATTAGGAAAAGTCTGAAACCTAGGAGCTCTCTAAAAAGGTAGCTATCATTCTTTGAATTCAGAATACACAGGATCTTTGGCACACTACTTTATGCTTGGTGTAATCCTAACTGCCATCCCATCCATATTAGTAAAAATTTGACAAATATGTGAGACAAAAAGAAGGTATTGTTATAAAGCAGAGGTTTCATGAAGTACAGGACAGGTGAAAATTCTGATTTCTTTCATGTATAAGTCAATTAAGTGCAAATCATATAAAGGATAGTAAGCTTAATAATATAGCTTGCATTTGTATAGAAACAAGCAAACAGAAGTTAACGGAAGAAGGCAAGCGACTCACCTAGCTTGTAAAAAACTGCATTAATATATTTCTCAATATTAAAGGATGTCCAGGTCAGTAACATTAGACCTGGCTGGATAGCATCATCTACATTTGCTAACCGAGGAGCCATCAGTTGTTCAATAGGGTGTTGTATTTTCAGTTTAATTCTTTTATATTCTGCCAGCATCATCTGAAATAAACAAGAGAATGAAAGCATTAGTTAATATACACTGATTTGAACCTCTTCACATACACATATTTATCATAACTTAAATTAAGAAAATTCCTCTGGATGTACATCACTGAAATTCTTAAGAAACTACAATTAATTGTTTGGGAAATGTTTTCATAATTTTTGGCAGAAGTTCACTATTTGTTGCTCTTTATAATAATGCAAGTACTACTTCACAAGGAAATTCATCGTTGTAGATTGTACTGGTTTTGGCTGGGACAGAGTTAATTTTTTTCACAGTGGCTCATATGGTGCCATGTTTTAGATCTGTGACCAAAACAGTGTTGATAACACACTGATGTTTTGGCTATTGCTGAACAGTGCTCATACAGCACTGAGGCCTTTTTTGCTTCTCACACTGCCCCACCAGTGAGTAGGCTGGGGACACACAAGAAGCTGGGAGGGGACACCGCTGGGACAGCTGACCCCGAGTGACCAAAGGGATATCCCACACCTATAGCATCATGATCAAAAATAAAAGCTGAGGGAAGAAGGAGGAAGGGGGACATTCAGAGCTATGGCATTTGTAACCATGTGTCGTGGTTTAACCTCAGTCGGCAACTAAGCACCACGCAG
>NW_008824930.1:2168451-2172928 GCF_000699105.1 Pygoscelis adeliae
CGTCACATGGTATGGAATGTCCCTTGGGCCAGTTTGGGTCAGCTGTCCTGGCTGTGCCCCCTCCCAGCTTCTTGTGCACCTCCAGCCTTCTCAGCCGGTAGAGCATGGGGAGCTGAAAAGTCCTTGGCTAGTGTAAGCACTGCTTAGCAACAACTAAAACATCAGTGTGTTATCAACTTTGTTCTCATCCTAAATCCAAAACCCAGCACTGTACCAGCTACTAGGAAGGAAATTAACGCTATCCCTGCTGAAACCAGGACACCATGATACAGCCTTGCTTTCCTGGAGATGGCTAAACACCAGCCTGCCGATGGGAAGTAGTAAATTAATTCTTTCTTTTGCTTTGCTTGCACATGCAGTTTTTGCTTTCCCTATTAAATTGTATTTATCTCAACCCACATGTTTTCGTACTTTTAACCTTCGGATTCTCTCCCCCATCCCACTGGGGGGAGTAAGCGAGCAACTGTGTGATGCTTAGCTGCCTAGCAGGGTTAAATCAGAACATAGAAAAAGGTTTGCAAATTTCAGTCTCTAAATGGATGTTCCAAGAGACAAAAACCCCAAGGAAAAAAATGCATCTAAGTGAACTTTTCAGCAGTTTTATTAGACCAGCCTTACCAGAACTTTAATATGGTATTTGGTTTCTAATGCATCTTTAACCCGCTGATCTAGTGTCACGTTTTGCAAAAAACTATCCTTGCAATAACTTTATGACATGACTTTTTTTTCTCATTTCAGAATCAAGTAGCCCTTTGAAGCTTTCTGGACACCTATCCTTGAATCCTCATCTTGAGTCATTGAGAACCTTGTCTGTTCATAGGTAGACAAAATGATCAAAAGGATTTAAAAGATTAGAAAGGGAAGTTTTAGCTTGTTTTTTAAACTATTCCACAGACATCTCTGTAAAACACTGGTGCAGGAACTATGCTGCTACTTGCTGGATGCTCTACACTTTTTAAAGGCATACCACCCGTTCCTTCCTCCCAGCTATCCTCTCAAAACAAAGTGTATCCAATATTGACTCCATTATTGGGTGAGAGATAAATTGCTTATCATTTAGAAAGCAGGCAACAGAGCAAGGCATCGTGTAAACCTGCTTTCCTCCCCATCCTCATCTCTGTCCCAAGATCTGCAGAGCTTCCCTAAACCCATGCATCTTTGAAATGACTTCACAGAAAATACAAAGCCAAGAAATTCTTTGAAAAAGTGCCTCAAGACAGTTATAAAGATAAGAAAAAATAGATTTGCCGATGTTTTCTTAATGCATAATAGTTGATCTTCATTTTTTCTCTTCCATATGTATAGAACCTAGACATGTTAATGTACACTACACATACATAAAATAACTAAAATAAACCCACCTGCAAATTGTTGACAATCTTCTTATACCAGTCTCTCTTCTGTTGAATAATACTTGCAAATGGTGGGATTTCAAGACACATGTGAGCCATGCAATCTGTTTCTCTGATTAAAGTTAATATTTGAGGGTCAAAATTCACAAATAATTCTCCTGTTTCTGGAGTTTTAACCAAGAGAAATGCCTGAAGTCCTCTTTTAGTGAATTCAATCTGCAGGAAACAAAGTCGTCATTCCTGATCAGAAAAGCCAGTACAATGAAATACTTTGTTTTGGACATAAATATTACTTTGCAGATACTAAAATCAGGTATTGCTGACAAAGATTAATATGGTAGGAATCAACAATGAAACTTTATTAACACAATCTGTATGTACCCAAATGCTTAACAATCAAATTAACTGTTCTTTATCTGACAGACATTCTTCTGCTGGTTATTGGTTATCATAAGCTGCATTCCACAGTCCAGCATCAAAAGCAGAGCCATAGACTTTCTTACTTCAACCCTCTTAAATCTGAACTGTCATTTCCTTAAAACTTATTGCACATTCTGCAATAAGGCTGCACACAACCTCCTTGATGAACTAAATTATTCTTGGATAAATTCTTCAGATATCTTTTGAATAAACTTATCCTCATTTCTCCTTTCACTTGTTTTCCACTACCTAACGGATATACCATGCTCCAATCTTAACGGAACTCCCAATTATATCCAACCTCTGGGCAAATTTTTAAAAACACTAAAATTATTTTTTATTATAGATTTTTTTAATTCTTAAAAGGGAAGCTTAATCACGCTATTGGTTTAACTGCCTTATTTGAATATTAGAATACCATTTGTGCTCCATGCGATTAGAAGGGAGAGTATTCATAAGACCACCACACATGGAAAATTTGGCTTCTACCAGGAAGAAGTCATGCCTTAGGTAGGGAAATTTTTCCTACATGAAAAACTTTGCTGCTATTCCTACTTTCCAGTTGTCCTTTTGCTGACATAATTTTATTGTTCTTTATTGACTTCTCAAGTTTCATGTACCATGTTACATTGAGATGGAGCTTGTTTTTAAGCAATAGTTTCATTACACATTGATTTCTTTCAGTGTACTTTTTTCTTTTTTTATGGAACACACACTGAAAATTTGCACCCCCTTTCAATGTCTAAAATACAGTTAACTATACTGCTTGCTTCAGCTGTATCACATATTTTCATGACAGTTTACACAGCATTTTTCAAGAAATTGCCTAATCAAGTTTTGTCAGTGAAGTTGTCATGCTTTATCCACTAGCATCAGTCACTCAGCACAGCTGCCTTAAATAGGAGCTGAATTTTTTTCTGCAAAGTTCACCAGCAAATCTTACTGCACTCTTCTTTGGACTTCAGAGACTCATTATTCCCATTATCAATCTCTTCCTCTCCCATTTGTTTTTTTTCCATGCAATTTTCATTATTAAGGTAACAGAAATTGGTAACAGAAATAAGGGGTACATTGAAGGTGCCAATCTTACACTGCCATAGAATTACAGTAACTTTTACAATTCACGGTATTTTATTATTTCAATAGGTCCAAGTTGAACATCATTGGCTATAGCACAAAAATAATGGCTTTAAATCTTATGCTATTTAAAAAAGTGGATAAACAAAGTGGTAACCATCCAGTAACAAACAGGCAAAAGGGGGGGAAAAAATCTTGGGAAATATCAGAAAGTGCCACTGAACTTAACTATTTCCACTGTATAGAAGAATAAAAAGTAGTAGGAGCTACAGCCCTATTTCTGTTGCATTTGTATTCCCCACAGGACACTTGCCCCCCTCTCTCGTTTTTCTTTTGTTCAGGAGTAGAGCAGGAGCTCCACCTTGTGTTCTATGATACTCATATCCACATCAGTCTGCACTTTTGTTGCCTCAAGAAGACAGAAGAGACTACTGAACAGTAGTCACATTTTTTTGCCATATCTGGTAGACAAGTGCATTGATGTTAAAGTGGATATACTTTTCATGTATTTTCAATGCATGTGTGCTCGTTTCAAAAACTTGAAATTGTGTTCAAATCCACCTCCTTTTGTTCCCACCTAATGCGTAAGAGGTTGGAGCAGGCTCAGTAAGTTCATATGGCTGCCAAGTGGGATTTGACTCTGCTATAGGAGAAACCAGATGCTTACTTTTAGCACAGATCAGAATCCGATCACAGATCACTAGGACCTCACAAAGAAAGGCACCAGTTCTGGGGAGATGCCTTGGATGTTACAGTCATTTCGTAAAAGATGAAAGGAGAATGTACTTGACTGCTCTGTCAAGGCATGGTACATGTCAGAAAATTTGATCACTAGATCATCTAGCCAAAGGAGACAGATGTAGCCCCACAAGAAGCATACATCCTCCTTAGTCTTCATAGCTGGGACAGGGAATATATCTTAAAAGTGCCCAGGCAAGGACATGATATCAGCAGCAGGTACAATTCAGTGAAAGCTATCGTCAGTATATTTGGAACCATGCAGGTATCCAGCACAGTACTGGCATCAAACCAGAAACTGAGCCCAAGATAGAAACACCAAACAAATGCCAAAGGCTTCCTGAAGCATCACAATTCCTCTTCCATGAAACATGAGGGATACACATACCATACCAGCTCTCTGCGAAGAGCACATGAAATCAAAGATGGGCTTCTCAAGTTACCAGAATAAGCACTTGAAGTTAAAGACATTTCTAAGTACAACAATGGCAATTTTCATTAATGCCTGGAAGGAGGACCAATTATACAGAGGTCAATAGTGCCAAACTTAGATCTGGTGTACCTGAAACATAATCTGTAATGAAAGAACAGTTGAGATAATACTCTTCAGGTTCCCTGATTCCCAACTGGCAGTCAACACCACATTAATCATCAGTAACATATCCAGCACCAGAGCCAAGGCAGTCTGTATAATACAGCATATTATACAACCTCTAATATTGTAGTCACTTCTCCTGTTTTAGTACACCAAATTGACACAAACACTCCAACTTACGGTATTAGACAATCAAATCTGATGATCGTTTAAACCTTCATGGCAAATGCAAGTGTGAAGGGGGAAGGAAGAGTCAGGAAATCTTAGTATATTCAGATTGGACAAGAGACAGCAG
>NW_008824930.1:2172955-2182874 GCF_000699105.1 Pygoscelis adeliae
CTTTGAGAAGACTGATGTTTATCAGCACCAGAGATTTTCACATTGTACAAAAGTTGGGGCTGAGCTCCAAGAACAAGAGGCAGATGCATTGCTAATCGTGCCACCACCTTCAAAACAGTCATCTGGAGATTCTGATCCTTCTTTTTGAGATTTGAAAGGCTGAGACCAATTTTTCTACAACATGCTCTTTGACAAGGCAACAAAGAAACTGGAGGTCGAAAATATGCCAATAAAACAGTAGAAACTTGTAGAGATTTCAAGGCTTTGAAGTAGTCCCTGCAGAAGCCATCTGATAATATGAAGGTAGTCAGAGTTTCTACGTACAAAATCCAAGAGGGCAAAGTCAGTCAAATGAGATTCAGAACTTAGAATGATAGAATCATAGAACAGTTTGGGTTGGAAGGGACCTCTAAAGGTCATCTAGTCCAACCCCCCTGCCGTGGGCAGGACCTGACCTTGAATGTTTCCAGGGATGGGGCATCCACCACCTCTCTGGGCAACCTGTTCCAGTGCTTCACCACCCTCAGCGTAAAAAATTTCTTCCTTATATCTAGTCTAAATCTACCCCCCTTTAGTTTAAAGCCATTCCCCCTTGTCCTATCCCAACAGGCCCTGCTAAAAAGTTTGCCGCCACCTTTTTTATAAGCCCCCTTTAAGTACTGAGAGGCTGCGATAAGGGGGAGCCTTCTCTTCTCTAGGCTGAACAACCCCAACTCCCTCAGCCTTTCTTCACAGGGGAGGTGTTCCATCCCCCTGATCATTTTTGTGGCCCTCTTCTGGACCTGTCACGGACACCTCTAAGTCCGTGTCTTTCTTATGCTGAGGGCTCCAGAGCTGGATGCAGTACTCCAGGTGGGGTCTCCCCAGAGCAGAGTAGAGGGGCAGAATCACCTCCCTCAACCTGCTGGCCACGCTTAATCAGGCCAACTTAAGGTAAGCCATGTTTTCTGAAGAATATTCAGACTACGAAGTGTTCTGCCTTACCAAATGGTTGATAGGAAATGAAATGGCTCTGTATTGGGTCTGGCTGGGATGGAGTTAATTTTCTTCATAGCAGCTTCTATGGTGCTGTGTTTCAGGTTTGTGATCAAAACAATGTTGACAACACACTAATGTTTTTGCTATTGCTGAACAGTGCTTGCACAGCATCAACACCTTCTCTGTTTCTCACTCTGCCCCCTGCAGTGAATAGATTGGGGGGGTGCACAAGAGGTTGGGAGATGACAAAACCAGGCAGATGTCCCGAAATAACCAAAGGGATATTCCATGCCATATAACGTAATGCTTAGCAATAAAAAAGGAGAGGTGGGGGTTGAGGGGGTTAGCCATCTTTTGCTCTGGAACTGGCTGGACATTGGTCTATCCATGAGAGGTGGCGAGTGGCTGCCTTTGCAACGCTTATTTTCTTTCTCTCTTCCTCCACTTCTCCTTCACTTACTAAACAACTTTTTATCTCGACCCACAAGTTTTCCTGCTTTTACTTTTCCCTTCCTATTCCCTATCCCCACTGGGGGTGGGCAGGGGGAAGTGATCAAGTGGCTATGTCGTGCTTAGCTGCCTACCAGGGTTAACCCACAACAGGCTGAAGACGCACTTGTGCACTGAGTATGCTATTAATTCTATAGGATGCTCTATCTGTTGAGACTGGATGTCTTTTACATGTACATTCACTCAGAGTGCACCCATGGATTATCACTCAAAACCAAATCCATATTGTCCAGACCAGAGGAAACCTCTGTGTCTGCTTTTACCTTAAGCTAACCAGCTGGCAGAACTCCTCTCCCCACACATGATCTTCTTCGACCAGTCAGTAGGATAAGGCAGAGACAGAGGGGCAGCTAAGGCTACTACTGAATCTTCATTATACATTTCCATAATAAATGTTTTTCATTATAACTTCTTAGTTATAATGAAGGTCTTTCAGTTGCTCCTAAATTCAGCTACGGGCAGTACAGGCATTCCTTATTAACAGAAACACTGTCTTATAAAGTACCTTTTCTTATTCATCCCTCGCTTAAGAGGCATCCTGAGTCTACAGCTTAGCATACCTGACTACTGCTATAAACCAGAGATTCCTTCACATTGCTGTAAACCAGTGTTTCACCGAGGCCTGAAACAACAGGAATCCAACCTGGTCTGTAAAGGTAGATGTTATTAGTCTACCAACAACAAAAATCCACCACATTTTTTAAAAGAAATATCCTAATCAAAATCAGCTGTTTTACCTGCTGAAGCCATGCCCTGTGGTAGATCACCTCAAACTCCATAAGAACTTTTGCTACTTTGTTGTAGTTGCGGATTATGCGCTTGCCATCTGGTGTTTGCAGAACAGCCGAGTGCCGCTGGAAAGACTCCATGGGCTCCTGGATCCTATGGAATAGGTGGCGTGCCCACAAGATCTTACCAGCTATTGGAGGCAGATTACGAGCCAGTGGAGGGTCCTGCTTCTGCCTAGTGTAGATTTTACAGACTGTTTCTATGTCATGACCATAGTTTTGAAGTATTTTCTGATACTTTTCATCAATGCCAAGATTCGGGATTTGTAATCTGCTTGGAAAAATAATAATCATTAAAAAAATTCCTTTAATACTTCCGAAATTCTTCTGATGCATTGTTGGAAAATACAATCATTCCAGATTCCCTTGCATTCTTTAGAAAATAACTACTTTAGCAGCAGAGTTTTCACTAAAGCATGAACAAAGGCTGTCACAACCTGATTCCAAGCAACCAAGATTTAGACCAGATGATAAAAGTTTCCAAGTAAGCCTACACACTTTCTGTTTTGTCACTGTTTTCAAACACTGAGCTAAAATTATGTGCAGCAAACTGTAACCAATTCACCACTAGCAGTCTACTCCATTAAATAGAGTATTATAAGAAAACTGATGCAATAAAGACTGAGGCTGCTTTGCAACAATGTGAATTTAGCAAGACAAATTTCACTGTTTCCTAATACAAGCATTTTACTCTCTCCTAACTGCACTGTGGTAACAAATTAATGTCATTGTTCAAGGACAAAGCTAAGGCAAATATGCTAACAGCCATACAGTATTCCTGTACTTATGCTGATTTTGAAAGATGAAGTCAAAGTCCACTGTATTTTGCATTTTCTGATACAAAAAATATGGTTTTTATTCATCCACGCTGCTGCGAAGACATCCCTTAACAGAGCTGAACAGCTGAGTGAGAGGAAGTTGAGTTGTTTTTCATTTGTATTTAAGGAGATGCCTCCTGCTGTGCTCGCCCCCTTCCCACCATCCTCAGAGTGTTATTTCCATTGCCTGGCAGAATTCTAGCAATGTAGATAGGACATAATACCTTTCAAATTTCTTCAACATACTCAGTGCTCTTTCAGTGTTCAGAATATTTTCAAAGGTGATGTCCATGAAAATCCTTAATTGATCCTGAAGGAGAGCAAATAATTCTACAGCAGAGAACTACATAAGGCACACACCTCAAATATATCAGGAATTACTTGACAGGATTTATCATACACTATATTAGAACATAATTTGTTTATGTGAAACTAACCTCAGTAAGTACCAATTTTCCCTTTCTTCCTTCCCTCAAGAATTAAACAAAATACAACCAACTTTCAAGACATTTTCTTTCCAAGTTCCCTCTGTAGCCGGGCAACCAACAAAAGCTTTTATATCCTCAAATGTTCCACCATGCTGAGAGCCCTCAAAAATGCTCACTTACCTCTTAGGCAGCCAAAGCAAGCCAAGCATTTATTTTAATTTTTTTCTTCTACTGATACCCTTTCCTTCCACCAACTTGTGACTTCAGAACTATGGGAAAGTTAATTATCTGACTTATTTGTGCTATGCTCCCATTCACCCAATGAAATCATCAATTTCACTGTTATTCTTGCTAGCCTAACTTCCAAATAAAGTACAGTAATTAAAAATCCTTTTGTTGCAGGCCCTCAAGGCCCTTTCTGGCCTATTCCATGAAACTGGTCTGAAAGTTAGACAATAAATGCAAGCTTTAAAGTGGAGATACATTATAATAATTTTTCAATTTCAGAATAAAACTTCGAGATTTGCTTAATTTGTTTGGTGGTAACTCAGAGGTATTTTTGTTTTCAAGAGGATTCATCAGTAAATTAAATTCTTATTTGAATCATAAAACCTACATGAAGATCATTTATCTCTTTGCAAAACTCTTCATAGTCTTGGTCAAAATCAGTCTTCCGTTGATCCAAGAAATTGTAATGCCTTTCCTTCATGATGTCAACAATGCTCTAAACAGTTTCACAGAAGAAGAAAATTATCACCAAAAGACTTACCACACCAAAATATTTAGCACAACGGGCTGTGCATATTCACATTTTACCTTGCCATTAGTTACCAGTTATATTATTATTATTACCAGTTATATTATTAGTAGTAGTTATATTGCTGAGCAATATAAGCAAACCACTTAAATGACATATTTGCAGGAAACAAGTTGGTGCAATGGCCATATGAATTTCATTTATATCATTTATTTCCATTTTAAGTCAATTAGAACTGACAGAAATTCAGACTCTTGCTTTTCATCAAAGACATTTGTTACCCATTAAATATTCTCTCATGCAAAGGTTATTTCCATTTAAAAGCTAACAAAAGTTAACAAAGGTCAACATAGAAAAATATTTTCACATTAGTATTTTCCATACCTTTAAATTAACTGATTCCACAGAAAAAACGACTATTCAAAAGTCACAGTAAGATGCAGCACATCACCAGCCCAGGACTTACTATTCCTGGCTTCTCTTACATAGCTACTGTCCACTCAAATGAAAGTACATCTTAATTAGCATCTCCCTTGAACTGTACATACAGTTAAAGGATTTCTAATGACAAACCACTGTTCAACATCCTAGTAGTTTACCACAGTACAGCTATGAAGCTCAGCATATTTTCAGCAGACTTCCATCATTTTATTATCAGTCAACTGAACTTCAGTTTTATTGCTTTGCTGTAAATAAAAATTCCACCTTTTCCTCTAAAAACAAGCAAATCCTGATAGCAACTAAGTGGTAAAGCATAAAGAACTGCAACACAGTAACTTCCTATTGTAAAAATCTTTCAAGTCATATAATCAGTCACATAACTATAGCTATGGTCCATGTCAAATACTTCAGTACCTCAATTTTGTCACTTAAAAAACTACAATCACTTTCTGCCCTTTATGCATACTATCCAGAACCTTCCATGTAGGTTCTATTGTCTACCTAAGCGTGTATAATTTCCCCTTACCCCCTCCCCCCAAATGAAACTGACTTCACAGTAACTGGGTCTTACACAAAGCTTTTACTTTAGGACTTGAGTGCTGCAATGGATAACGTGGTTGTCCTGGTTTCGGCAGGGATAGAGTTAATTTCCTTCCTAGTAGCTGGTACAGTGCTGTGTTTTGGATTTAGGGTGAGAACAATGCTGATAACACACCGATGTATCTCTGTAGAGTTTGCAGACTGCACCACAGCCTGGGCTAATGGTCACAGGCAGCATTTCAAACACAAATGCCCCAAATAAATGAGATGTCTGTGTTCCAGCCTACCAAAAGAGCATCTTCATAGCATGACCTGAAAATTCTCAGCAACCTGAGTTGCCAAGAAGCCTGCTGGCACAGCTTTAGAGAGCAGCTCTCAGTGAAGGGAGCAGAATTTAGAGCAGCCCACACCTATCCTGCCCGTGTGGAAGTCTTGGACCAAGCTATCCTTCCAGTCGTGCCCAGGTTTTTTCTCAGAAGACTACAGAAGAGAACAAAGGAGAAAACTGGCTACTGTGAAGGATGCAATCAAGGAATCAAAACCCCGGCCTGCAACAGGGAGTGAATCGAACCAGGATGGACCATAGAATGCTCACATTTTACCCTACTGCTATTTAACTAAAGCAAAGTGATTTACTCAAGGCCATAACAAAAAGGAAAAGGACAGGGTAAAGCAAATTAGAATGCCACGTTTGCCTGCACTGCTACTGTATCACGTGATCCCTAAAAGCAGTTTACAAACTCCACATATTGAATACTTCCGATTTATTTTAATATTTACAAGTGCCATAATTATATTACTGCACTAAGAAAGACATACAATAAGATAAGTTAACTCAGGCTCTGTAAAAGTAGGGAAGACTCTACTCATTAGAAAAGAAAGTAAATCTCGGAAAGAAGGAAGGAAAAGAACATGTTTTAGCATATTTATATTCTTAGAAGAGCTCCTTGTTGTTCAAGTCTCACTCCTACTAAATAAAAGGACCAGGAAAGAAACCTGAATAGTAATACTAACAAGCAAAGGGATTTCGCTATTACAAAAGAAAAAGCCTAAACTTGAAGAGCTTTCCAGAGCAAACCAACTAAGTCATTTCTTTTCCTCCCTCACCCTAAAGATAGCCATATGTGAATTAACTCTTTCTTCCCTCAAAAAACACAAAGTTGATGATTGTAGTCTAGATCGAGTACAGATTTTAAGTAAACCTAATATTCTGTTTTGCTGGAATTAAGCTTGCTATTTCCTTAATGAAACAAAGTAAATCTGAGAGTCCAAGGTTTTTTCTCTTTTTAAAAAATGACTTATTTCAAGAAATCAAAGTTATATTTGTTGGCATTTATGCAGCACAGAAATGGAACTGGGGCTTGTTTCACCCCGAGCTGCAAGGAAAATCTGACTGCAGCATTGACCACCAGAGCAATGGAGCCAGCCTCAGTGGCGGTCACTGATCAGGTACCCCTAGAATAATGGGCAAGAGATGAAGACAGCCTGCAATTTTGGTCGCAGTATACTTTCATAGCTAGCAAAACATTTGTAAAGACAGAAATGTTGCACTTCTCACTTTTTCTCTTGATCATAACACAAAACCATGGCTCAAATTACTCCTGTTACAAAGTCCCCCCCATTTTGTTGCTTTTTTCAATCAGCTTTGATTTTAACATACCTCTTTCACATGTCCACCTGCCCCTTTTAATCTTTACTGCTCGCTTCCCCAGCAATCACGTTTACATCGTTAACTATTACCCAGTAATTTTAGCACAACTTACAGAGTTAACTTGTCTCTTGATAAACACTTTTCTAATTTTCATAATTATTTATTGTTTAAAGTTCAAGTCAGACTGACAGGATATCCAAAATTTACTGTGTACCTCGTATTTTGTGATCATTCCTTCCAATCCCTCTATCTTAGACTCCTGTAGAACTGAGTAGGTTTTCATAGTATTGAAAACATCTATTATCTTTACTAGACGTCGATGAAAGGTTTCAAATTTTCCAAAGATATACATCTCACTAAAATCAAACTGTCTTTCATCTGGATTTTGTTCCAATTTCTCTTTTATCTCGTGAAAGCAATTTTGATACTCCTAAAAACAAAGAGAAATTTAAAAGAAGAATGGCAAGCATATAATAAAAGGCAATATCATCAGCTAGAACAAAATTTATGCACAGATATTATCCTAACTTGATAGCAAGTAGAAGTTTCATCAATAAACAACCACGAACACTACAAAGACAGTAACAGAATTTGTCTCTGAAAACTAACCCAACAATACCATTATAGGATCACACATTTCATCAAATGAATGAACTGCATATATATGTATTTGTACATTCCATCCTTAGTAGCGTGAAATTCTGTTCCTTCCATTTTATACCAGGGCTTGATGTGTTTACTGAATGTGTTTACTGAATACCCAAGATGACAACCCAGATTTCAGTTTTCAGAAACTGAAAATAATGGTTGTGTGCTGAGCAGTTTTATTGAGTAATAATGTTTCAAATTTTCCAAAATCACTTTCCAGAACAAAAACCCTTCTGAAGTCAGAATGCTGCTCCATAGCAGCTTCCAGTTTTCATTCTGCTTTCTTAACTGGGCATAAACCTTACTCCAAACATGTTAAAATTAAATTCTTCCCAAAGTCAGATTACAGAGTCAACAGATTTGCCTGAAATGGTTTCTTTCAAGAGTAGTTCTCTTTAAAATACAATGTTCATTATTTTTTAGCATATATATGAATGAATAACCCCACTTGGAGATATTAATACAAAGGGCCCAGTTTCCTAAGCTGTTAGTGATTTAAATTTTAAGTTTCAATATATTGATTTTCTGAGAGCTTTTGGAACTAGTAAGACTCAAAAAAACCCCTAATCCATCAACATATTTTAATGCAGCAACTGAATAATTTGCTATATCTTTATAGAAACACAAAAATTTACTGCTCATTGCTGATAGTAAGACGTCATAAATTTACACTGATTTGTGCTAGAACTATGCAAGGTTTGTTGCTTCAGAAGGTGTCAGGATAAAGTTCTAGTCTTCGAAGCACATATTATTAAGACATCAAAGTAGTAACGGAGAAAACCTAGTATGAGCCTTCTGATATCTACAGGGAGGTTATCAAGAAGACAGATCTAGGCTCTTCACAGTAACACATGGACAGAGGCCAAGAGGCAATGGGCATAAATTGAAACAGAACAGGTTCTGACTGGATGCAAGGAGAAAATATTTCACCCTAAGGACAGTCAAACAGTAAAAGAAGCTGCCCAGAAAGGCTGTGCAGTCTCTCCGTCCTTGGAGAACTTCAAGACAGGACTGGATAAAGGACTGGGCAACCAAGTTCGATCTCATAGCTGCCCCTGCTTTTGCTTTGAGCACAAGGTTGAACTAGATACCTGCTGAGGACCCTTCCAAGTTGAATTATCCTATGATCCTATGTTCTAAAGGGAAAAAAGAAAAAAAGAAAAGAATTCCCAAAATGGTCATGGAAATGTATGCAAAAAAATAAAGGCTATCTTCCCAACAAGTCTACGCAATCCAAACAGCTGAATTCTTCTCAGTTCACTAAATTGCCCTTTCTAAAGGTATAGTTTGTCCACATATCTTTGGAATATATTCTGCCCAGTAACTTCCTCTATTTTCATTTCTATCACACATCCCTCCTCATCACGTGAGAAGAAACTTTCTGGAGAAACTCAGGCATGAAAATCCAAGTAATTCTCATATAAGAAGCACAGTTAAGTTAGGCTGAGCATCGAAATCCTGTTTCCACAAGATCAACAGACACTGGATTAAATATCCGTTAGCTCTAATATAAACACTCCAGTTCCAAAGGGTATTTTTCAGTTGCTTCATTTTCCTTCATTATAACATTGCTTTCTCATATAAATTAAAGTTTTCCTAATCATGCCCTCCTAAATCTCACCTTATATTCTGTTTTCCACATGCTCTTCCCACCTACCTGTTTAAGTCTAATGGCTGCTTGTAGCTTTTCTATAACTCTCTCCTGAGGTTGATTCCAGATGGTGGCCGTATTGTTGTTTGTAATGTAAGATTTACATGCTGTGATCATCTGATTGGTCACCTAAAAGCAGTTTTAACCTTGTGAAAAAAACATTTCAAGACAAAGTAGATCTTGCCCTTCTTTCAGTCTCATCTCATACCTCTGACTTCACTGGCCTAAAGTCTGCAAAATATCAATACCAAATACCAGCCACAAACAGACTGTCCTCATGGCAATATCCAGCCTCCAGACCATTACACCACCAAAATGTTGTTGATTAACTACGCTCATTCTAAACCTAAACACCTTGTACCAACCTTGAAATGACACTGAGGACCACAAAGTCATAAGACACTGGCACTTCGGAAAGCAAAGGTAAAATCATGGGCCCATGAGACCATGATCATTAAAGAACAGGTTGTCCTTCGAACTCCATTTCCTTCTTTATGCAATCATAAGGAGGTTTAAGGGCTATATAAACTTAACATAACTGATTCTACAAAAACCAGTTCACCACAGGCAAAACTCATTGTAACAAAAAGTTCCTCAATCTGTGCACGTCAGGGTTGAGGTTAGCCCTGATCTTCAAGAAGTCTGAAAAAATTCTTACAACTCTAAGTTACAGACGGTAAAATAAGTTCTAACTTTGAAGTAGTTTTAT
>NW_008824930.1:2182889-2183785 GCF_000699105.1 Pygoscelis adeliae
TCAAAAAGCAGTATTAAACTGACCAAAATGTTGCCTCTTCAATTGCGTGGTCCCTTTGTGTTTTCTGTCTCTCACTCAAGCAACAACACACAAATCTGTGAAAACTTCCTTTCACACTGTAGCACCGACCTTCACAAATAGCGAGGATATCTTTTCAGATGTGTTGTAATACTGAGAGATACTCTGAATCATTTTAATTGCATTTATGAGTCCTGGAATCGCATCCACCATGGACACCTGGAAAGAAACACACAGTCTGAACTCTGCTCAGTACTTCTGTTACCATACATTAGCTCGACATCTAACTAGAGAACCCGGGAGCTTTACGAACACGGTCTTCCTAACGTTTCTGCCTCTGTTTCCCTGGGCCTCTCCTGCAGAGCTGCCTGCCCTACTTCACCCTCCAAGCTTTACAAATCCATTTTGGGGAAAAATTTTCACTAGAGCCTTGGCTGAAAGAATTCTGGTCAGCAAGTGAAATTTGATAGAGACGAAGGCCTCTTCAAAAGTACCACCTATTTTCACAAAAAGTATGTTTGTACACTCTTTTGCTAAACCTGATGTTAGCTTGCATATAAAAAGAGCCCAAAAATTGCATTAAGTCTCATGGCACTCATTTGAATAAATGAAGAACAACTTTCCTGTAGTACTGGCATTTAGATCATAAAAAATTATATAGAATAGATGAAGTGCCTGGGAGGAAATCTTATAGCCCATTGTTTGGGGTGCAGGTGCCCAGGCGCTGGCAGCCGGGGCAGCCCCTGTGAGGATCGGCCGGGGCTGCCCCGTGCCGGACACAGCCGGTTCCAGCCGGCTCCAAGGGCCCCACCGCAGGGCCCGGCTGAGCCCCTCAGCCACGGGCGGGCGCCGCGGGGGAAGACTGGCCGGGGAAGGGG
>NW_008824930.1:2183806-2214658 GCF_000699105.1 Pygoscelis adeliae
GCGAGCCCCGGGGGGAGAGCAGGAGGAGGGGAGGAGGTGCTCCAGGCGCCCCAGCAGAGAGAGAGATGCCCCTGCGGCCCCGGGAGAGACCCCGTCGGAGCAGGGAAAAGTGTGAGGAGGAAGGAGCGGCAGAGGAGAGCTGTTACGGGCTGACCGCAGCCCCCCATCCCCCTGTGCCGCTCAGGGGGCAGGAGGATGAGAAGGCAGGAGTGAAGGGGTAAAGCTGAGCCTGGGAAGAAAGGGGATGGTGGGGAGATGTGGTTTTAATTTTTGTCTTTGTTTCTCACTATCCAAACCTATTTTCACTGGCAGTAAATTAAGTTCCTGTTCACCAAGTTGAGTCTGTTTTACCCACAATGATAATAGGTAAGTGATGTCCTTGTCTGAAAAATCCACGAGCTTTTTCATCCTCTATTCTACCCCTCATCCTGTTGAGAAGGGGGAGTGAGAGAGTGCTTGGGTGGGAGTTTGGCCCATAGCCAAGGTTAACCCACCACATCCATTTTAATTCTCCATACCCTCTATGATTTTCAGCAAGTCTTGTGTACAAGAGAAAAGCCTTTTGCTAAATACTTCAAGGAGAAGTGTCATTTCAAAAGTCCAGCAGTCCTGTCTTCAGCCCGTGAATGGGCCAGATTGAAAAATTTTTCAGACAGCTCCTCCTCATGTTTGAATTTCCAAAGCAATGGCAGTTTTACTCTATTGACAAACCCGTTCTCAACATCTTGCAGGTAAGTATCAGTAAGGGAAATGTTTACACTCCATGCCTCGATGGCTTCCACCCCACGTGCTACACCCTCTCAAAACTAAACATCTCTGAAGCTGGCACCACTTCCTCCTTGGTAAAAGCCAGTACGGGGAGCACAAAGCAGACCAACAGACCCTGCACAGTGCCAACAGCAAGCATATTCACTTTAACTCTGTTTTGTATGGGTATCATACTAACCTTTCAGAGAGATTCAAATACCGGATTAGGAAACACTGAAAGAACACACTGTTCTAACACCGTCCAGTAAATGGAAACAAAGAGAGCTATACCATGGTTGCCCCACGCACTGTTTGGAAGCAGTTTCACTTTGGGAAAAGTATGCAGAGAGAGCGGTAGCTAGGGTGGTCAAAGCTTTGAGTCTTCGAGGCTACTCGTCATGCTTCTCTGACTAGCAAGACATACAGTCAGTTGCAAAACCAGTTTTAATAAAAGCAGCCATTTGCCACCTACTTTAGCAGATAATGGGACAGTGAGAATCCTTCCTCCTATCCCATACTTCAGGTTGGCTGATTTTGTTTATGACTTGTTACACTTGCATCATTCTGTTACTATGGTATGAGAAGGTGATTTATATTTACACCTTTATATTTACATAACCATATTTATGTTTTCCTAACCCAAGAAGCTGAAAATTGCCTTATAAATGTTAGGCTAAGCATGACCTGGCTGCCAGCACAAAGACAAAAGCCCAGCCTTTGTCTTTAGCATAGCACCAGGTTCACTGTCACCTTTTTTTTTTTTAATTGCAAAGATTCCACTTCCTCCCATAGCACAGAATCCAGTTTCATCATCAGACCAAAAGCTTCATAGATACCACGGCAAGAAACTAACAAGTACTTTATTTTTTAGCCAGAAATTCCTACTAGGCCACTTTTAGCATAACTGAACAAAGTCTCAAACTGGAGATGCATACTTAAAATGCTATCTATGTCATTTCCAAACTGATCCTACAAAATACATTCATTTTAGTCATCTCAAGAGATCTATGTTAAGAATTTAAAAGTTCTGCTTACAGGATCACTATTGTATAAGGGGTCGCAACATTTTTCCAGAGAATATAGATACTTCACATTATCTTTAGCTTCATTTGCTGCATCTGTGATGCGAATATCCAACACTCGCCAGTTCTAAGAATAGAAAGTTGAAAAAAAACAAACCCACACATTTCAGAAGAACTGTTTTGAGATCACTCTGTTTTGTCATTAGCCTTTGAACACATTTGAAAGCGCAGATCTGTTACTTCAGAGTTACATTTGTTTACCCAAGATGAGGAACAGGTCCTTGTTTTGCTTCAATGACTTGATTGTGAACATACAGTTAGTTTAGACTGCTCAGCTCAACAAGTTATGTCAGTAGTAGTGTCAAGTCAAGCTGCTGTAAAATATATAGACATTATCTGTTAACTATTTTTGCTTGATGGACTGATGAATATATAACCATGTATTTGTTTCACATATGTCTCATTTTGATGAGCCAAGACTTTTTGCTTTATTCACTTATTTTTGTGTTTGCAATGGGTCTTTAACTTTGTTATGTCAATGTGAGAAGTTATGACCCCACAAGTAGTTTCGACACTGTAACAACATGAGAAAGAGGTTTAAAAAATGGCATTTTTTTCATTTTCTTTTCATTAAATACCCAGTTCATGAATTCAATTTTTTCTGATTTAATAATCAACTTCTCAAAGATTTATAAGTATTTGTTTCTGTTGAGCCATGTGGATGCAGTACATTATCAGCCTTTAGACAAAGGGAACTCCCAGTCTTTTCCAACAAATTAAACTAGATTTAAACTGTATCTACTCAAAATGAGGAATAGGGAAGGACACAGAAAACAAAAGTCAAAGATGCGTCAATATTTTCCCCACCAGCAATGTTATATACACCACCAAAATGAGCTAGGGTATACAGAGCATTTCTAGTCTGTCATAATTCAAAACAGAAACCTTCAGCAGTTTGGATTTAGCAGCAGTGAGTACTCCAAGCACTGCCTTCACATCTGGGCTCTTCAGCTGGTCCGTAAGGTAGTTGAATTTTGACAATCTCTTTTTCCAGTAATCAAGCTCTGCTCGTGGTCCAAGGTCATCAGCTTCCTTTCTCAACTGATCGTTTTCTGCAAGAACCTTTTATCATACAGTAATATTAGTGAGTGATGCTAATATTTTTTATCTGCATGGATAGCATGGATTAATTCATAATTTAACTCCTAGTATTAACCTCCGGTGATAAATCACCTCACCCAGCCACCACCTCACATAAGAGACCTTAATTTTGCTTGGCCTTTTTAGTTCTGAGTTAAAGAGGGAGTAGTATCTCAAGAGCACTGTTACAGACGATTACATTTTCTGCAAATAACCTGCAAAGCATATTTCAAAGTACGATTTTGACCACTGAGAGTAGTGTTCACTGAATTGCTGTGTTCCTTTTGCTTTCATTAAATCCACTGGGAATCGCTGTTTTGCTTTCTTGGCAAAGGTGAACCTTTTGCAGCAGTTTATTTGTTACAAGAGGTAGAGATGCTCACCTTAGTAACCACGATACAAGCATAGACAGAACACTTTCCCTAATGCAATATGGACACAAGGAGCTCACGGTAAATGCTGAGGTAAGAATTGGAAGGAGCATATTTACTGTGATCCTTCTCCAGTGGGTGATCCAACTACCAGCAGCCAGCTGCTTAAGAATATTCAGAAGATTGCTTTAGTTTGCTTCACATTTTTTGATAAGTATAATATTCACTGAAAATTTTTACTAGTTGTAACTTATTCTACATAATATTTGACAACACTTCAGTCACAACAAATAGAAGAATGCATTGCAGATCTATAATAATGCTGAATGTGAAAGCTTGCATTGTGAATGTAATGAATGAGTTGTAAAAACAAACAACTTCAAAACGGTAAAACAGCTCCTTTTACTGTTTTGAAATGCATCACTCAAGATCTTGAGGATTAAGGTAGATTCAGGTGCACTTCAAACTACCTAGGAGGCTTCCTTATCTCTCATCAGCTCAGTGGCTTCAGCTTTTCCCTGTGAGCTGGGTAACATGGATTGAAATAATTTCTGTCCACATCCTTATGTTTTCTGAACAAGCTGAAGGGGACACTGGAGAAGTTTACATGGAAAAGAAAACCACAGAAGGTTACCGAATTAAAAAAAAAAATTAATCTGGCTTACAAAATCTCTGAATTACAAGTTGTTAGAGGCTGGGAGAATACTGATGGGAAGTATTGCTATCGGCTTACTCTGCTTTTACACTCCGTCCCAGCATCCACTTTTGCATGTTGTCAGAGAGAGGTCATTGGTTTAAAAGGACCTTTAATCCAAACCAGCAATGGTAGATTTTGCACTGGTTTGTTTATAAAGGATGAAGCCATGTTCATAAGGGACAAACTCAAGTCCCTTGGAGAACCAGGTGATGTGGGGACAGAATTATTATGTAACAATAAGTTATTATAAGCTTAACTACAGCTATGCCTCTGCTCACTCATATCCCTCACTGTTGTAAGGGGTAATAAAGTGCCCTCATGAACCTTGCCATTTGTTAAGTCTTTCCTAAAAAGCAAAAAATAGCTATGAAAACTTCTGTCCCGTCAAAAATTATGCTTCCAATCCCTCATACAATAAAGAACAAGAAACATTTAATGTCAACTCAAAATATGGCTCCCTTCTTCAGGGAGCAAATCTAAAATTCTTAAGTTTGGTATTAAAATCCATAAACCCATAATGCAATTCCAAGAATGAAAGGAAACCAAACTATCCTCCTTTCACCAAAAAATAATGCACAACTAAAAATCTCTCCATGACATCTGCGTTCATTAGACTAAAGATCTTTCTTGCTTTGCTAAATTAATGATAGCAAACACTTTAATGACTATTTTACCCTATGTGGCAATAGGTGAGTAGCGAAAGAAAATAGAGTAAATCTTCTGGAAGAAGTGCAGCTAATTGCAATACATTCTCCCCACCAGTTTCAGCTCATAGGTTTCTAAATTAAAGAGGTTTCTTTTTTTAATTATCTTTCTTCCTTTTAAGAGGTATAGGTTTTAATAAAGAAAAGTCTTTCGTGGAGCTGATTTCTTAATTTGCCAATAAACATATTTCTCCGATAAAAGCTTGGCAGTAAATTCTACAAGCAGAACAGAGAATAAGGTAGCAACTAAGTTTCTATTTTCCAAGTTTAAAAGTTACTCATCCTGTCCTCTTCCTTAATGTCTGCCTGTACAAACATTACAGAACTTGTTTCCCTGAGTTCCTATGTTTTACATTGAATGGATTGCTGATGCATAGACCACAAGAACCTGATATTAATTTCATGAAATAACTCAATCGGTATTTTCATTTCTTTCTGAAAAGAACTTTAAGATCTATGCTATATAGTCTACAAAGGACCTGCTTCTGAGATTAAAAAAACTGCATTTACAAATCTCATCTGCATTTTTTAATTCCATCTGCACTTAAAACAAATGCACTGACCTTACAATACTTCTAACCACATGAAGAGGTTCCATCAGCACAATGGATGAGGTGATTATCAAAAACAGGGAACTAAGCTTCCAAAGACATGTGTACACTCCATTTACTAGTAGATGAAAAAAGCTTTCTGTAATATTCTCATGGAGAAGTAAGAGCACACAAAACATGCCAAGAGTACTTGAAAATACAGGGATTGATCACATCTAAATTTATAGAAAGGTAGCTATATGCCAACAGGATTAAACTCATCAGCTGCCAATAAGAAGATGTTGTCATATTTCACATTTGTCTGGCATATTACCTGTTCAATTTGTTTGGTCCACCCTTTCATGCAGACTTCTATTCTTTCAAGAGTGTCTATGCTGTTAGCAGCCATCAGATAATCTGAAGGTCCTCTTAGAGTTTTCAGATCATATGTTTCACATTTCTTCAGATTGACCTAAAACACAAGTTAAAAAAACCATGAAATGCTGAAATGTTCGTGACATAAACCAGGAACTTCAAAAAGTAACCGGTTTCCCCACTTAGGGTATCTCGCTTCATATTCCCACTTCAGTTTAAATTGAACTGGTCTGAGCCAGAACTGGACTCCAGAATCTGGAGAATTCACCAGCCTGGCAGCTGTGCTCTCAGCCTTTGTGAAGGAAAAGGCCCAAGTAGGAACTAACAGTTAAAGCAACTGTGTCATACATTAATCGTTCTTGGTTTAAGAAAGGCCACAGCCATTGAACGGTGGAGAAGTTAATAGCTCAAAAGAACGGTACCAGAAGAAACAATAACAGAATCAGCTGCAGAATTGTTAAAGTCACAAACTTTCAGAGACATTAAAGCCGCAGATCAACGTGTAACAAGTTACTGATGACAACAAACAAAAGTGGGGTTTTTTTCTCCCGTTTAACAAAAGCATTTTTTAATAAGTGTTCTACAACAGCAGCTAATTCGAAAGCTCCAGAGCAAGAGACATTCTACAGCTAACTCAATTTCTAGTTGCCACATGAACATACTACCTTTTCCAACAGACTTTGCTGAGTTCCCAACAGCACACTAACAAACGCTTCAAGGGAACGAAGGAAGTCCTGCTTAATATTGGAAGCTTGTTGAGGTTCACCAAGTTCAACCCAGCTACAGTCCATAGTCTGTAAGGCTGGAATGAAGATTTCTGATATCAACTGCTCAACGCTTTTTAGTAAGCCATCTCGACCTACATTCATCATATTAAAATTTACTTCCTGTAAAAGAAACACAATACAAGTTAAAATAGAAAGCAAAATTTTGCCATCATTACATTTATTCCAGTCCTATTGCCTTGAGCACCTCAAAAGTTACCAGTGTGTACAAGTGCTCTTCAAGCAATAACAGCACAATTCTTGCTAGCAGGGGCTGCAAAATTTTCACAGGGTCACAGTTTGTCATACAAAACTGAGGAAATGAAGATCTGAAAACACTTCCAAAATATAATGAGAGTATAAGAGACCTCTATTTATAAAGCTCAGTTTATACAGGTGAGTAAAATTATTCCAGCCTGCCACTTCCCAAGCTATCAGAATTATATTTTTGAATATATTCATACATACATATACAGGCAGAGATCAATGCACTTAAAAGGCTTAGATACTAAAAGAATTATGAACTACAGTTAATTCCGACTTGCAGCTGCCCAAAGATTTTGGTCCAGGAAGAATACCTCTATCCAGTTTGAGAGAACAATTCACAGAACATCTGCTTTTTAGACATTCTGAAGAAGGCTCTGAAGACTTCTAAGACAAATGATGTGAATCTGCCAGCCATTTTTTGCTTCATTAGAAGGTACCACAAGAATTTTTTTCAGCAAAATAATTTAACACCAAACAACTTGTATTTAAGTGTCACACATTACATGTGTCTTCAGACATATCATTTTTACTTTTCAACTTGTCTTTCCTGTTTTTAAGGTATTATCTACTATCAGCAAGGGCTATATCCTTACTTGTGAAGAAGTTTGCTTTACACATCTTTCAGTTGCAATTACCAGCTTGCAAGCATTATTAATAAGCAAAAAATCTTAAAATGTTAAATAGCATATAATTCACAAAAATCTGCACCAGGTCTTTCAAAAACCGTTAAAAAAAAATTAAGAGGTTAATCATAAAACTTTAAAGCATGTATCTGTAAAAATCAAGTAATAATCTGGTGATGACAGCCAGCTCATCCACCCTTTACTCTTCTACTTCCTGCCTATCTGGGCAAAATACAGTTTTAAAGGTTTTCCTAGAAGAGATGGGGGAAGTTAAAACTTGCTGGCTTAGTTATACTTGAAAGTTCCCATTTTGAAATGTATAGAAAGTTTTGCACAACGCTAAATTCTCATTTAGCCCATTATTCTTATTTTAGCACTCCGGTTAGTTTGTCTACAACTATAGGATTCCCTACATTCTACTCTGTGCTCGTTGCTACTGGAGCACTTGATCCAGCTTTGTTCACGTCAGACTGTCATAGATTTAAGGAGTCTTTCACCAGTAAAAACTTGTGTATATATAATTTGCATATATGCTCTCAAAAATAAAACCATTTTTGTTTGCTTTTTTAATGGATTTGCTAGCGCTTATTGAAATTTAACAGCTTATTACTTAGGTACTGACTAACTACTCTTTGTCATTTTAGATTGTCATAAATTTTCTTCCTTAGCATCATTTCTTCATAGCGATGATAGACTTCAAGTTGCTGCCACTAGATAATGTCGTTTTTTCCATTCCCCTCCTTTTTTGTCCTGTGTTTCATTTACCCAAACTGTGTCCTTTTGCTCATTCCACCGTGTCAAAGGCTGTCAAGTTACGTGCTGAGAGCAAATACCCCATGATGAAAATGAATTTTAAACAAGATTATGTACAGTCATCAGCAGTCACTGACTCTTACCTGATAGATATTCTCAGTTGTGATGGGTTTAAAAAGACTAGATCTAATGAAGAAAATGCATACACCAGTTAAAGCAACTTCTTTCCCCTCTGTCACAAATACTTTAGGTTTCTTCTTCTTTGTCAAATGAGAGTTGATTCCTGTTCCTAGAAGGCCAAAGTGCTCTACAGATTCAAATAAAAGAAACATTTAAAAACACTGATTATTTATTCAAAGAAAAGTTTTCTAAACAAACAGTTCAGCCATCATTTGTGTATCTGTGAGTCCCAGTCCCCTGGAACCACCCCATGGGACTATCCACAGACAATACACAGCATCCAGAGTCCTCACGGCACAGTAAGAACTATTTCACCTAGTTTTGCCATTCTCACATCAAAAGCCTTCCATTTCTATGCATTTATTTGTTTTCTATTCCTTCTAAGCAAAGGTTCAGGCTCAAGACCCTCTTACATGGCTTTGTATCATGTAGTTGCAGATAATGCTCTATTGCTTAAAAAAAAAAAAATCAGCAAATGTCATTTACCTCAGAGGAGGTATTATCAACTGTCTTTCCTTAAGAATATGTAGACCTAAGTCTAACATACAAAAAAAAGAAATCCAGAGTGCTTCTGGAAACAAGGAGAGGCAGGCCATGGCATATTCTTTGGGGAAAAACAAACAAAAAAAAACCAATAAGGAAGCTACAAAGGACTTCCCTGTCTTTTCTTCTTCCCCCAATATGAATATGCTGCTCCCATGTTTTACAAGTGTTACCAACAGCCTAAGAGTCACCAAGAAGTAGCAGTGTCTTTGGGGAAAAATAATTCTCTTAAATTGTGTTTTTGGCCACGCTACTTCTCTGTTACTAATTTTCTAGTGTTTCCTCAGAGTAAAATGTGCACACACACACATCTCAGTGAGATACTGCAACAATAAAAAGATCAAAAAGCAAATTGTTGATACCAGTAGTTAAAGGACAATATCCAAAAAATTGCAAAAAGCGGCAAGTCCCCCACCCCTTTTTCTTTCAGGCACATGACCATCTACCCCAGAGATCCCTATTTTGGATCAGGTGGCCACCCATAAGTCCCCTCCCCACCCTTTTGTTCACATCACCTTTCTCCCTCCCCTTTTTCACCAAAGCTCCTGCAGAAGTCTCTTTTTTGTTTACCTCAGAAGTACACCAAGGGCTTTGTCACCAGCCAAACAGTCTTGACTGAGAATTTTATTAATTTATTGCCAATTAACATAAACTTGCACTATCCTTGTACTTCAGTAATTACAGAGGCTAGACTAGCAACAGTCATCCCAGTTTTCAGGGCATTCCCACAATGTATGGAGTTAGAATAGGTAGTATACTCTGCAGCCTCTTCAGAAAAGTTGTATTGTTACTGAAAAGGGTGCTAGAAGTTGTTAAGCTGCATATTAAAAGTGCCATTCAAAACATGGCAAGAAATCTGCGTGTGGGGCTGGGCATAAAACCAGATTGTGAAATGACCCCTTAGGGCTCTGGAGTACATCTTCCTGAACTCAGAGATACACAGCCTCCTGCTCTGCAGAGGCACAAAATATCTTGTAGGCACCCTCAACGGGGTCATCTTCTGCCCTAACAGAAGTATTCACTGATCCACATCAGGGTCAGAAAACCAGCTTGTATTTGAGGTGGCGCGTAGTAAGTGCCTTTGCCAACAAGATGTATGCAATGCCATAAAAATTCTCTTAACTTTATTGATTAGTAGCCACCACTATAGCTCTGATTTTCGCTTTGCTGGCCTGAGAACCGCAGCCCCAGAACAATCAGCACAAAACATTCTTTTACAAACTCTGCCCCACCTAAGAAGGAAAAATGTACAGCACAAGCTGCACACTGTGATGGTGTTACAAGTAACTGTACGTTCACGGCTGTGGGCAAAGGCAGCCTCCAACACACCCACTTCATCCCACACTCACCTGTCTTCTCCTCCTTCACCACCACTTCATTTTTTCTTACTTTGTTTTTTTCCCTCCAGCATGCGTGGTCTTTTGGGGACTTTCGCTTATTCACTTAATGCACATGTTGCTGTGAATTTGGTTTTTGTTTGTGGGTTTTTTTTTTCCTCCAGCTTTCCATGTTGCCTGCATCTAGCAGCACATCTCAAAGACCAAAGGCCACTTTGTTACCCTGGATGAACTCCCACTGACCCATCACAGGGTCTCAGAGGTCACATGGGGCCTGGCTAGTCCCAACGGCAGCAGCACTGGAGACGCTGGGACAGAAGCCATGGGCAAAGGGAGGATGTCCTTGTCACAAGGGTCCTGAGCTGCCTCCAGGGTAAGTGAGAAGACTTCCCCCAGAAGTGTGGTAACATGGAGGCACTGGGGAAGGGAAGGGGATATGAGCAGAAGGGACTTCTGGGGCAATGGCCCTGCTACCCGTAATGCAGGTCTCCTGGGGCCGTTTGTCATGTGACAGGACCTGTCACATGGGTGGATGGTCATGTGCCAAGAAATGTGGAGGGCTTCTAGGGCAGATTGGTGGTGTGACTGGAGGGGAGGGGGCAGAGCATCTGTCACTGCTCACATTGTGTGAAAGTCATCTTTTAACCATCAAAAACCATTTTCCAACCTCCCAGGCAAGAGTTGCTAGGCTCGCACGGAAGTACCTTGCTGCTGCATACTAGCAATATGCAGAACTGCACTAATAAGCTTCAGTAATTTCAACAATCCTCATTTCATGAGCAAGGACAGAGTCCCAGTATGACCAAACTTGACTTGCCTTAAGACCCAGTTTATAAGAACTTTACTTTTGCTTTCTCCTTCCACGCTTGCTAAGCACAAGCATAACGTTGCAGGAAAATCTAAGTTGCTTTACCTGTTTCCGTTGCCTCCACATCTTGGTAGTAGAACATCAAATGACGCAGACCTCCAGGGGCCAAGAATTTGTCAATGCGCTCTATCTGTTTGAGATCATGTTGATGTATTTATACATAGCACACCCACTATGAAAAGTTTAACTTGCTCAGATTTTTAACATACAGGGCTGAAAAATACTCATCACATTATCATTGTTCAATAATAAAATTATACCAGGCCCAGTAACTACCCCCCAAAAAATGACTGAGTTGCCTTGTCCTTTAGCAGCACACAGCTACCTAATCGAATCACTTAAATTTTTCCACGCTGAACGCAACTGCATATAGCCAGGCCATGCTTCAGTTTACTGAAACCACTTACTGTACATGCTGTATATCATCTATCAAACTGAGGGCACAGGGCATTTCTTCATTTACTGAAGTGCAGCAGCACCTCATTGAAGTCCTTGTCCTAGTTTTGGCTGGGATTAATTTTCTTAATTTTCTTCTAGTAGCTGGTATAGTGCTAGGTTTTGGTTTTAGGATGAGAATAATGTTGGTAACACACCCATGTTTTAGTTGTTGCTAAGCAGTGCTTACACTAATGAAGGACTTTTCAGCTTCCCATGCCCTGCCAGCGAGAAGCTGGGAGGGGGCACAGCCAGGACAGCTGACCCAAACTGGCCCAAGGGACATTCCATACCATGTGACATCATGCTCAGTATATAAACTGGGAGCAGTTGGCCGAGGGGCGGTGACCGCTGCTGGGCGGGTGAACTGGCTGGGCATCGGTCGGTGGGTGGTGAGCAATTGCATTGTACATCACTTATTTTGTATATTCTTTTATCATTCTTCTTCTTATTATTGTTATTTCCCCTTCCTTTTCTGTCCTATTAAACTGTCTTTATCTCAACCCACAAATTTTACTTCCCCACCCCCCGTGATTCTCTCCCCCATCCCACTGGGGGTGGGGGAAGTGAGCGAATGGCTGTGTGGTGTTTAGCTGCCTGCCAGGTTAACCCAAACACACATTATTCTTACTGCCATTCAGCTAACCAGCTGAAAGCAGAAAACACACAGCTGCAATGATTCCTTATCAAAGCAACAGAGGAAGCCTTTATATATTTATATTTTAAGCATCAGAACAATTTCACAGTTCTCCATCAATTTAAGGCTGCCATCAAGCATCCTTGAACCATGCAGTCCAGGTAGTGCAGTCCAGGAATCTCATGTATAGGCCTGTATGACCTAGGAAGAAAGTTAATTGCTCTATGCTAGTATGCTGATCAGTGTTTCAGCACTTCAAAGTCTGGCCTAAGACATTATTTTTCTAGATCTATGAGTCATTGTTTCACATAGTCCCTAACTACACAGCAATCTTCCAGCAGAAAAGGCTTCTACTTCTAGTTCTTCTTCAGAAAGATTTGCTGGTACCATTTGTGCTTCCTAGTGCAGGAAAAAGACTAAGAGATCACCAGCAGCAGGAAGAAAGCCACATTTATCCCTCTTCCATTAATAATGGGCCTCAGTTACACCAAGATCATCTAAACTGCTATTCCAGAAAATCTTGGCTGAGCCTTCCAAGATGAGGTCAAAACAACTATTACACTTTTCTCTTTCCAAGTACAACAGCTGCTAATATTTTCTTCATCTGACAATTATTCTCAGGCAATACAGTCTGCCAGGAAACCCCATTTAGAGGTAAAACGCACAAAGGCTGAAACAAGTTCTGCTTTTTATTTGTGTGACAGTGTTCTGCACAGCTTATTTTCCTACATCACATGGAATCACAGAAATGTCGGAAGGGACTTTTGGGAGATCTCAAGGCCAGCCTCCTGTATCATTAACAGCAGCTCAGGTCATCCAGAGCTATGCCTAGGCTGAGTCTCAAAAACCTCAGGGATAGAAATTACACAGCTCACTTGATTAACCTATTCACATTGTCGTGGTTTGACTCCAGTCAGCAACTGAGCACCACACAGCCGCTCGCTCACCCTCCCCCCACCACCAGTGGGATGGGGGAGAGAATCAGAAGAGCAAAAGTAAGAAAACTCGTGGGTTGAGATAAGAACAGTTTAATACTTTAAATAATAGAATAATAGTAACAACAATAATTTGTAATGGAAAGTAAAACAACGAGAGAGAGAGAAAGAAACAAAAAAAAATTTGGGGGGGGAGGGAGAAGTGATGCAACCACTCACTACCCGCCAACCGACGCTCAGTCAGTCCCCGAGCAGCGGTCACCGCCCCACGGCCAACTCCCCCCAGCTTATATATTGAGCATGACGTCACACGGTATGGAATATCCCTTTGACCTCTTTGGGTCGGCTGTCCTGGCTGTGCCCCCTCCCAGCTTCTTGTGCACCTCCTCGCTGGTAGAGCATGGGAAGCTGAAAAGTCCTTGACTTAGTATAAACACTGCTTAGCAACAGCTAAAACATCAGCGTGCTATCATGTTATTCTCATGCTAAATCCAAAACACAGCACTATGCCAGCTACTAGGAAGAAAATTAACTCTGTCCCAGTCAAAACCAGGGCACCCATGCTGCATTACCCTCCTGGGGAAGAAGGGTCTCAATGTCCAATGTGCAAGTTGTGGCTATTCCTTTGTAATATCATCTGCAACTGCTGAGAAGAGTTCAGCCCTGTCATCTTTGTAACTACTCTTCAAGCAGCCACGGGCTACTATTTGTCTTCCCCTCAATCTCTTATTCTCCCTCTTCTTATACTTTGCATGTCCTATGTCCATCACTAGCTTGGTAGTCTTCCACTGGACTTTCTTCAGTTTCCTAACAATATTAGCACTGAAATGGGAAAGCATAAACTGAAGGTACACAGATGGAAAGAGAATGCAAGAGAAAAAAAACCCAGGACCATGTTTACTTTAGTGTCAGGGAGTAAAACAAGATTTACTTGCTGCCTACCTAATGATTTCTTTTCAAATCACAAAATGTATCTCCATTGCATATAATACTTACCATCAACTTTGATGCACCGTTTCCTCAATATACGTATTTCTAACTGCTTACCCCCTGCATTAGCCCTCGTGTAGTCAGTCAGATCACTTAGCCATTCTATTTTGTCAAGTAGTTTCCACCTGATTTAATTTCCTAAACTAGATCACAATGTAGTCTCACAAATGCTGGTGGCAGCCTAATGGAAACAACAACAACATGCAGTCTGCTGTGGACAGGACTCTTGAATCTATATGCACTATATACTCAAGGATTGAGAGGCTTCATGCTGTGGATCCAGTATGAAATAGCGTCACAGGTTTCACTGTACTATCTATAGCCACTGGAAAGCAGAAATTCTAATCAATTTCAAAATCAATATTGTTACAATAGCTCCTGAAACTAAGAACACTTTTGTTCAACTTAATTACACAATGCTGAGAAATATTCTTTTGATGAGAAGACTTGAGTAATCTCAGACAAAGTCTGACAACTATCTCAACTATCTCACTGAGTATTTGATCGTAATATCAGTTCTAAGGCACCCTATGAGCTTCGCTATCAAATTCATCAGATTACCTGGTTACCATCAAGAATAGCGTCTTCTACTTCTGCTTTGTCCAGATTCACACAAGAGGCAACAGCATCCAGTAAGTAATCATGCCTTCCATCCAGCCGAGCACGTTTAGCCTCCCTCTCTTCCTTGAGCTTTTGCTGTTATAAAACACAAAGTAGACAATGAATAATTCACAATCTATTTTGAAGACAAAAATGAATAAAATCCTAGAATTTATTTTAAAAAGTAAAGGCGATTATATTCTTCTATACTTGTGGTTTATGTTTTTAAGGCACTCAAATGAAATTTTTAGAAGCGACTCCTGTTAGGATTTTACAGTTCATTTCCTTTGTTCTATTTGCGGACTTAGCACAAAATTTCTATCATCAGCCTTTTGTATAATGTTATTTATTTGTTGAAAGGCTCTGTAGAGAAGAAAAAAAAAGTTATTTTATATGTACGGCTCTGTCATTCTGCAAGTTATCTTCAACACCCCAAGCCCTTAGTCCCAGCTTTTCAGTCTAGTCACATATGACCATCAAGTCAAGACAGGATTCTGACCCATCTTTGTTATTCATGGAAGATATTGTAAGCGTTCTCTAATAAAGACAGATGTTCCTGGAGGAAGCTAGCGTTTCACACATTATCTCTTTAATATAATGAGAAGTAAAACAAGCCACAAGCCTCAAGGTACACAATTGTTTACAAATGTGCTTAACTATAGCTATTATACCATTCTTCAAGCAGTATGCCTACTCTTCTAATTAAATTGAATTCCCATAGGTAATACACTTCATTACATTATAGACAAAATAGCCTTCTGGAATAGTTACTGGTATTATTGTGCTTGCAGATTACAAGATTTAATATCATTTCATTTTCAAAAGAAATTTAGAATTATGTTTCATTGGTGATAAATTCAATCTTTATTTCCCCAGTGACTATGAAAAATCTAGTAACTCTATAAAGTGTGCACAAGTGATTTATCCACAAGCTTCTGCAGAGCCAATAGGACTTGCATAATATACTTTATACCCTTATGTAAATATCTTTCCTACTTCCTAAAGGAATTTTCAAATATTCGGTAAACTCGTAATTACTACCATGCCTTCATAAATGCTGAATGCACTGGAAATGTTTTCCCAGGTAAAAGACAAGCATACAAATCATGTTCTTTACACAGATATGCCTGAAGAATGCAGTAGCAGATTAATTTGTACACGTAGTTTATGCTATTTTACCTCTGTCATTCCCTAACATGGTCTCCACTTTCCCAAAAGTGAAATGTCGTCACAGGATTGGCCTTTCCTACATGTTCTCAAACAAGGGTAGAAATTTTCCCCCTAGTTAGACATAAAAAAAGCAATGATTTTGGGCTGAAACAGCTTCACACTAGATGATAACACTAGAATCCTAAAAACTGTTGCTTCAGTAATTTGAGCACAACTGATAATGTCTCTTTAACACAGAAAAGTACAACCAATACTCTGCCAATTAGTTAGCTTCTATTTAACCCAGCAATAAGCTCTTTTTGTTTCACTAACTAGAGAGAGACTACTTTTGTACTCTGCTGTGTTTCCAGCATAGAACTCCAGATACATACTGGTTATCAGTTCCCAACTCCACCTATACAGATGGCCCTTGATATGTTCATAGCCTCCATTTCTTCTACAAGTTGCTGTTTATGTAGGCTGGAATCATGAGCATCTTCTCAAACTGGGCAATCACACCCTGATGTTTGTTTCAGTTCTTTTCATGCTTTCCAATCCTTTAATTGCAGTCTCTCAAGCCCTGTAACAAATATACTAGCTATTGTGTATAGCTGTTCACATAGCATTAGGCAATATTTGATGTCTAAGTCCAGTAACAAGAGCATTCATTACTATATCACAAAACTTTAAAAGTCTAGTTAACTTAAATTCTTTTAATTAACTGTACCTAGAGAAAACAGGGAATTATTAAATAGATAGTAAAGCTATAGTTTTATGAAGATTAAAGACATTCACTTGCATTTATCATGTGTCACTTCTGGAAGGCATTTGCATTGTTCTGGCGGATATCTCTCTAATTAATACAAGTTGCATGCATGTTTTTCCCGATAGTAGCTACAATGCAAGAACACACCCTGCCTGTCATGCTTCCGTATTTTGACGACCTGCCATTTCTAAGAACTACTACTCCTCCCCAAATGAAGTGTTCCTCAACCACAGACTCTCACTTCTCAGTTGTTGCAGTCATCAGAAGACACTGCTACCTCACTTTTAGAATTAGGTTGTGTCCAAAAAAGTAGAAGAAACCCAACTTCAGTGCTTTCAAAAGCAAGTCATTAATTTAAATATTTAAAAACACTCAGAAGCTAGACTGGAAACCGATCAAAAAAAAATCACTTTCCATTTGCATACTACTTAAAGAATAATTTTTTTAAGATATTCTTTACTTAGGATTAGGAATCTCAAAGAATTAATTGCAAGAAAATGTTGAGCTTTCTACCTCTCATTCTTCCCTTCCCCCCCGCCCCCCATCTTTAAGGAAGGGCCAGGCATAAATGAGCAAAAGGCTCACGGAGGAACAAGTAGATTTGTATTCCAGATTTGTTTCCTTCCTGATTTTTGCATAGGGGTGCATTTCAGGCCCTCAATCCTTTTGTATCAACCAAAACTTCAGTGAAGGAATTCACTAACCTGTTCTCAAAATTCAGCCTTTGGACTTTAAGATGCTAACTTTAACTACCCCCACATCTTGCTTCAAACCAGCAATGTGGTCATGGCCTAGGAGCTTCTGTATATTTTACGTCCTGCAGGATTCACTACAGAAGAACATATCCCTAAACAGCATCTGTACAAAAAAATACCAAAAACCAGGCAGGTTTATGTAATTCAAATAAAGACCATTTAACAGAACACTGAAAGAGTAAGATTTGAAGATGGAAGGATTGCTAAAACACATGAGCTATCATTTATGTAGGTAAGAGATGAATTGCTGGTACGTGCAGTAACACTTATGTGCAAACCCTGAAAAGTATCAGCAGCAATTCTGATCAAGGTCATACAACAAAGCCTCCTCATAATGTCCCATGATGTAGGAGGATCCAGATAGAACGGTATTTACAAGAGATAAATGGTTTCTCACTTAGATATCTGGAAGGATTATCCAAGTTTTTATGTGGTACAGCTTTACCTTGGTTCTTCATTCAAACAGCAGCAGCACAGCCACCTTTAGTTTTGGGTTTCTTTTCCTCCTCTTAGTTCCGAAGGTAAGAAAGGCCATATGACAGTACCACAACAGATGAAAGTCCAAAGCTAAACTAATTAACCGAAAAGTCCTTCTTTGATGATTAGTCTAGTTATAACAAGTAACTTGTTTTATGTTACATAAAACCTTAAAATTCCTGATACCTAAATACCAAAAATTTAGCACAGGAAACTAATTTCAGTAGACATCTGCTCCTGAAGCAGAATAAAGGGACGATTCCTAAATCCATTTTAACATACGCCTAAACCCATAACCATCACACCACCGATCTGAAGCAACAAATGGGATTAAGTTAAAATTAAAAAAAAAAAGGAAAAAGTGTTTTCTAGCTACCACAAGAGTATGTAAGTATATACATTTAAGCAGAAGGTACTAGAAGATCAGAAGTCAGAGTTGCCAGGGGTCAGTCCTTTGAAACAGCAGCTGCAGAAACCAAATATTGACTATTGCCAACTTTTCCATTACAGAGTGCAGTTGCTGATGTGTCTGCAGACACTCTAAATAGAGTTAGCATGAATGTTATTTAGTATGCAAGTCATAACTGCACAAGTTTAAACTTGTTCCTGAACACTGTTTATCCAGCAAATGATGCATTTGGTTGTCAGAATACTGTACATTACTGAATTTAGACACGCTCTGATCAAAGTCTTATGGATGAGCAATACACTTGAACTTTACTGGGAAGTTCAATAGTAAAAGAGTCAAAAAGTAAGAGTGTTCTATTGTTAATTTACTGTCTTATCCAAAACTTATGTAACCAACATGGCATTCCTCTGTCTCTCCTTTAACTTTCTAAGATATTTTATAGTGCATAAGCATTGCTCATGAATTTCCCTGTAAAAGTAAACTGCAAACCATTTTACGCTTTCGAAGCACCCCAAGTTTTCAACAGACGTTTTTATTCACTCCTCTCCAAAAAACACACACCCTACAGAATTAGGGCAGTCCCCTTAGCCGACTCTAAAGTCTCAAATATCAATCAGAGCTTTCCCACATTTGTTAACTCAGGAATTTCCCACATTACATTCACTCAGGAACAGTTTGTTCAAATAACTGCTTTTAAAATTAGTTTAAGGGTCTTAAGGACTTGCGTATTTTATTATTGTTTCTCAATACTATGTAGTGCCTTCAAAATTCTGTTCCCATTTTACAAGTATGGGAAGAATGAAGTTAAACTTCAATTTTCCTTGGTGGCAGAGCCCACCCCTGTTTTGTTGCCAAATCTAGCATCAAGCTCGCTATTTGTACCAGCATAACATATATGAAATTATACCATTACCAGACCACTGCAACAATCAGGACAAGATAAAAGTACCAGTAGCCAAATGCATAAATATCTCCCAGTGCAAATTTACCTTTCAAAACAAATCATGCAACTAAGCCTTTATTGATACCCTACCAATTAACTTACAAGACCAGTTACACAAAAAACCCCTACCTCTTACAACAAATACCTATTCCAAATACTACGTTTTGCTTTAAAAGGCACAGTTTATCCATTTTCATGCAATTAGAATATTTTGCGAAACCAACATCATCCACTTACACCATTTTAAACCACACATTTTTCTTCCCCGCAGCCCCCCTCAGTTTACACCTTTATTCTAACTATACGGTTACTAGTCTGGACCTAGTCTAAAGTTCAGTTTTCCTTACCTTTATAACTCTGCCAATGCTCTGCTTCCAAAGTTTCTTTCTTCCAGCTCTAAACATTGTACTATTTGATATAAGCATCAAGTACTGTTTTTCAGCAATAAGCCTTAAACCATGGAGCAAGGTTCTTCATTCATCATTTTGAACTCTCCCCCCAACCTTTTGTTCGTATTTGTTTCATTCCTTATCTGTAGGAACACCAAAAAAACCCTAGAAAATACAGAAGGACCTAAAAAGCCAGCAACAATTAACCTTAGCTCTGTTTCTTTTTAAAATAAAGTTCTAATGTGCATTTAAACTACTTGAAAACTAAATCGGACTACTTTAGAAACTAGAGGTATCTAAGCGTCAGAATTTACTGCCTGTAGATTAGGAGTTGAAAATTACTGCTACCAACCACAGTGTTGTTAAGGTGATATTGTTTATATACAAACACTGCTCAATATGATTCAACATGCTCAAGGGCAACATAACCATTTACAAAAGTCAATTCTATAACTGCTTATCTGATTTGTGTTTAGCCTTCTTAAGTAATCCTCATGTCAACAGACACCTTTGCTTCCTTGTCACAGATGATTATTTAAATATATAGCAACAAGCAGCTTTTACCTACTAAATTACCAAAGTTTTCTATTCATATTTTTACAAGCACATTCAGCCTCAGTTATTTTTCAGCTGTACAATGGTTGCTTAATACAGCAATTTTTCTTCAGAAAGGAATGTTTTTTCTTCTTAAAATAGCCTTAATTTTCTCCATTTCAGTGACAGAATCTAATCTGATGTCCTCTTGAAAATGCCAAGAAAAACAAACTAATGATCCAATATTAGGAACAAAAAACCCAAATTTTTACTGCTATTTCAGGCTTAGAATGCCCCTAAGTATTTCTGCTTCCACTCATATCAATGTGAATCATGTCCAAAATCACTTGACAACCTCAGTGTTGATAAAAATCACATGAGTAAAAACCATTTTCCCCACATTATCTGATTTTTCCATACAATTTTCCCCACCCACTATAGTCAAATCTGATTATGTATACATGTTTGAAAGAGAATGACTGAAAATAATTTGCATTCCGTTTAAAAGTAAACATTTGTAGCTTTCTCTGAACGCTTTACAGCCTTCTCTCTTAAAATCAAACATGCTATTAAATATTACATATTGAGCTAATTCTTGGATATATTTCAGAACACGGAACAATTATTTTCTTCTTTGCAGGATGTATGTGATTCCTAATGTCAAAACGCAGCCCCACAGGCTTGACTTTACAATGCATCAAGAAAAGCTCTTTTTTAAAAAAGAAAGGGGGGGAGAAAAACCACCAAACCTTGAATAAATTTCTCAAAGAACACCTAAGAATCATGGAGCTTTTTCATAAAATGATGTAAGGTCATAGCAATAGCAACTAACTCACAGAACCACAAAATCATGTAGGTTTTAAGAGATCTCTGGAAGTCATCTAGTCTTCTGCTCAAAGCAAGTCCAATTAGAGGGGGTTGCTCAGAGATGCGCGCAGTTGAGTTCTGAATATCTCAAAGGATGGAGATTCCACAACCTCTTTGAGCACTATAACAGTGTTTGACCACCCAACATAAAGACTGCTCCCATCTATCTAACCAGAATCTCCTGTGTTCCAGTTTGTGTATATTTGGCTCTTATTACCATGCACCTTCATGAAAAGTCCAGCTCTGTCTTCTCTCTCCCCTCCCATTAGACAACTGTAGACTGCAATAAGATCCTCCCTTAGCTTTTTCTTCCTAGACCTCAACAAACACAGTTCTCTAAGTAACTTCTCAAATATCATGCACTTTGGCCTCCTGACCATCTTGGTGACCCACTACTGAACTTGCTCTGTCAACCTGCTGGCTATTTCAGCCCCGCATGTGGTCAGCATTCTTTGCTGCAAGGTGCATTACTGGCTTATGTTCAACTTGGTGTGGAACAGAACCCTTCAGTCCTTCTCTGTAAGCCTGCTATCTAGCAAATCGGCCACTGGCCTGTACTGTCATACAAGGTTATTCCATCTTACTGTAGGATTTGCTTTCGTTGAATTTATTTCATGTTCTAGTCAGCCCATTTCTCAAGCCTGTCCAGGTCTGTCTGAATAGCAGCCCTGCCCTCCACATATCACTCTCTCCCCCCAGTTTATCATCATCCACAGACTTGCAGAGATAGCACTCTGTCCCATCATTCAGGTCATTTGTAAAGACACTAAAGTGTATTAACCTCAGTACCAATTCCTGAGGGACACCACTAGCAACTGGCCACTAGCTGGACTCAGTACCACCTGGATCCCACTTGTTCAGCCAATTTTCCACCCAAGTTATCAGACAATTATTCAGTCCATATATCACCGTGTTGGTGATATCTAAGGATGTTAAGGGACACCTTACTAAAGTCAAGATAAAGAACACCACCACTGCTTTCCCCTTGACCACACAGCCAGCAATCTCACAGACGGCAATCAGGTTCGTCATGCAGGATTTGACACTGGTAAATCTATGCTGGCTCTTCACAATCATCTTCTTGGTCCTTCATGTGCCATAAAATGGCTTCCAGAACAGTTTGCCCCACAATCTTACCAGGAAGTGAGGTGCAACGGACTGGTCTGTAGTTCCCCGGATCTTCCTTTTTCTCCTTTCTGAAGATGGGTATGACATTTGTCTTTTTCCAGTCATCAGGAACCTCCCCAGATCATCATAGCCTTTCAAAGAGAGGCCTCAATGACATTGGTCTCCTCCCTCAGCATCTTCAGGTGCATCCTATCTGCTCCCATGGACTTCCATATTTCAATTGGCTTAAGCACCCCCTAATGCTATCTTTGGCTACCATGGGTAACCCTTTCCATACACTCTGCAAGAAGGCTCGAAGACACAGAAGGTCAGAGGGCAAACCCAACTAGTGAAAACTGAGGTAAAAAAGGCACTGAATACTTCAGCCTTTCGATGTTCTTTGTTGCTTAGTCCCCTGTCCCACTCAGCAGTGGGCCCACATTTTCTTTTGCTGCCAACGTACTCAGAAAAGCCATTCTCATTTCCCTTCACCCTCCTCACAAGTTTGAACTCCAGCTAAGCTGTAGCTTTCTTAACTCTATCTCTGCACATTCGGGCATTGTCTCTATATTCCTCCTGGGTGGCCAATCCTTGACTCTACCTTCTATGGAAGCTGTGTGCATGTTTGAGCTCAGACAGGGTCTCCGTATTATCCATGCTGACCTTCTGCAAGGCCTGCTCTTCCTTCTACGCACTGAATGACCTGTCCTTGCATTCCAAGGATGATGATGTTGCAGATCAACCAGTTTTTCTCAGTTCCGTTTCCCCCAGGGCAGTCCTTCACGAGATCCTGCCAATCAGATCCCTGAAGAAGTAAAAAATCTGCTGTCCTGAGGTCTAAGGTTGTGACCCTACTGATTACCTTGCTCCCTTCTCTCAGGGTTTTAAGCTCCACAACCTCTGATCACTGCAGGCAAGGCTTCCCTCGAGCTCCACATCTTCAACTAGTTCTTTCTTGTTTGTGAGTGGCAAGCCCAGCAGAGCATCTCCGTCAGTTCATTTACCATCCACAAAAAAAAATAGTCTTCAGCAAACTCCAGAAATCTCAGTCATTTAAGCAACTTGGAATGCAGCATTAATTAAAAGGCTGGCAAAATTAAAATGACTGGCACTCATGACAGGGAAAAGTCTAACCCATGGAGTGGGCCCGTATATGTGTTAATATCAAATAATCACAACTCATTAACTTACACAGAAAACCTCTTTGCAGCTGAAATACATCCTAAGTCAGCTCTCACTCAGAACCTTTTAAGTAGACTGCATTTACAGTACTAGATAATACGCTGATCTTGGTTAGAGTCCTGGAAAGATTTTTGACCTTTATGGAAAGCAACTTCCTGTGATCTTCCACCTCATTATGCGTTAAAAAGGAAAACTGAAAATAACGAAGTGGTTGAGACAGTACTTAACTGCCATTGTCGGGTCACTATTGTCCTCAAAAGGACAATAGTCAAAAGCCAGACTTCCAGCAGAGCCAATTTAGCACACCACTGATACAACCAACAACTCAGAAGGCTAAGAAGCAACTTTTTGGTCTGCAACCATATGCAAGACTTATCACCTGTACCGCTTCTTTGCCTTACAAGCCACAAAAACAAATAATGCTCAGCCTCAAGTTTGGTATAGCTGATAACTGCCAAAACTGCTATTAAAATATTGCTTTACATCCACAAAAGCACTAGTTTGAATAGTGTATCATGGCTACGTAAGTGGGCCAAATAAACCAGGTTCATTTTAAAGATTTTTGAACAGAACAGTTCTTGCTGAGGCAGGGTCATGTAATCAATTTAACAAGGACCCCTTGTTTTAGCACAGTACCGGATTTAACACTTAGAAAAATGTTTTTGTCATTTGCAAAAAAAAAGTTTTCTTGCAGTTTTTAATCAACTTAAAAAAAAACCTGCTCTTTTGCCCTTTATTTTATTGGTGATCCACAATCAGATCTGTGATTCAAAGAACACATTTCCTCCTCAGATGCTTCAGGAGTGTAAGATCCATGATGAAGTTGCATTATTTTTAATAATGTAATATATACATTAAGGAGGATACGCAATCTTGTATTATAACTCAGCATTCTCAGAATAATTTTAGTCTGTCATGTGTCTCTGGATAGCCTTGACTGTGTTCAGCACCCTACAAAACATTAAGTCAGATTTGGGGTAAATCACCACTACGCAGGTCAGTAAAACCACAAAGCACACAATCAACTGCATTACAGAAAAACCTTTTTAGATTAAAATATTAAGTTATCACATTAGTTTAGGAATTATGCAAGTTCATTTCACAATGTCAAAAGATTTTTTTGATAGTGTTATACTGCACAGCTTCGGCAACAAGGTTTCTTTTACTACGGGTAATGACAGACAGTAGTTAGCTACCATCTAGTGGTTAAAAGCTGAAAGCGTACATTACTTTTATGCTGTTTTTCACAAGACCACAAAATACAGTCTGTATAAAATTTGGCAACTGAAATTGTCCTTTATGGAGATAATCACTTACAAATCACAGATGAAAATCTACACTGAACAGAAGTGGAGGAACTTAAAGAAAAGCATATCCTATTCTGCTGCATTCTCTCTCATACAACTGTAATGGTAACAAAGCTGAGTGGACTTTCTTATCTTGAGCTGCTTTCAAAGCCAAATAACATCGAGGCTTTAATACCTTTAATTAAGGCAAAGATTTTTTTTAACTGCTTTGCTGAGAAAAACTAAAACTTCAACACATTTAGTGATTTCCTACACTAGTAGGCATTTGGGTTGCTTGTCATTCCAAAAAATGCTTTTTGTCTTAAACATCTAACGAGTGTACAATTTGTCAGCCACCTAATGTCTTACTTCAGCTCAAACAAGTAAACAAAAAAAGGCTATCATAGCTGAAAAACACAACTTCTCTTCATCTTACTTGGTTGATGAGGTAACAGATACGACTAAGATTTTAACCTATAATAATGTCATCTTGCTGCCCAACAAGCCTTTTATGGTGAAAGACAGTACCGCTTAAAGAATTAACCTACCATGTAGGAAGTCCTAGTGTAATTCCCTCTTCTGCTTTAGGCAAGACTTTTGTTCTCCAGGCTCTGCATGCCTATTTGACTCGCTGCTAAGAAAATAAAATTTGAAGACAAAACACTGAATATATTAAGTAGACAGATACACAATTAGCCTTCTGTTTACCAAGACAGACAGGATGCATGGGTCTTGCCAAGTGAAGAGACATTATTGTGAGAACAGACAATTTCAGTTCAAGTAACCATGCAAGTAATACACTTTCCATTTTAAGGAACTACAGAATCTCACTCCTCCTCTGCCCTTTTCCAGTACCAATTCTGTGGACATGGTGCCCATCAGCTTCAGTCGACGTAAGGATCAAATGCAAAAATACACTGTCTCAGGTTCTTTAAGCATCCCCAACACTGCTCAGATGTTTCCAATATCCCTGGCAATGCAAACTAAAGAGTGTGATAAATTCTCAACATGCAATTGAAGACCAGGAGGGAAACAAGGTCCAGATTCACTGGAAGCTGGGGACACTCCTGAAATGAAGGGAATGGTTTTGGAAGAAAAAAGTTAGGTAACCTTTGTGGCTTTTCCTCTTTTTTAAAAAAGATCAGTGGGGTGTTTTTAAACCTAGTCTGAGGAAAAGCTATCAAGCCCTAAAGATCATGTGGTCTCAAAATACATACCCACTTGTCTGAAGAACAGGGAGCCCTAACGTGATAGAACAGAGGCTGCCACCTGCCATACTGCAAACCATAGCAAAAAGCTGGAACAGATACTGTCCCTTTGAACAGGGTGGAAGGAAACAGAAAACCAGAACAAGTGCATACTCCTTCTACCTAAGCAGGAGAAGTCTTAGAAACAAAGGAGGGGGAACTGGGATGCTATCTTTGAACAAAGACATTGCTGTAACAGCACCAGAAACTCAGCATAAGGAAGGTATCATTGGTACCTTGTGCCATACGTCAAGGTATTTACTATACAGGAAACATGGAAAAGCCTACACCGATGTAAAAGAGCTCAGTGTTCAAACAACTTAGCAAGCCAACCAGAGCCAAATGGAACGAAGTTGCAGTCATAAACAAGATAGACAAAGCATATGATATTACTGACTGCCTGATTAGGATGGAAACATTGACTGTGACATGCTGACAGTGATGAGAAGGGCCCCCATGGCAGGGAACAGTATCAGCAAGAAACTTCAGCTGTCTCCATGTATGCTAGGGAAATACCGTCTCAGATTGTGATGCTGATACTAAATTTTTTAGACATTATTAATAGTCACAGAAAGTTTATCATAAAAAAACATACAAGAGGGCAAGTGACTCATACCTCGGTCCCTAAAAGGGCACAATATCAGGTTCAAAATGTTAGTGTTAGAGAGAATAAAATACAAAATTCAACAACCTCACAGCACTAACAAAAAAAAAATCCCATGCAGTCAAATGCTACTTCAAAATGAGGAACCACTAAAAATAAGAAGGTAAAAAGAAGTAGTCAAAAGAATAGAATCCTTGCAGACAACATGCAAACTATTTAAGAACACTGTAGTGGAAATGCAGAGCAACTGCACAGTTTCTACCAAGAAAGACTTAGAAAAACCATAAGCCAGCCAGCATAGCTAAACAGCAGAGTAAAAGCCAGAAGGCATCCTCCAAAAAGCTGGAATAACAATGATATGGAAAAAATCCAGATTAATTAAACCTCGACAGCTCAGTCAAAGATGCAATCAGGCAAGGCGAAGCAGTCTGAATAACAGCTAATAAGAGATGCAAAGTGCTGATAATTAGGTCCCTTTCACAGTGCATCACAGAAGTAGGAAACTTCTCAGAATGTCTTCAAAAAAAACTATAATTTTGCAAGAATGCAATAGAAGATTACTAAATTTGTATACATTTTTGCTGCAGTAGAGTTCAATGTTTCCTTTGTAGGAACCTCCCACTTAAATAGCAACACATTAAGGCTCAGAAGATGAGTTTATAAGCTGACAAAATTTTTTTTTTTTTAAATCAATGGTAAGTAATGCATCAGATGGGTAGTCACCCAGAAATTCTAAAGGAACTCAAAGACAAAAGAGCAAAACTGCTTAATTTGACACTTACTCTGCATCAGTATCAGAGGACTGGTCACTGGCTTATAAAATGCACACTTTCAGGGCTAGCTGAACGAGAAACAACTGATGAGGAAGCCTGACTAGGTAAAATAACAGGCATTATAATAAATAATAGAATTAAGGGGCAGCTCAAATAATTTCATTTCCCAAGGAAAAGTCAACAAGATTTTTGCGAAAGGGAGAAACACCCATCATGAACTGCTGAGGTTCACCAAAGGGGTTAATAAGCATTAGTGTAAAGAAAATTGATCTACATGACCTGGATTTGCAAAACGCTTTCAGAAAGATCCACTGCCAAATGATTTTAGGAGAAGCATAAGGGAAATGACCCTTCAGAAATAAAGAACTTGATTAAATGTTGGGAAGGAGAGGATAGGAATAAAACAAATAGTTAGTTCTTAAAGCAACTGGTCAACAGTGGAGCTCTCCAGGCATCTGCACATAGTCAGGTGGAAAGGGAAAAGCTGTGAGAGTGACAAAGTCTGCAGACAAAACCAAGTTATTCAAAGTCATAAGGATGACCACAAAGAATTACAGAACCTTCCAAGACTGGGCAACTATGTGTTAGAGCGGCAGATGAAAATTCAGTGCAGGCAAATGGAAAAAGAACAACCCTAATCCTGATTTCACATATAAAGTGATGGTCTCTGAGCTGATCATCACTACCATGAAGTCTATTTCTACTTTTGTAAACTACTGGCTAACATATAGAAATTAGTGATCATCCTGGATAATGGCTCAATTACAGATACATGATATCACATGAACTGAAAACCAGGCCCCAAACCGTCCACTAAGAACTAAGGCAAACAACTGGCAGACAACTGCTCACTTTTTAAATAATAACTAGCAAAAAAGGCAAGATTTTTCTTCATCATCGTATCTGGCTCACTGAACATGTTTACTCCATCATCACACAACCACTAGGCCTGGGACAAGGAAAGGAAAAGATGCAGACCATCCTCTCTGGTTTCAATAAAGCATGAAACAGGATCAGTCTCAATGCAAAACTTCATCCTGAAGCTCTACAGCCTCCCTAGCTTGTCTGGATTTCTCTTCTTTGTGAGTAGCAGTTAAGCATACGTTCAACACAGGTCTGGAACCCACCCCAGATTTTGCACCTGTTCTTCACATTTGCATAGTTGGATCAGTTTATCACAAAGGTTCGCTAGTTGGTTAGCATTCATGAGAATGTGTTTCCACCCCTTTTCTTACTCAGAGGAAAAACACCTCTGAGGTCCTCATTCTCTCATTCCCACATTTCCGAAGCAGAAATACAGGTCTCCAGCGTAAAACAGGCAGCCAAATCCAAGGTTTCTCATGGAAGAGGATCCAAGACTTGGACTTCTCTTTTTAGAAGAGTTCTTGAGGATTACTTCCTTGGAAGCAATGTTTACCAGTTAATAATTCAATCTTGAGGACTTTTCAAACTACCATAGATTATATTTCAAATATAAATGCAGTGGCACCTACTTTTTCTTTCTTAGAGCACCCACTAGTTTGCCCCCATTTTTCTCTGTCATTGCAAAAGTTCTTGGCAGTCTATGTCAAAAAAGAGGATTCAGCAAGTCTTTGGTTATAGTTAGAAAAATCTCTAACAGACAACATTTGACACATATATATGTATGCACACACACACGTACACGCCAGCCATTCCTACAGCAAAGTAGCTCACAGGTTCCTATACAGAGACAACACTGTGATACCATCTGCAATGAAAGTGCAAATGATGGTATTCAGTAGCTGCTGTCTAGCATTAAACAATTAAAAGATTGTCTTTTCAAGCTGTTGCATGGCAAACAAAGCTTCGCTGTAATAACAGTTCATGGACTAATTAACTTTTTGCTCATTTAACCTCAGAAATAAAGTTGGTTTTCTTCCCTGCAGGCCCCACCAAGAAGCTAAGGTAGGGTGTTCTTATTCATTAACTTGGCAGCGTACTTTTGAATTCAGCATTTTTATGATTCAATCAAAAATGCTTTAGTATTAAGTCATGCATTTTAAAAGTGAACTCTAAACTCAAAAGATTCACATGCAACTCTGTATTTTTTCATTAGTTGGTGTTAATTTACACCTCAAAAGTTCGAGGACCAGTTCTTAAGAGATTTCACCGGTATGTTGTTTTTCTTAGGTAAATGCACAGTCCAGCTTAGAACCATTGTCTCAGCAGTCAGCAGGGCAGGCTAAATGTCTTTTTTCTTTCCATACTGTCAAAAGGGAATACCTCCCAGGTCAGACTGCACATTAAGTCAAAGCCTACTCAGAGTGGTCATGAAGTTTAAGCTGTTCTTTAGCTCCAGTTACATATAAAATCTTGCTTTGGTTTAGTATTATTACCACTTCCTTTACAATGAAACGATTGAGCCTCCTATGGCCATATACCTCTACATATTAGTAGAGAAATATTAGTCAAAACATAAATTGACTTGAAAACTGTCACATCCCTGTGAGACCTAAATTAGAATACAGCTTAACTTCCGTTGCAGTTGCCTATGCCTTGTTTTGGAGTTTCATCAAACTGCAGTTAAGTCCCCTGTCCAAGGAAAAAAAATCCCAACTCTTGCAGTTCCACACAAGAAATCCAAGCCACCTGCCTACTAAAATGCTGCACTGCAGGTATTCTACCACGAACTTCAAGGGTTTTCCCCACTGCCCTGAATTCACACTGAGCAAGTTAACCATGCCTCCAGATCACTATGTATACTTCATACTAAAAATACAGCCAACATTCCTTTTGACCTCTAAGAAAGGGATTCATTTGCCTGTTTTACAAAAGGCCTAACATTATGTCTATTTTTAGTACAAGCAGTCACACCTACACAGCTGGGTAACTAGCACTACCAGAACAACAGATCCAAACAGCAACACTGAAAGCATGTCAGCCATCAAATATGAGCGTTTATAACAAATTAGGCTTGTGCTCTGACCTACCTTTCCAGAACTGCAACTAACTAATCTGTTCAATCCATTCAGGATTCCAAGTCATGTTGTTTTACTGCGCGTGACTGAGGGTCACACTATCTTACTAGTAACCTTCTCCAGATTTAAAAAAAAAAGTATCATTCTTGAAACAAAGTACCTGGTTCTGCCTTACCATTTGCTATCTACGCAGCTACTAGAAGCTGCTAAATCAGAATTCTGCAACAGGGCAGAAATAACTAAGATAGAAACTTTTCAAAGAAATAGTGATGCAAGAAGCTTGCCAGCAATCACAACAGAGGACACAAGTCCTGGAATAGATAATATTGGGAGGGTGGGGGATGTGTTTCCTGTCTTAATTGTTCTCCAAGGCTTTTCCCATCTAGATGAAGGAAAGACATTTGTACATTTGATTTCAAAACCATCAGAAGATTACTTTTAATAAGTTCATCTCTGGTAATTAGCTAGCTGCAAAAAAGCTGCATATTCTCGTGTACAGTTTATAGCATCTTGAGTGTTTTTACTTGATACTCGAGTCCCCAGATTGGCCACTTGCATTAGATACAGACCTTTCACAGATACTTTCCTGCAGCTTGGTTATCTCTCTGGATGGAGCAAGGCGCAATCTGTCCGCTTAGCTCAGTACAAATCCACTAGCATTAAGTGTGACTGTATCATCTCTCATCAGACTACATATTCTGTATTAGACATCCATCTATTTTTATATTGAAAATATAATTTCGCTATTAAGACAGCAAAGCCTCCGAAAGTCAAGGTAAATATTTCTGAGTCGGGAGGAATTTAAGAAAATATTATTTTTAATTGGTTGCAAACATCCTCCTTGTTCCGTGTTCACAAGCTTGGATGTAGGATTAATATCTGGTGATATGACTACGCAAATTGTCTA
>NW_008824930.1:2214677-2221707 GCF_000699105.1 Pygoscelis adeliae
GAGAGTGTTGAAACCCAAACACTGAATTCTTGTGTTCATCAAGTGGTCTCAGTACAGTCACCTTAATCTCTACCTCAACCTTTAGAGGCACGCAACTACTTTACAATCCTTGAGGAATCCTGCTCAAGGAAGGGATGAAAATTAGGTTTATTTCAACTACTGTGATAAGAGTTCAGCAATAAGAAAAAATGAACACTGCGTGAACCTATCTGTAATCTATACAGTGGTAAGTACTATACAAGTTGGTCCATGATGGCAAAATTTATGTTGAGAATTATTGTATCAGAGTGATTGCTACATTATACAGCACCAGAAATACATGTGTCTATTCTTAATACAGTCTAAGCACACTTTCTGCAGGAACCTCCTTCAGACGCGCTGTTCATCACCGTTTCTCTGTAAGAATTGACCATCTCACTCCATGACATGCACGTTATCCTGCAGACAAGTTAGTATATCATCATAAAGGTAAGTACATCCTTACCCATCCTAGAACTAAAACTTCAACTTCTTAATCCGCACAACAGCAGAAGTTGTAACACTATTTCCAAAGACTGCTTTGTCTTAGGCCACATGGGGTCAACAATTCAATGCTAATAGATGATGTTGCTGTGTATTTTCTAGAAAGCCACGAAATGTTTCCTTTCTGCCATCTGCAGAATTTCAGTACAGTAAATGAAGCATTTATCTTCAAGAAAAGTACATAAGTAACTGATTTTTATTGTAAAGAATTGCTAATTATCTGTGTAGCATGTATCTTCCACAGGATGGAAGCCAAGCTGTGCTTCCATTCTGTCTGCTTCATGTTTGGAAGTCGCGGACTTCAACAGGCTGTAAACAGGCCATGCCAGCCTGAACAATCATGCCTTACAGAAACATTGCTTTTGCTTTTCTGTTTTCAAGTGCTATCAGAGCTGTCCAGAGAAATAGTGTGCCACCTTTACAGCCAAGAGCTAAAGAACTGTTACAGCTTTGTTTTGGATCATGTCTCTGCTCCACAACTTTTTAAACATCTTACAGTCTAAACAGCGTTAGCCGCCTTTTGTAGCTCTTGAGCATGCTGAATTATGGAATGAGAGTCATCATCTGAGAAGGATCTCCAAGACTTACCATTGGATCACTAGTTAAAGCTTCTCTTTCACGAAGCCTAAGACGACACTGAGCCTAGCAAATACGGAAGATTCCAAGAGACAAGTTTCTGAAATTACATCATTTCCATTGTAGGCAAATTAGATGAGGAAATACAAATTTGAGAAAAATGCAACTTTTTTGTTGAAGTTTTCACTATAAAGATCAAAAAATGTATTTGTACAGATTAGCAATATACCCATAATAAACAGACTTAACCTCCAGAATGTTGCTTTAAATCTGGGAGGATGATAGCTTCTTCTACTGACACAGCCTATCAAGACATAATTGACATTGATTGCTAGATCAGCATGGCAAGCTGGGCAAACTGACTACTTGTGTCATTTATCTCTTTTTGAGGTAGTAAATACTTTTACGGGTATTAACTGCTTTCTACAGGCTGCTTTGTTACCCTTTTAAGTGAAGGCAGTGATGTAGTGGTTCATATTTTCTGTTCTACTGCTTTCTATTTACTTTACCTGGAAGGGCATTCAGCAGCATAAGCCTTAAAGATTCACGCCTGATTTTTTACTAATATGCAAACCACATAAGATAATAAGTAAATCAATAAATAAAAGCTTAATTGTACTAACCTGTGATGTTTCTGGGTAGCTTAGTATCAATAAAGTGCCCACTTGGAGAATTTGTTTTCCATGGAATAACCAACAAAAAGGTTTATCAATTAAAAACGCACATTTCTGTCTGGCTATCAATGGCAATCAGACAAGACCATTTGATTCAGACCCTGCAAGTTGCTCCATCGCGCAAATCTATCTTAAGCTTAGTTGCCAGCACCAGAAGCGTAGCTGGATCCACACAAAAGCAAGTAAAATAGTTCCAGTGATGGAATTTTTATGTCCCTTTTAATAAGTAATATTAACATTTTGAAGTTTTTGATGACTCGTGCTGAAGTCAGGCTTTTTCACTACACGTGTTTAGCAGTACTTTTGTACTGCAATCAACAGCTATTACAGTTGTTCAGACACCGCTGAACTAAATCGCTGTAAAGCTTTTTAAAACTCCACTCACAGCTGCACTGAGCTCACAAGAGTCACTCATCTGACCTATGGGTCATGAGAAAAATCACATCTTATGCTGCAGACACAGATGCTAGCTATGCAGTGAAGACATGCTGTACTCATAATGGGTAAGTCATAGAATCATAGACTCATTTAGGTTGGAAAAGACCTTTAAGATCATCGAGTCCAACCTTAAACCATAAAGTTGGATCGGGATGCAAATAACCTGTGCACAACATATCTATACCATTACAGATTTCAAGAAAAAGGTATTTCCATTGTACTCTATCACTCCGTTATAAGCAACACATTCATTAAAACAGTCGAGTAGCTATGCTGAGCTTGGTGTTTTCTTTCCAGTCACTTGAAAGTTATTTAAACCTCCAGCTGCCCTGTGGATCATTCCGACTAATCTTAGTTTGAGATGGGCCTATCAGTCCATCTCTGAAAAGAGCTATATCCGTTAGCTAAAAATAGAAGTTTCATGGCACTTCTTCCACAGTAACTCAGAAAGAGCTATTTGTTCAGCTGTATTACTAGCTCATGTAAGAAGTCTTTAGTTTGAAAACATTGAAAGTAAAATGTCTTCCTTGTTTCCTCTCCCTCCCCATGATTTACTAACACATGTACAATTAAAGGAAATTAACTCCTTCAACACATACATTTCAAAACGTAGAAAGTGATGGGGGAGAAGTGGGTTTTTTATTTAATAAGGTTATGACCTTTTTAATTAACCTTTACTTCCAAGTAGACTTTAAGAAAGCCTTACTAGTTTTTCAGTCTATACATTTGGAGTTATTTACCACCAAACAAGAATCCATTTAATGCAACTTTTACCTATTCCTTTCCATACAATTTAAGTTTGATAAAAATTCAATGAAACAGAACTGCAACAACTAAGTATATTTAATTTAAGCTACTCAGTTCTTTGACTAATAACAAAAAAACACCCTCTTGGCAAGTTTTAGTAGGAGTAGCTATGGCATGAAAAACATAACGCTTACCAAACAGCCAACATAGTAGCGTCTGCTTTCATACCTTTTCTCCTTCTCTGGAGAAATAAAAAGGTAATAATCACAGGCCATAGATTCGTATTTATTTTCTGCAGTGCAATTCATTTTTTTCCCCTCTCCGCTTGGTAAAATTTTTGTCTTTGGTTCTTTCTCAAACCAGATATCTTCTAGCAAGGCACTTCTTGCTCTAAGCCTTTGGAGGTTTATTTATTTATTTGCCGAAGATTTAGATTACTACTTTTACTGCACCTTTGGAAGCTGTTCCCTAACATACCATTGTATCAAGATTCCTCTTTTACTTAGCACTTCCAGTGCCTTTTTCTGAGTATGACCCTATTACTGCTATGCAACAATTTGGGGCCAGGGCGGGGGGAAGTTAACATCCAACCCCCATTATTCACATTTTTCCTCAAACTTTAAAAGGACTCTCTTAATTCAGTACTCTTGTAACAGTGCTCCTGAGAAAACAAAATAAGATTCCAAAAGCTTTTCCCTGAAGTTACTGCATTGTCTGCATGCAGCTAAACCAACGCTCATGAAACTGCAGCTTCTCAGCTTTTAGCAGGAATTCCCTCTCCACCGCAGTTAAGTAATTGTCCAGAGGCTAGTTGGTATCATCTGGGAGGGAGACACAATAACCCTGCCACGTGTAAAGTGAAGCTCACCTTTTTCTTGAGGTTGTAACAATCTCTTGACATATTTCAGTAGATTTAAACTTCAGCTTTTAAATTTCAACAAATCTAAAAACAGCTTGCTGCATGGTGCCTGCAGGCGCTTTCACCTCACTAATGCTAAAGGCCTACTGCTTGAGGCTTTGTAACCTTGCACCCAAACTGCCAGGGGGGTGTTTTCCAGAGCCTCTGTAGCAGGTTGTTTTTTTTCCCCCATTGCTGCTATTGCCATGGGCCTTGCACCTGCAAACCCCAACAGCACTGTTAGGGTGCTTCTCATGGGAAGCCAGGCCCACCAGCCTAAGGATCACCCTTCCCCGCCTTGTCCTTTCTTTGCCTTTTGTCTTTGAAGATTTTAGTTTACATTAGGGAAAACCAAACATAATGCATAACAAAGTAGAAAATAGTCATAGAGATGCTTGATACTGGATAATATATGTGCACAGAGATTTAACAACCAGCGTGCAACATGTGCATTTGATTAGCATACTCCAATCAGCAGTAACGACCAACAGGGAGTTCGAACAGGTCCCAAGGAATGACAGGGCAGAGTCATCACCAGCCTCATCTTTGTCATCACCATACACTGCGCTGGAGGCAGAGACAGGCCAGCCCAAGAGGGTGCTCAGCTGGGACCCGTCACTGCTCTACCTGGCCGCACTGGGAAAAGTACCCTCTCTCCCTCTCCCCCCCCCACTAAAATCAGTGCACACCATCAGCTACAAATCCTGCTAATAAATCCTTGTGGATATGAACTTCTTGCTTATACATCCTTTGTACAACACTAAATATTTATAGAACATTAAAATAAGAGTAAATGCAATGATTTAATACAGAGGAGTTCTGTGCTTCTTGATCTAATTTATATTAGTAAACAATTCACCACACATAATAAGCATTCTTCTTGAAGGGATCAAAAACTTTGAAAACAGAAAACAATTCAGAACAGGAAGAAGGTGAGTTTTCCTTCCTTTCCAAACTAGTGATCTTCAGAAATATACATGAGACATCCTGACTTCCACATTTTCCATTTTCCCGTCTTAAAATGTGCCAAATGAACTTCATAAAAGGCAGAATTTATGTTATTTTCCCCATGCTGGAGGTTTAAAATGGTCTTGGTATATAAATTTTTAGGTATCAAGTGGTGATGAAATAGAAACTACATCCCACTCCCTCCAACTTGTGGCACCTGATCGCACATCCAAGTTATGCTCTCATAATCCCTTAACAGTTGTAGCTTGCATACTCCACCCACTATTATCTACTAAATAAAGCACTTTTTTTTCCCTGTAGTACAAATCTGATGGTTCTTTAAATTTGCTGTGTTCATCTGTGCTATGAAAAAACTCAGTATATTTTTTTTTAATAAATTATTATCCAACATGCAGAGGCTCGAGTCACACATTTCAGTCATAAAAAAACAGCTTCTCGTGTTCTGATAATAAAGTAAAATCATTTAAGTTACTCTAAAAATTGCAGTTTAGACCATTCTTCAACCTGCCGTAACAACTCTATCGGGTTCATGGGTGCAAGGCACAAGAACAGTAGTGTGGGAACCACGAGAGAAAAACCGTTGCTGTATACAGATTAGAAGACACAACTCAACATTCAATATCATGAAGGATTTATTGCTTCAGGAACCTAAAGTTTCTAATGTTCTTTATACTATGTACTGATATATTATTTTTCATCATGATATCTTAGCAAAGTCTTCAGCTTTTCTAGGAGTCCTAAACACCTCCGACATCTTCACAGAGAGCACCTCCCTTCTGTTCCTTCACCCAAGCAGGAAAGGCAGCTCCAACTGACAACTGATTTGAGTACAAACGGAGTAAGTATTTGAGGGCACATCTGTACTCAAAATATTGAGGAAATGAGGGGGGGGGAGGTGTTCTGAAAGAGCCCCCAAGAACTCTTCTGTAACTCAGCCTGCCCTTCTTTATGCCCTAGAAGGCACAATCAATGCCAAGTGCCATTCTCTGCATTTAGCCTTTTTCTTCACTTTTAATCCGCTACTCGTAATACCCTACAATCCACCAGGTATCCCAGAAACACAACAGCATGTGAGCCATGCTTTTACTTCCCAGAACTGTTGATGTTATCGTGCCCGTTTTTGTTGCGCAGTTAAGCTGGACCAGCTGCAGCCTTTCGGCATCGGCAGTCCGACTGCACGGAGCCAGAATGCACAGCGTGCTGTCCCCTGCCCAGCTGTTCAACCCTAGGTCCTCACTCCAACACCCTTCAGGTATTTCAAACCTCTACTCAGAAACCTAAGAACGGAAACAGAACTATATTTGCCAAGAACTAGATGTTTCCCTTTACATTTGACATTACAGTGAGTAGAGATTTCAAATTTCAATGTTATATAAACAAATGCCAAAACCATTCAACTCCATAAAAGTGGCAATACTGCAAAGTTGTAAGGTAACCTGGGCTTTCAGGGGTGTACGCCGGCAGCCTATGCCTACGTGGCATACCTTCCAACCGTGTCAGAGAGGAACTTACTCCTTGGCGACAAATGAAACCTTTCTGGAAACGGCACCACTGCTACCGCCTGGGCAAACACACAGGTCAGAAAGCTGGAATTGTTGCTCAGCAACCGGAGCCCTGCAATTGCTGCTTCCTCGGCTGGCCGCCTCTCCCCTGCATATTCCGAGTGGAGGATGCAGGATGCCCTGTAGCTGCCAGCCTTATTAAACCTCTTTCTGCTTCTGCGGCGTGTGATTGTTATTTATCATGAAGTGTTATCATTTTGATGTGCTTGGAGTATGACACACTGTCTGATCTAGATCAAGCGACAGAGGTCTTCCCTACCTGTAAATATTTTTAATATTAATAGTAACAATGACATACTCCATTACCAGTCACAGTTCTCTGGAAATCTGCCCTGTGCCTATTAAGCATTCCCAGATATATTATTTGGCTACTCATACCTGAAATCGGTGGGGATCTCTGGCATTCTTTTAGCCCGTCACAGCCTGATTGTGACTAAGAAAAAAATCCTTCTTTCCCTTCTAAACATGTGTTGTCACGCTTTGTCCAAATATATTTAGGCAGTATGATCCATATTGATATATTGCTCAACTGTCACCATATTCCAAACAAGACAGCATACTTGGCTTTTTGTTTTCTTTTGACTAGAAATGCCTGCTAGAAAATTAAAGAAATCTACCCATAGTTCTCATGCTACTGCATTGGT
>NW_008824930.1:2221743-2224393 GCF_000699105.1 Pygoscelis adeliae
GTAGTATCTTACTGGTGATGAAAACAAAAAGCAGCTTTTCCTGTCTTCCAGCAGGTTAGCTATCATTAGCCATTGTTAAGACTGCTTTAGCCATCTTATACTACAGTAACAGCAGTCCCGTGCAATTTGCTGCACGCTTTGATATTTAGTAACTGTATCTAGTGGTTTATCTGCCACCAATTAGCAAGCAGATACTTTTAAATCTGATCGAAGATATACAATCATTGCTCAAAAAAAAAAAAAGCACAAAAGTCAGCAAATTTCTCTCTCTTCATCGCACATTAAAGAAGAGGTTCCATCTTTTCGTCTGCTTTTTCTTTCCAGTTTCCACACCTTAAACCATCTCTCCTTGCGCGCACCTTTGCATGCTTCCTCAGAGAGACACAAATTATGCAGCTTTCCGCCCCTGTTCATTTTGATGTACGTTGCTGAATGCAGGATTTTTCTTAGGAATGACTTGCTGGGTCATAACCACTGCAACACGTGCACATGAATTCAGTGACTTACAGCAGCCTGCCTCTGGCAGAAGCTGAACCCATGCCCTCTTCTGTATTTTGTTTGTTTCAGAACAGAAAGACTAATAAAGTTTAATGATCATTTCTATCAGAACAATACCAAAATTACGGCACATAGAATTAGGCTGAAGTTGTATCCTCTATTGGAGAGGAGGGCATTTTATTTTTTTCAGTAAAGTTATTGCCAAACAGTTGTCAGAGTCTTAAACAGTTTCCCTTTTTTTCACTGACAGATCAAATGATTTTCTCTGTTTACACACTACTTTACACCTGGTACTGAGCAATTCCTAGTGTCCTAATTTTGTTTTCCGGAGAAAGTGCCAATACTGGAGAGGCGTTCGTTACATATCTCCCATTACTATTTTACAAATCCAATGTACATCCACCGGGGAGGCAGTGGAATCTTTCTTTCCATATGGGCTACTGTGCCCAAACCTCACCAAGCTTAAGGTAGAAGTGAAAAGGTTAATAGAGATTATGTTGGTCTGTTTAATGAAAACTCCCATTAGGGCAGGTCACCCTGCACAAAAGAGTAACACAGCTGCTTTCTCATCCTCAGTGGTTAAACCGTTAATTGCTCACCTGTGGAAGGAATCCTCCTTAATCCCTACCTTCCTCCACCCCATCCACTGCAAAATATAGGCTGCTAAAATGTAGGAGGATATTTTTGGTCATTGAGAAGTTATATCATCAAGTCACTTTCTAGAAAAGAGACAAAACAAGACACGCATACTTACCAATATGGACTTAATTCCCAAGTTGCACAAGAGCAAAAGTTTCCAGCCCATGAAGGTGTTAAATGATAACTACAATCAAACTATACACTTTAAAAAATAAAGTTCTGACTATTTAATCTCATAGCCACATATCCATGAAAGCAAAAGGAAAAAGAAGCAGTCGAATTCTCAACTGAATAATGCTATGATCAAAATTTAAATGAATGGTAATAAAGAGACAGCGGCTTCATTTTTATCCTTAGCTCCACATATCAACTAATTAAGTTTTCTTAATTAACCTCTTGTAAACCCAATGATGTCTTTTCATGAAAGTTTAGGGTATTCTAGATTATACTACCACAGCATTAGGCAGATTCTCTTGACTTGAAAGTTTTAAGCCTCGGTAGGACAGGCCTCCTGACAAACAAGTTACTCTTACAAGAGATAGGCACAATAACTTGTTATATTTGTAATTGTACAGAAATATCAGCCCGAATGGTTTTGGAACGTGTCCTGGAAACTACTGCAAACGTTAAGAGTGAGGTGCACTTGTATTGCTTTAACATTATGGAAACCTAACGGAATCCGACCATCCCTGGGAGCTGTGAACTACACACTCCTTCCAGGAAAAGGCAATCGAGTCAGCTTCCAGTAACAGTGAAAGACCATACTGCAAACTTTCTTGCTTTTAGATACATTGAGGACTCAGCCAAAACAAAGGGAAAACAAGTAGTTTACAAAAAAAAAAGGTTTCATTAAATATTAACACTTGAAAAAGTGTTGCATAATTAATTGTGTGTTTCGACTCAACAAAGCTAGTAATAAAATAATTATCAGAGTCGAGCTGAAAGCGACAGACTTCCAGTGGGAGGCAGGAAACAGGATTTGTCAGTGCACGTTATATTATTCCTCTTCTCTTACGGCAGGTCTCAAGAGCATCCTCTGCCACTGTTACCGAAAGAAGAACCTTAAGTGTTTTCATACCTGAAGTCTCATCACGGGACAAGTAATGAACATTAAAAACAGCTGCCCTCTTAAAAATACAACAACACGTATTTTGTTTATAAACAACACAAGTTCGTGCACTTCATCACAAATAAAAACACCTTCTCACAGGGGGCAGCAGGGGAAGTTACCCCAGTTATCTTCCTTTACCAGCGTATATAGGCATCTCAGGAAAACACGGAGAACCAGGACCCGCTGTGCCGTACAACACGAGTACCTACACGCGAAGGACCTCCGATCGCCGTCCTTGCGGGAGGCCTTGTCCCGCAAAAATCTTAGGGGAAAGGAGTTACCCGAGAAGAGCCGCTCTAAAACTTGGCTTTCCACGTTGACTCCAAACGCTAGGAAGCTCATTTCACCGGCGCGACCCCCCTTAAACACGGATTCCTCCCCCCGGCTCGCCGTCAGACATCG
>NW_008824930.1:2224405-2230147 GCF_000699105.1 Pygoscelis adeliae
CTAATTTGTGACAAAATGTTCACCTTACCAACTGACACTATACCCATACGACCTGATACTATTAGCAAAGGCAATTCGCTAATAAACATTCTGTGGTCCTAAAAACATTTACTTAATTCACTAGCAGAAAAGAAGATGAAGTGATACAAAATAAACACCTCAACTATTAAAAATTGGGAAGCAAAGGCTGGGATCAACCTTGTTTGCCAGCAGGGTGGCAGTACATGGATTATTGCCTCCCACCATGGTCACTGATTGCTCCATGCTGGCTCTCTGGAGAGCTCCACATTGATGAAAACTTTGAAAATTAATATCAATAAATGCCATGCCATTCTAGTTTTAAACTCTTGTGTATCTGGCTATTTTATAAGAGAACTTGGCAAAACACAACACTTCTACGTATATTTCACCTCAAAACTGCACATCAGTCTTGAATAACTTGTATTTATCAAGGATTTCAAAAGTGAAGAGGACAGAATGAGATGGTATTTTAAAAAGGTCCTAACATCTGACATAGAGGATTAAAAAAACCCAAACAAACCACAAATAAAAAACCCCAAACCCCCTTCTACTTCACATTAACTTTTGTTGGGAAGACCTGAGCATGGCCAACACAAGAGACCTGGTGGGACAGACCAGGATGTAGGATGAAGGGATCTCATTTTCCAGCATCAGCACTTGATTTCCTCCTGGTGAAAGTGATCACATAACTGTGGCCTCGTTGGGAGTCAAAGTAACAAGGGGAAAACACTTTATTGCTTAAAAGGTAAGGAGTTTTCTATACATGACTAAAAAGGAAGGTAAATGGTGGTGGGGTATTTCCCTTGCCATCAGCAGGACAGCGCTGCATTCTCAGAAGAGTTCTGTGGCTTGCTGTCCTACTGCAAGCATCTCTAATGGTGCAGCAAGTGTTGGTTTGGTGACCACAGCAAGAGTGGAGGTCCATTTTAACAAAAATATGAAAAATAATCCTCTAAGTCACACCTTGTTACTGCGCTAAAAGCCGAAAACGTGCATCAGGTGCAGCCTTAGTATTCAAGACATCGCAAAAGAATCTGACCTTTAACGTCTCGTTTTCAGCGACTCCCAAAGGCATGTATTGATGCAGCCCTCACACCTGGCATTGCTGGGGGAGGCGGGAGAGTTAAAAGCTTCAGATGCTGCTCTTTTGACTGCCTGAGGAAAGGGCAATGGAATTTGATACACCGGGATGCTGCAGGTGCACACAGTACAGCTTTCTCCTAATTGGATAACGCAGTGAGGGCTGCTCTCTTAAGTGACCAGAGAATCTCCCCGTTACCGGGTTTCCAGTGCTCCGTGGTCTCAGAACGTGATAGTGAAAAAAGTAAAGATCTTGCTGACGTACTGATGATTTACATATAAATCACATTGCAAATGTGTTCATAAACAAATCTGTGCCCAAGGAAATCTCTTTCTCCTTAACTTCGGATAGATGAAAGAAGTTAGGGTGGTAATAACGCTATGGAAAATGGTTACAATGCATACACAAAAGTACTGAAAGCTATCTAAGACTAAATATATGTGGAGAACAGACTAAATATGTACGACCTGGCACCGAGGCATCAGCAGCTTTTGTTCATCCAGAATCTATGTCAACATGTTCATGGGAATGTGAAAGCTAAATACTAGGACTAAAGCACAGATAATTCAGGAGTAGAAAACCTGAAATTCTTTACAGAAGTTTGTAAAAAAACCCAATGCTCAGGCTTGAGGTGGGTATTTCACCTTGGAATGTGTTTCTCTCCTGCTTCTTTTGAAGTAATTTGAACTCTGGACCAGGGAGCCTCCTGCTAGACTTTTATGGAAATGTGCATACACAGGACTGCAAAAGACCTGCAGAAACTCCATGTCTCAGCCCAACAATTCCTAAACGTTCCCTAACAGGATTTTTCCACCTGCTCTTAAAAATCTCTGAAAGACAGAGACTATACAAACCTCCCAGGGAGCACGGTCCGGTTCTCATTTATCCAATTCTGTAATTTTTTACTAATATCAATTATTACTACAAAGTACACTTTTTCTCATCTATCCTTCAGTGACTAGGCAGAAAAAATTATAATCATAGTTTTAAATGTGTTTGTTGTGGGTTAACCCCAGTAGACAGCTAAGCCCCACACAGCCACTTGCTCACTTCCCCCGAGTGGAAAATGCTTTCTCCCTCAATTTTCTCTCTCCTAGAAAGAAGCTAATTGTTCAGCTAAAAGCTAGTTATATTTCAGCATTTCCTTGGGATTCATAGGTTCTGTTCTTTATGATTTTCCAATTTGTTGGCACTGTTGCCAAAATGTGGCATGCAAAACTGGACATAAAACTCTTCCAGGGGCCTTAGAAGCCACAGAGCAGAAAGGAAAGCTTTCCACCGACGGTTTGAATATAAACTTTTAAAACACTGCCAGACAACATTTATCCTTTTTACTTTGGATTGTTTCAATATTCACTTTGACACCCATGGGATCTCATGCATCATTTTCTGATACACTTTTGCATACTGATATTTATTCCCTTTCATACTCGTTCATTTGACTTTTCCTTTCTTGAGTACTTTACTGAATTTCTGAGCTTTTCTTTCATGCTCTGCTTCTCTAATGAAAACTAGTTGAGTTTCATTCCCATCCTCTGATCAACATCTGGATCAGGTCTTCCAACCTGGTGCTGTATGTGAATACAAATTCGCCGTTCCCTTACGAACAATGTCCTGGAAAGTCAGGCTCCTTTAAGATCTCATACAGTATCTTCACAGAGTTTCTCTGAAAATAATTTACACCTTGTCTTGAGCACAGTCTTTCAAATTGTTGCTGACCTCCATTATAGTAATTTAAAGTGTATATATATATATATATGTGTGTGTCTTGTTTCTTAAAAAATTCATCAATGGAAAAAAAAATACTGATTACAAGATTTGTGTCAGAAACTTTGCTAAACATTAGGGGCGTGCTAGAGGTATTAGTTCCCACGAGGTGAATACATGACTGTCAAGCAGCTAAACTATCAAAGAAGGTAATTAGATTGATTTGACCTAAATTATTTTTTTAAAATCCATGTGGTACATTTTCTTTCCCACTCCTGTCCCCTGAACTATTAGAAAATGATAGCATAATAATTTGTTCTAGTAATCTTGATGATTCTTCTCTCATTTTTAAAGAAAGGTGCTGTGTCTGATATTCTTTAAGACTCTGAGACTCTGCCCATCGTTAAGCAGTTCTCCAAAAAACTGATCTTGTTTGGGAGATTGTTCTCACTATTCAAAGGTATATTTCATTTCCTGTTGTCTTGAATAGCTCTAAACGATATAAATAATTCACAATATTTCTTTAATCCAGTGCTTTCCTATTCTTTTTATTGTTTATGACAGTCTTGTTATAAATAGCATTTTATTCAGACCAAAGAAAAAGGCACTAAGCATTGTGGTCTTCCCTAGGCTTTCCACTATTTGTTTACTCTATCCTTTGCTCATTCTGCATGACTCCTTCTGATTTTATCCCTCCACAATTTGCTTATTATAAACATCTCTATATTTTGTGCTCATCCTTAACACTAATATTCTCCATATAATTACTGTTTAACTTTCAGGACAAACATATCTCAGCAGAGTCTCCTCGATGAGATTCTAATATCATTAAGGATACTGAAAGTGCCACTGTAACACAGAATCACAGAATAGTTGAAGCTGAAAGGGATCTCTGGAGATTGTCTAGTCTAACCCCTGCTTAAAGCAGGGTCAGCCAGAAAAGGTTGCTCAGGACCATGTCTAACTGAGTTTTTAACATCTCCATGGATGGGGACTCCACAACATCTCTGAGCAACCTGTTCCACTGCTTGACCACCTCACGGTAATTTTTTTTTTCCTATGCTTGAGTGGAATTTCCTGTGTTTCAGATTGTGCCCACTGCCTCTTGTCCTGGGCACCACCAAAAAGAGCCTGGCTCCCTCTTCTTTGCACCCTCCCTTCAGGTATTTATATGTATTGATGAGATCCCCCCTCAGCCTTCTCCAGGCTGAACAGTCCCAGCTCTCTCAGCCTCTCCCCATAGGACAGATGCTCCAGTCCCTTCATCACCTCTGTGGCCTTTGCTGTACTTGCTCCACTATGTCCATATGTCTCTTGTACCGAAAGGGACACAGCACTCCAGACATGGCCTCACAGGGGTGAGTAGAGGGGAAGGACCAACTCTCTCAAGAATGCAGCCTGGGATGCAGTAACCCCCTTCTCCGGTGGGTTACTCCCCATGCACAGTTCAGGTGCAGGACTTGGTAAATCCTTTTGTCGAATTTCAGGAGATTCCTGTTGGGCCGTCTCTCTAGCCTGTCAAGATCCCTCTGAATGGTGGCACTGCCATCTGGTATATCACCCCTCCCAGTTTTCTATCATCTGCCCATTCACTGAGAGTGCACTCTGTCCCATCATCCAGACCATTAATGAAGATGTTAAACAGTATTTGACCAGTGTTAACCCCTGGGGTACACCACTTGTGACAGGCCTCCACCCTGACTTTGTGCGGCTGACCACAACCCTTCTAAGCCTGGCAGTTCTCCCAGTTTTCGGTCCATCTGACTTTCCATTTATCTCGCCCATACTTGATCTATTTGTCTGTGAGGAACTTATGGGAGACAGTTTAGTTAGTTAGACTATAACTAAAGTCTATAGTAAAGTCAAGATAAACAACATCCACTGCTTTCCCCTCACCCACCAAACCAGTTATCTCATTGTAGCAGGCTGTCGGGCTGGTTAAGCACAACTTCCTCTTCTTAAATCAACGCTGGAACATGGCAAAGGCACACAAATTTCAGACTTTCAGAACTGATAGTCATACCATTAGGTAACCCTTTTTCATCAATGCAGTAACTCCTTACATTTGGTATATAGGGGGCTATATAGGTGTGTGTGTCCAAGAATACCTCAGAAAGCCTCAGCCTCTGTCACACCTGAATCACTACAGTCACCTCAGTCCCTCAATTCGCTTGGGTCACCTTTGACTTCAGTCGCATCAGTTATTTACTTGACGCTATTCACCTCGGTCACTTACCCAAGCCTGCCTGTCGCTTGGTCAGCTCCTTTCAGCAGTCACTTCTCTCATGCTGACGCTCAGTTTTGTCAGCTCCTTCAGGTGGACCTGCTGGGCAGCCACTTACTGCCACCATCATCTCCCCCAGCTCCGCTAACAACAAAGTGCAAGGGTATGATGGAACTGGTGTCCAAAGCAATCTATTCAGAAATTTCTTTTGAATTTTAGATTGTTAAAAAAACATTGGTACTTATAAAAATAGAAATCCATTTCACTGACATAGTCACTAATACGAGTTTCTATAACTGAAGATTAGTGTGCATTTTTACAGGTATTAGCTATATGAAAGTTTAAGCATGGAAGTGTTTCCTGTTCCCAACTTAAATTATAGAAAAAACAGCATTCCAGCTGTTGCTGTACTAATTCTGGGTGGAATGAAAGGATTATTCCCACATCATGCTCTTACTTGTGTGTCTAAATAAATTCAGGAGCGTGTTTTGGGGAATAACTTAAGAGCTCAATATTCTGTTTCCAAAGTGGTCACAAGACACCTTGGGAGAGAGAAGAGGGCAAGTTTATGTGACATTTTTGCATAACACTATCCCACGCTCTGACCATCTGCAGCTTAGGCAATTTTCTGAGCCTATTGTCATGGTGCCACCAGGGCACCTCCCTGTGGCTGGGCACCCGGGGCTCCCCGGGGGGGGGATGGCAGGGC
>NW_008824930.1:2230171-2263503 GCF_000699105.1 Pygoscelis adeliae
AGGGCCCGTCCCACCCCCCACCAGGAGCAGGGCAGCCAGGGGGCACTGGGGCAACCCCAGCCCCCGGGCACTGGGCACCTCCCTGGGGATGGGGACGGGCCAAGGCCGGGCTTTGTCTGTTTAGGAGATCACAGTGGAAGTTTCTTCGAAATCCTTCTCCAGCCTCCCTCTAACCCCGTGCAAAGCTGCTGCATCCACAGCATTGTTCGGCAAAGGGATCCACAGGTTTTCTGCCTGTTGCATGAAGAATAACTTTCAATTATTTCTTTTGAACCTGGTTCCCACTAGCTTCATCTGATGGCCCCGATCCTTGTATTTGGAAAACATGGTGAACATTCAATCCCTATCCATTTTCTCCATGCCACTCATAACTTTGTAGACTTCTATCGTATCTTGCTCTGAAGAAACACCTCTTCTCCAGCCAAATCAATCATTCTCCTTATGGAGGCCATTCTAGCTCTTTGATCACCCTGCTGTCCTTCTCTTCCCTTTTCTAGTTCTTATATATCTTTTTTGAGATGGAAGAACCAAAACCGCGCAGGGTATTCAAGGTGTGGGCAACCAATTTATACACTGGTGTAGTTATTTTTTCCATTATGCTCTCTATTCCCTTCCTGACAATTTCTAGCGTGTCATTTGCTTTCTCACTGCTACTGAGCACTGACTGGATGTTTTTGTGTAATTCTTTATTATAATTGCAGAGTCTTGTTCCTCATTGATAATGTTTTAGGATCCAAATGTTTTTAAGGACTGATCTTGGATAGATAAGAGGGTAAGACTTCAGACATGATAGGACAAAAATAAAGCATTAATGGATACTGCTTCACTTGGTAGCATCGCAATCCATTCACCTTCCCCTAGCAATATCACCAGCAGTAACAATTGTTCACCCAGCACGGAGAAAACCCATAACAACGCCTACCATGGCTTTGTACATCACTGAAGATAAGTTTTGAGCAATACAAAATAAAAAAGTGTAAGATCACAATGGTACTAAAGAAATACATGACTGTACGCATCTGAAAACTAAAGTTCATAGTGAATTAGCCTGTGACATATCCAAATCACTGTCAAGCTTTTAAGAAATTCAAGAATTTCAAATCTTATTCTGGTTTACATTAACACCCTTTTACTTGAATCCAGCACTGTAAAAATGAACAGACCACTTTGGTCGCTTCTATCTGAACCCCCAAAATAATGATAGTAAATCTGGATAATCCCAGTTTTTATATTTTTGCATAAACCAGCCACTAGAGGGGGAGATAATCCCAAACACTCGAATACATCTAATCCTAGCTAGCAGAGGTTCTACATTTGAATCTTTGATACTATCACCATGACCACAAGTCCAAAAGCTACTTTTTTTTTTTTACAGTACAAGTATTCAGTTACAATGAATTACACTGAATTCCTTGTTATTAGCTTGCCCAGCTGATGAATCAAGAGTGCTTTGCCAGAACAAAGGCCTTTCCTTAGAAGGCTCTGTTTATTTATTTATTCAGTAATCAACAAGTTATTTTAAAATTGTAATTTCTCTATAAAGGTGATTCTATTTTGAGACTGTAAAGTTTAGCAACATTCCTTTAAATCATCTTAAAGTCTTAGGAACTTCAGCAAAGTTAGATTCACGAATTAAAACAGACCACAAAACTATCACTTTTGCACTCATAGAGTACCCTTATTGAGACAATAAGAAAGTATATTATAAATTCAAGAGGCCAGATTATGGCACTTAGAGCAAATGTCAATGTATTAACAAAAAAAAAAAAATCAAGCTCAACTATCTATTGCGATTGTGAAAAAAATTCCAGTGATTTGCTAGTGATGATAGTGATACTACCCGCTTCTCCACCCCTACGTGTGTCACTCAGATCGGAGTATCCCTGTCTCTGTTGCTAGCCCAGAGTAGTCCAGGTAAGGAAGTCTTATATTGTGTTGTATCACAAAGCAATCAAGACCAATGGTTCTCCATAGAAGAGGAACATAGTAATTATCCACATCTATGATGTTAATAAGCTTTATCAAACACAATATAGCTACAATAAAAATCTTCGTCTGAGGCAGCCATGGTCACACTTGATTATGGGAGGAATTACTTTAGATTTTATTGTAACTTGTTAGGCAAATTTGTGAGGCTGACATGAAATAGTATGTTGTCATAGTTCCCAAAAGGCAATCTGTCAAGTAAAACCAAGGGAGATGTACCCCGGCACAGGCCTGTACATCCCCGTACCAGCTCCAGGAGTTCCCTGGTCTCACTTGCTCCCCCATCAATCAGGGAGGGGAAATGGCAAGCCTGCAGACACTGATTACCCACCAAAGTAACGATCGCAACCAAGGTGAAGAAATGAAAGAACACTGTGTCTTTTAGCATCCCACATCAGTGGCCAGGAAGAACCACAAACTGAATTCTTATTAATTTTTTATGACTTCTTGCCTGGGACATGTATGCACCTGGAACTATTCTACGTTCTACCTGGAGATAAACCAGTAATTTACAGAGGGATGAATATTATTAAACAATATATATGTATAGATATAAATATACTTTATAAGAAATATATTCCCTTGGGCATGACTGTCAGGTAGCAAAAATTAGCGTACGTTTATTTCTCAGAGGAGGAAAATAAATATTGAGGAAAATGACAACTACATCAAGACAGGAGGTCTAAGCAGTAATCACGAAGAGAAATCATAATTATGATATACATCAAAAGGGCAAGAAGTGGCAACTGGAAATAGAAGGTGTTATGGTGAACCTCAGAAACAGACAGGAATTTTTCAATGAAGAAAGTTTGGGCTTACAGGGAGGTAAAGAACTCATGAAACATACTTTAAAGAAGAGAAAGGGAAACTAATCTGTTGTCGGAGTTATAAATCTGATCTCTTTTTAAAAAGCAGCAAACGAAAAATTTACTCCAGTTTTCTGAAGGCAGGAGACCAAGGGACTCATTTTCCCATGCCCTCTGGTGGGGGTGTGGGCTACGCTGAGTAAATTTGACATGGTAGGAGTATGGTGCATTGATAACAATTCAGAGAAGCAGCAGTGCTGTGGGAATACGCTCTCCTGTCTCTCCTCACTGGTTCTCTGCAAGGGAGGAACCAACAGCTGGAGGAAGGAGATGCAGTAGAGCAATGAGGGCAGCAGAGGAGTGCCTGGAGGACTGATCCAGAAGTGTCCATGCTGAGAAAGATGAGAGGAAGCCCTGAATCAAACAGTATTGTTCACGAGGGGTGGAGATCCTTTTAATTAGGAAAAGCATCTGGTAGCTGGAACGGCTAATGTTATAGAATATGAGAGTCTGCATGTGATTGCTTTCCAGTTGCTAAAGAAAACCTTTAAAAAAATGAAATGTATCAAATTTCAACAGAGGAAAAAATATTTAAATGTCCACATGGCTGTGACCATGCAAACAAATCCCACCACTAAAATCTCAGTCCTTCATTGCTGAGAAAGGTCATACCAGAATGAAGAGAAGAGGACAAAGTACCTGCTAGAGTGAAACTCACGAAACCCCCAGAAAGTTAGAATTTAACAAGAGATAATTCACATAAAGTCACAGAAAGGAGTTCACCTTTGACAAATCAGACTGCTTTTGAAAAGCATAGCTGAGTAACAGTGCTCCTAATTTACCTGGTCTTTTAGAGCACTTCGGCCTTACCACCTCTTTAAAAAGCTTGTGAAAGACCTCTTTACGAAGTAGATAATTAAATATTGTAAGGGTCAGTTAATTGCACAGATAAAGGACTAGCTTGGATAGCAAAGGCAGAGAGCAATAGTGTAAAATAAGAGTTTGGGCTAGAGAAATATGAAGAGCCGTGTGCCACAGAGACCAGTAATGACTGGGAGTGACTTCATTCCTTGCATGCATGTCTCTGACCAGGGCAAGGGAATATGGCTGTAAGGGAGTGGAGTCTGCTCATGACACGTAACTGGGCAGAGATTCAGCCCAAGGGAAAAGAGTCATAAACATCAGAAGGTCTCGGGCAGAGCAGGAGCAACAGGATATGAGTTACTTGTGTGCTTTAATTGGGAGAAATGGTGGTATTAAAGACAGGACAAGTAAAAATGTAGTAGCACTGCCCCTACATCGTGCTTCTTACAGACTTTTTACTGACCAAGTACAGTGAGGGAGAGGGACTGCTGGTGCTGAGGTAGGAAGTTCTCAAGTGTTTAGCACTAGACACAACTCAGGGCAGATACAGTCATCTCCAGCAGCGCTTCAAAACTTTTTTGAACAATATTTCAGATGTAAGCCTGATTTTTTGTCGGTAACAAAGGCCAGGCCAAAAGAGAATATTATGCAGGAGTCTGAGCAAGTTCTCATTGGATGCTTTGGAATAACATTTCTTTTTAATGTATCTAATATCGCCGTTTTACGCAGACGAGGCTACACCAAAACTGAGCAAAATGTTAAACTAAAAACTTAATATTAAGGATGCTACCTTGAGGTTGAAGAGTCTATAGCTTTGGCTGTTTAAAACTACTTTTATTTAGCAATTTAACTTTGCTATTTAACAACTGTGTGTAGAGCATGTGCTGTAGACTTTTTAAGGTTCATTGTTATGCCACAGAGGCCTCTTTGTTTGTATTTTTAGATCTTCCAAATATTCGTTTACACATTTCCTGTGGAGAACATACCTTCTGTAACACTTCTTCTGCATCAGCCCACTCCCAATTTATTTTAGTATCCCCCAGCTGATGGGGGACAGATGGGTGAGGGTTGGGAGCAGAGGAATGCTGCCCTGCCTCTGACGACCGTGGAAGCTATGCAGCTCGCCTCCCCCGGACAGCTCTCAAACGCCTTTTGGGAAAGGGGCCAACATGACTCTCTTGGTCACCAAAAACATTAGAGACCTACAAAAGACTCGAGGATAGGGTGAATCAGCTTTTAGGGCACAGGTCACTGAGAAACTGTTGCTGAAGATTTCCGTCCCAGAGAGGTTGTTTAAGATCGAGGGAACAGGCACGCTTTTGTGCTATTATGCAACACTAATTTGAAAACTGGTGTGTAGTTTGGGCTGTTCATAAACTTTTCCTACAGTTCCCAACTTCACCTTGTCTGGCTACAGAATTTAAATTCAATTATTGTCTTAGCAGACCGGGAAGTATAATTTGGATTAACACATTTTGGATTACCACCTTGTAAAATTAATAGCATCTAATCTGCACCAATGTCTGCGATATTTTGTGTGTGCAACGCAAACCAGTTTGCACTATGATCCCTCCTCTTTTCTGGCCACGATGGTACAAAATCCCTCTGTGCTGAGATACACTTGTCTGTGCCTCCTGATCCAAAAGCCACATCCTCCCTAGTCTTGCAGGAGGTTGGAGCAGTCATCGGAGAGCTCCTGCCGCGGAGCTGCACTGACCATGTCGTGCAGATGCCATAGGCAGGGCAGTGAGCAGAGGAGAGACCTCTAAAAGCTTTACTCAGTGCAGGCCATTTAGACGTGGGCCATTGAATTCCCTTAGTGTAACAGAAGTCAAAACACGGGGTAAGACTCTAATCCCACAGCTTTCTTTGGGAACTGTGGACGATCTCAAAGATAAATGCTGTGGAAAGTTATGAGCGTAGAAAACAATGAGTTTTAGTGTAGAAATTCTTTTAAAGCACTGTTTGCAAACTCAGTTTATTATGCTTACCAGTGAGTTTTTCACCTATAATGAGCATAACATCTTTCCAAATAGAAGGATGGGATGATTCTCTAGGGAATAGATCCTAACATGAATGCAGGCAGCTGTTAGTTCCCAGCATGCAGACATGCACGTCACGCCTGCCTATCTTCCAGATCATGGCACTCACCAGTGATGGCAATCAGTATAAACCCTGGCTACAAAGGTCCTTTGGGAGGGTCTCATAATCCTGCACTTTCAGACCCCTCAGTAAGTCTGTTTAGGACTCAGACAAGCTCCTGGTTGGCTCCTCCCTGGTTTGTCCCGTATCCTCTGGAAAGCCGGCCAAAGGCAGCTGTTTCCCCTGCTATGGTGGCTTTGTCCCTCGACAAATGACTCAAGCTTCCTGCTGTCTTCTCCCCTTGTGTACAAGATTTCAGGGCTCGAACAGAACTCCTGCTGGCTGGCTGTGCAATCCCGCACGTCTTTCTGGCTCCTCCAGGACTGCGCGGGGAGTGAAAAAATCACCTACTTTCCCTCACAGCTTCTACCTCCAGCAAGCATGTGGAGATGGCGGTGGAAGGACCTGGGGAGAGGAGGCTACGAGGTCCGGCAGAAAGGAAAGCTGACAGACTAATGACGGCAGATCCTCTGCCACATGTATAGTGGGAAAGGAAATTTTATAGAAAATGTTTTGTGGGAAACAGGAGGAAGTCATTTGAGGAGGAAAGAAAAGATTCAAAATCAGAAAGAAAAAAAAAACAGAGAAGGAAAGAATTTCTTCCTCACATCTTTCATTGTTTCCATCCAGAAGAAAACATCTTAGATGCTCCACACCACCAAACTATAAACACGTTGAAAATCAAGCGTTTTCTACTATGTGGTTCCCACACTCATAGGGCCCTTTTCTATACCAAGAACATAAAAACACTACCTCAAAGGTAAAATTGTCTATAAATTTGTTTACAGTTTGTATCTCTAGGGACAGCTGGGTAAGTGTGAAACCCTACTGCTAATGTGAACATTTCACCAGTCTCTCGTATTCAGGATTGCTGACACAAAGTACATAACCATAACAAAACAAAGCTTACATAAATAATAATTGGTGATTCTTTCCTCTATTTTATCTGTTAATTTGTTCCTTCAATTTGCCTGATAGTTGTTGCTATTAACATCACTTCTGTTTTTCTACGTGAATAATTTGTTATTCCCTAGACTAAGACCTCTTTGAAAATAAAAATTGAGTCTTGGTAAGTATGATATTCATTCCTTATTATTAACCAGCTAAGATCTTCTTTATTTGTCTGGAATACAAATGCATATTAATAATGCCAGTATACCTTTAGGAAATGACTATCATCACAATAAAACTCTCCACTAAATATAACAGTATGTTTCATGTTCACAGAATAGAACCTGGGGATAAAGTATAGATGTTTGATTACATTAACATTTTATATCAAGTGTTTAGAGGCCATAATTTGTTGTCTAAATGTTCTTGAATATTAATGAAGCGTTGAAGGCTGCAGAACTGACGAGCGACTCGCATGAAACACTAATGCAGAACTGAAATCCATGGGCAATTACTTTTCATAATTCTCTTTGATTTTCCAGGAGCAGACCTGCTCTCTCAGTGCACATAGGAAATTATTCACTGGGCAGCAATATCTCAAACTGAGGGGAACACGGGCTTTGAATACAAAAACACTTAGGATTTATAAATAATTTTATATGAAAATAACAATACATAGTATATTTACAAAGCTGACAATACATATATTGACCATGCAATTAAAAATCTGAATCCAGTGTTTGTGACTGACAGAAATAGACTGTAAAACAGAATTATTTTGAAGCCTGACGTGTGTCATATGGCTCTGTGTGTCAGTCTGACCAGAAGCACCATTCTAGAAATCCACCCAGTGATCTGATATATTCTGAGAATCTGTAATGTGCAAGATTAAGAGAGCAGGTCAGTAAATAATAAAGTTATTTTGACTGAGTTCATATAAATTATACTCCATCATACTAGGTTATTTCTGTTTTGCAGCAACAGAAGGATAAAGCAGTCCAAAATTTGCTAGGCTTCTGTTAAGCTTTCCTTATTGTTCTTTGGCTGGGACAGGAAACAAAAACTAGTAAGCTATCGTCTCAAATTGCGCAAGCAATTGCATTCTTTGAAAACCATTATCTGCATGAAATCTTTCATGGCAGGAAATTACAAACAGAAAGAAATTCCTTCACAATGAGAGAAAAGCCCAGATTATTTTCAATACTTGTTTTAAAGTACAAAAGGTGCTGCAAAAATGGATTCAGTGGTCGCTGTGATTCCAGATACCTGTCCTGACAGTAGACTGATTCCTTTAGAAAGAGACTAAGGGTATTAAGCAAGGAAAAAGAGAGTTGTCTGAAATCCTATTAGTTAAATTTTCTATCAGACAATCTGTAATTTCTCATGACTGACCACTGAAGAGAAATACAGAGAAAACAGAACAGGTGATAATACATGTATTTCTAGTTCAGACTTAAAAACAGTGTTGTGAAACAGTGAGAAAAAATGCCTGACCGTTCATATCAGCATTTATGACTGTTTTGGAAACATTTGCCTAACAGGAATATTGGAGTAGAAACTTTGGTTCACACTGACACAGAAGACAAGTCAAGCTACCAATGGATATTACGTCGTGACTCACCGCAGATGATGTTAAGTGGAAAAATAAGATTTAGAAAACATGATGGCCTAGATGCTAAAAGTTACTTTTTTTCCAGTGGACTTTTTAAAGCCGTACACTTAAGGTGATTCATCTATAGGCCAACGATTCACGTTGAAAGACTGATTTTTGTGAAAAAGAGAGAAATACAGTAACTGGCATTCTACTATCTTGATAAGAGGCAGAACAGAAACACCTGAGAGAAACGATACAGGAAGGAAATCACTGACTGCTTAAATGCTGTTGTTAACTGAACCAGACCATGTTTCTTTACGCTAACTGGCAGGATGGCACATATTCAAATCTTTTTTCCTTTTTACCTTTCCTTGCAAAATTCACATTTCATGGTGCCCATTTTGGAAGCTGCTGAAATCCATCAGTAACTCCTCATTTTATAAAAGGATTGTATGTTAGATGTATATAGTGTACTTAGCTCAGTGAATTTACTGAAGGGCAAAAACCACACCAAAAAAATTATCAAAGTAATTGTCCATCAGTGTCTCTAGAGGTGATCCTCCCTCCCCAAAATATGTAATTTTTAGCTCTATTCAAAATGAGTAGACAAGACTGAAGCAAGAGGATCAGCGAGGAGTTCAGGCTGCTGCAGACATCTGGAGGCTGTGGTCAGTACGTGGCCTTCCTGAGCTCGAGTGGGATATCCCGGGAAACTCCGCGTTCCTGAAGAAAAGAAACTTTGCCATCTTCAGAGCTGGGTCAGGTCCTCATCTGCCATGCCGCAAAGGCAGTTACAGCTACTCACATGATACTTTTAAAATAATAACGACAAAGAATAAGAATGCAACCCATATAGAATACCTCATATATCAGCTTCATAACGTTGCTGGGTTTTTTCCAAAGTTGAAATATTCCTTGCTGTGTCAAAGAACCTTACGTATTTTAGCTCTTTTCTTTAAGCTGATTCTCGATTGCATTTTTCCTTGGAGTGCTGCTTTTACTTAGGACTCCTGGGCAACCTCACCTCCCTTCCTGGCTGTAATCATCTCGCTCTGCTCTTTCTGACCCTGTCTGCCAGTACCTGCTATTACCTTTTTTAACAGCACTGCAGATTTCTAGTAGTCATAAATTACAGTCTTTACACTTAATTGTGACTTCTTTGATTCATTTATGTCAATGGCGTAATTTAGATCACCCTTTTTAGCACCACAAGGGTCGTCCCAGTGTCCGAAGGAACAGATACTTTGTTGGGCTTATTTCTTACCCAATTATCAAGCTAGGATAAAAATGAGAAAATGGTGATTTTCTGTGCCACCTTTTCTTTTTTCTGTCTTCCAGCATCCTTCATGCCTGTTACACTGTATAGCAATTCTTCTTAATCATTTATTCTGTTAAAATTCAAAGTGTGTCAACAAGTTGCAGTGAAGGCGACTAAGCTAATTCTGAAGGAATGCATACCATCTGCTTGGTCAAACTCTGCGGGCAAGAAATGTCTCTTTCACACCTGTATTAATCATAATTTAGACACATGTGTTCTGCCCTCATATATCAGGAGAGGTATACCTTTCCATGGATGTCATTAACTCGGTCTTGCCTGTGGCAAAGCGCACAGCGGGTATGTCAATCTGTAAGTGACTGAGCTGGCTAATTCTTGTCCCTTCACGATGCTTCCTGGACTTGGAAGTGTGCACTCAGGGAATACTATATTTTCAGGTTATGCTTCTGGGCTTTCTTGGAGGCAGCGACCTCTGAATTGACACCAAGGCCAAAATAAAAGCTGGTATCAGTGCAGATAACAGCATTTAAATGCTAGGAGTACCTAAGTACTGAATGTGGAAGTTATCAGTTATATTTTTTGTTTTGTCTCATACAGGCTTCCAGAAGAATATTGAATTAGAAGTTTGTACTCATTTTATGCTTGGAACCTCGTTTTGCATAAACACAAAATTACCCCAATATTTGGGAGATAAGGCAGTAAATAAAGTCCCGAACTTCTCATCATGAAGTGATATGATAGACAAATATTTATGCTGTTAGATATGCTTTTTTATGACTGATGAGAAGTGTTGGGAAAAGTGTAAGTAACGGGTGAAAAAGATAACTGTATTGAGATGGCCGTTGTCTTCTGTAACTGGTGTCCACAGTCTATGCCCCTACTGTTCTCTTTGCTTACTCCTGAGGACCACAGCAGTGCAGACACGGCAATGTGAAGCATCAAGAGGTTCATTCATTCATCCATCCATCCATCCATCCATCCATCCAGTGCAGCGTGTGGCTCCACAGACGGCTGGCACAGCCCAGGGGACCCAACGGGGAAGAGAAGTCGGTGGGTACAGGGTGGGAACTGGCACCGTTACCAAGGGAAAAAAACCTCCTGGAACAAATGCCCTCACTACATCATAGGCTTAAACAAAATGTCACATTCAGCCCAGCAGTAAGGGAGCAAAAATATCTGGTTGTGATGAACGTCCACTCAGTCGGTAGGGAAACACTGGGGAAAAAAAGGTTTTACTCAAAACCAAAGTTTGATTTAAGTAATTAAAGCCGTGTAATTTATTCAAGGGCTTAAAAATACGGGAGATGTTTCTGATAAAGGAAAACAGGAGTGGTTTTCAGAATGCCATAGCTCACTTCTCTGGCTCTGCTGTCTTCTGGGCTGCAGAGAAATACAGCAGATTTCTTTTAATAGCAGTAACATCGTACTGAGACGTTGGCACATCAGTGGGGACACACAGGTACAAAGGCACTTTTTGTCCCACCTTCTCTGTACATTAAGCAAGGGTAAAGTGGTTATTTAATTTGCATATTTAGGAAATGATTGTGTCCTTATACAACAACAAATATTTCATTTATGTACAAGAAGGCCTTATTTTAAAATCCAGAGAAAAATTCCTGCGGGACAGTAATTCCACAGACTGTGGAATATTGTTAACAGGGTTAAGCACAACTAAGAAGGCTTGCTTGTTTCTTTAAGCTGTTAAATTAGATGGACGCATATCACATAATATATATCACATAATATAATTTTAAGAAAAAAGGGAAAACTGGACAAGGGGATATACATTGGATACACATTCTTATTTCAGAAAGGCTTCGTAGGCTGAAGGAAAACATGGAAATAAAATAAAGATTTAACTACAGCAGTACTCATTTATTTAAACAGGCATCTCATTTTGTAATTATACTTCAGTTCATAATTACCGGTTTTAATATGATATCTATCATTCCAAGAATTATGTATCAAATATTATGACCACATACTTATATGTCATATCAAATATGACTCAATTGCTCTGCTTGCAAAAAAGGGAACAAAACAAAACTAGAACTATGAGATAAATAAATGGAGGGATGGATGGGTGGATGGATGAATACATGCATACATACATAGATGCATAGTTACGTAGATGCATAGATGCATAGATACATAGATAGTACTTGAGATCTATCAAACAACGCATGCTCTCTAAAAAAGCCACGCACTTAACTTTCTTTGTTAAGATGTCACTGTAGATCATATATTTAGAAAAAAAAGGGGGGCAAACCATGTAATTCTGGTGGTTCCTCCATGGACTTAACGCAAATAAATGTAGAGTTGGGCCAATTTGCAATCTGTTGTTTCTGGGACCAGAAGGACCCACTTGATCACCCACCAAGTAGGGACTTGGCTACTTCCTAACCCATGGGGGTAAAGGAGTGCTCTGGAGGGCCCTGCATGGTCACTGGGGGCAGGATGAGGATGTGCAGGCATCGACTCAGCTGAGGATGAGCACTTTTGCCCCAGAGCTGTAGCAAGTGGACCACCACGCAGCAAAGCCATGGCTCAGGGCCAGGCTGGAGTTGAGAATTTTCATCTGGTAGCTGCGGCAGCTTGAGCCTTGCAAAAACCCATGTGTCCTCTAGACCACTTGGGAGTCTTTGAGCGGAGAGTACAGGCGGTAACCCAGAGGTAGGAACTGGTCTCTGGAGTTAACCTGGGTTTTGGATATGTGTTGAATTTGTGGAGAAAATTTTGCCCTGCCACATCAACGCCATAGGAAGTATTTCTGTCATTCCTTTGGCTATGGGGAGAGCTGGTGTTATTAGGTGTGGTAACTACTGAAGTTTTGTGCTGCATGTTTGTTCTTCCCTGTTTTCTTATTTTTCTGTGTTTGTTTCTTTGGACTGCTAGCCCTCTCATGGCATGAATCAGCACAACATTTAAGCACCAGCCCTGACTGAATTCACTGAGATTTAGCATTTGCTTAATGTCAGGCCCATCAGAACAGTTCAGTCGGACAGCAAGCTCTGAGCAGAGCCCCAGTGGCTATGTCAAAGAGGAGTCAATGCCTCCGTGGTGTGAGTCACAGAATTTTATATTTCCACTTTCTGCCACACTGAGGCCCACAAATAACTTAATTCTGCAGTGCCTTTATGATAGAGTTCATTGCCTGTCTCTCACTGGAACCAGAACCTATGTTCACAGTTACAGAACTAAATGTGTATTTTCAAATGTACTTAGCTCAAAGAGTATGTTCATGAATAAAAAAACTTTTGGCTGTTTGCTACTGCATTCCAGCACAGAGTGTAAGCAAATAGACAAATTAAAGTGAATTGGAGCTTTCAGTCCCTTCTCCTGTGCAGCTATCCCTGGTGAATTTAACTGAATAAATGAATAAACCTCTTCTTTTAAATGGATGTTGAAAAAGAGAAAAATTTGAAAATAGTACCAGTGAACGACCGTAGTTCTCCTCCATTCAGAAGTAGTCTGTAATGAACTCTGAGGATATAAATGGACCTCTATGTCTTTCAAAAAGGACTCTTTAAAACAATAGGGAATTCACACAATTCTGTGAGGTCTAAGCATAAATACACAGAAAGATATATGGGACTGGTTTTCATTTACTCTGTTGCTCTTTTACATCCTTCCAACATTTAATAGCGCTTGGGGAACTTTGTATGTCCATTATATGTAGCGGTGCATAGAGTCTCCTACTTAGTCAGGTTGTTACAAAGGGAATTTAGTGTAATAATGAATTTTTAAAAAAAAGAACTACACGACAGAGGCAGACTGTGTTTCGGGGTTGTAAGTGTTGTGGCAGATCTTCAGTTATGACACCCAGATAATTGCTGATGACAAACTGTGTATTCTGAAGCTGCTGCGCTTCCACAAAAGGACCTTTGTGTGGCCCTGTGGATGTAAGCAAGACCTCCTGCTGCTCTGCTGCCAGCACACTGCCATCGCCAAGCCCACATTTCCAACGAACGCTAACCCACCCTCACACAGAGCGAGAAGTCAGCAGACCTCACACTGAGAGTGCACAGAGAGCAGCTGTACACAAAACTCTGAAGAGAAAGTTTGCTGGAGCCCCACAGTCTGTTATTTGAAACACATAACGCGAATCTGCCTGCGCGCTCATGAAGCGATCGATGCTCTAGAGGCAATTCTGCAGCAAGCAAAGGCAGTGCTCCCCACACACATCGGTGCATTGCCTGACTGCGCTTAGGAGACTAAGCCTGTGAAGTCTCACTTCCAGATGGCATTGTCTTACCCAGAGCAGTATCAGAAATAACCAACATTTACAAAACCAGGAGGCTAAAGGAGAACTTCTTGCTAAAGAACGCCATGCTGGATGTCTCTCAAGGGCGTATTTTCAAGTGGTTTGATTTTCAGAAGGTTTGAGTGTATGTCAGTTTCTGTACAGGGCACTGCAGTGTATTCTGCTCTTCAGAAGACAAGACAAAAAGAAGACACACGCACATGTGTGTGTGTGTGGATATATATCTACACAGACATAGACACTTGGGAGTCTAATTTCATGCTTCCAGGTGCAAATATTTTGACGCGTATCTTTTGTATCCACATATCCCATGACATGTATCTACATAACACATATACGCTAAGTAAACATATGGTGCTGCTAATAGCCCAAAGGTGTTATTTCCCATATAATAGACACTATTTGCCTCACTGTATAGAACGCCTGCCCTAAACCCCATGGTTGCTTTGTATCTGTGTTGCAGCGAATCTATCTCAGAAGGCTGAGGATGGGCACCACGCCATCCTAACAGATGGGTCTGACAGCCAGGAGACCACGTATGTGCATCCAGCGTGGGTGAGACCGATGGGATCCTTCGCCAGGGAGAGCTAAACAGCTGCCTGTTTTGGCTGTACCTGCTCCAAGGAGAAGGATGTAGGCTTACATTACATGAGGTCTATGCAAGCGCAGAGGTTGGAGGGGGAGTGTCACGTGTGTCAAGAAAAATCCATACAAATAGCTACAAATCAAAGACATCCACTGAGAAAAAGTGAGGCAGCATTATGGGACTCCACACCCCTCCGCCTCCCCTCAGGAAGACCAAGCAAAACTCGTCATGACAAGTTAATTTGTCTGAACACGCCGGGCAAGGGTGCAGAAACCTGTTGCGCAGGCTTTCTTCCTGTCCCAGAGGCACATAATATTTGGTAAAACAGAGGCCTAACTTCAAATACTGTGCAGACACTGCTCTTCTATATGGTGTAAAAATCTGCTGAATAAAGGAGCAAGTCCTTTCAGTACAAAGAACATGAATTTAGCTTGTGGCTTTTAAAACATAATTTAAAATGTCCTGTGAACAATTAGGTATTTGCATGAGTAGAAGTTAAAATACTGCTTTCAAAAACTATCCCCTTATAGAATTTGCATCCTCAGGTCAGGCCTGTGTGTTAGTACAGAGCTGAAGAGAAACACCGTACAAGCTGTATTTATTCAGTGCTCTGAAAGGTTGAAGCACAATCAGTGTCATTTTCTTCATTGTCATGAATTTCATTCATACCCACACCCAGAAAAATCTACACAAAAATAAAGTCCGCCATCTAAAAATAATTAAGTCGTACTTCAACTATTGTCTTGAACTATTTTTTAATTAAAATTTAGACAGTGATCAGAGATTTAGGGAAGTATATGGAGTGACCAGTGCCATTAGGTTATGGAAAAACATATTTTTTAGGTTATGGAAAAACGCATTTTTTAAAACACTTAGCTGTTCAGCAAACAACTGAACAGTACAAAGTAAAAATTGCATACGGAAAAAACAAAGGGGGAAAGCGTAGCCATACAAAGGAGAATAAGATACATGAGGAAAGTGATACAAGTCCTTCCTATACAGAAACTTAAGTGCCAGGTAGAGCAAGGGAGATGGGAAGCATGAAAAAAATTGGTAGTAGGTGTTGTTAACAGTTTTAAAAATATTCGTCAGGTTTTCTTGTAAACTAAAAAGCCAGATTCGTGTCCTTACAGACATCAAAGGAAATTTTGTAACCAGGTTGCTTGGGATGGGTGTCTTACTCCACCCCCCAGTGATCACCCAAAATGGATGATACTTTCCAAGGAGCATCTTCCCACCATGAGTGCACCAGCAATGAAACTCTTCTGCCCCATCCTCCTCCCACGACAAGAGCTCATGCTTTTAGGACTGATGTATTAATTCTTAGTTACACTTAGAAATAAAAAAAATAAAAGAAAGTTTAATTCTAAGCCAGCTGTAGCCACCTTGTTGAAAATGGTAATTTATTACACTGGTAGCATGGGAAACCAAGGAGCAGTAAGCCAGCTTCCTTCCTGCTCCAGACTTTTCAGTAGCTTTTATTGTGTTTTGTTTATTGAATTAACCCTTGAGAACAATGAAGAGAGGGATGTTTTTGGAACGTGCACAGTATTAATGAACTCAGCCACAATGCGAACATGTGGCACCAACTAATCTGGACTTGTGCTTGGCCTGAGGGTGTAAGAAGAGGGCAAAGGTGACGTAGAGGAACTTTATGCCTTCTTATTTGTTGCATCGATGTAGCCACCAACACGAGCTACCCGCTGCCACAAGGGCTGTTCTGGCATCTGAGGACAGCTGAGATGTTTCTACGTTGCAGTCAGTCTTTGTTTTTTTGCATCATTGCCTCTTGCATCGTGAGGTATGGAGCTGCCACGGGAGTCCTACAGGCCCACTTATTCCTTGTAGAGGAAATTTTCTCAGGAAGAGAGTTGATCCTTATGGATTCACTCTGCAGCTTCATCAGGGCAATGCAGTCACAAGTGTGTGTGTGCATGTATCGCCTGTTTTTAAGTACACCTTTTAAGCTATAAAATGTACTTCATAACTTTTTGATACCTGAAAAACATAGTCATTTTAGTTCTCAAAGTTTCTGAAAACCTCTAAGTTCAGGAACATACTGTATTATTATCCAGATGATATCAATACATTAATATCCTGCCCTCTGCCATCTCAGATATTTTTTATTTGGTCTTTGCAGCCATTTTATTATAAACTCAATTCATCAAATAAAAAGTGATCCTCTCCATGTACCAATGTTCCAAATTCCTAGCGTTCTTTTAAAAGAAGGAAAAGCACAATCCAAAAAGCATTGCATTTTAAAATACATTACATTATTATATATAGTGCCTTATTTGTAATTACAGAACCTGCTGTCTATTATAGACCTCGTAGATATGTAAAAGTTATTTGAAAAGTTAATATGTTTAACCACATACTATCACTCAAATTGTAAATTAATGGTTATGTTAGGAGAGGCAAAGGAGGAGATATTTCCAATCAAAATAAATCACATAGGTTAAATGATTGTACTGTTTAGAGATTCAGATAAATTGCTTTTCTCTTGTACATGGACATGTTCTGCACATTACAAAGCAGACATGTTAAGAACAAGCTAGTGGTGTAATTCTTTGGTGTTTGATTTAACCCTGCATACCTAATTCCTAGAATACCTTGCATTATTCAGTAAACTCTACTTTAAGGGACTGCTCTTTAAAATGGAAAAAAACCTAGATTTTTTTTAAATTTCACAGTGAGTCCAGTACCTTATTTCCAGCAAGAAGAACCTCATTAGTAATGGGCACTCTTAGACTTTCACAGGCATCAAGATACTCTGATTAAAAGGATGGGCAAGTTGGCAAGCTGTGAAATAAAAAGTTACAAAAGTTGCCTGGTAGGAAAGTAGTTCTTTGCAAGATAGAGTGGTCTATAACATTGACTTTGCCCCCCCGCCCCGAAAAACAGAAAGCTTGCAGCTCCTTGATGCTGCTGTCCAGAATCTTTGTTTTAATGCCTGTGTATATCTGTAGCCAAACAAGCTCTTTCTTAAGTATTTTTAGTATTTTTAAGTATTTTTAATAGGCTGCATATTGCACAAGTAATGCTCTCATTGCTAGTTGAATTGCAGTGGAAGCCTCAAAATGTAGCCAGTATTAGACCTTGGTCCTGGGCGCACTAGCACCTTCCCTCTCTCCAGTCCCAGGCATATGCCTGGGGGACCTCTGCAAACCAGATTAGAACAGCTCCTTGGATTGTTTGTTTCTTTGGGGCAATAAATTAGACTCCATCTCCTGAACTGATTCTAGAAAAAAACCAAATTTTGAAGGAAATCTTTCTTATGTTTGCAAATCTGTATTTTTTTTCTCTTTCTCACTGTGCTGCCTAAAACCAAAGTTGAACTTTTGTTCAGCTAGAGGATAAGAGAAAAAAGTGTCAGAAACTTGAAAGTGAGCGATGTCACGTGGTATTCTCAATAAAAACATTAAATATTATGACTGTAGCAATTCATGAAAATAAGACTAGTAAGTGTGTGCATTTCATGTTTAACAGAGTTTCAAAAACCTTAATCTGTTTTCTGGCCAAAAATTGGTTCTTCTTTATAGTCAAGGGATCTGTGAAAACAGATCTTCACTCTTCTGCTCAGCAGTAAGAGAAATCTTTTTTTTTTCAGAAGACATTCTGCTATAGAAAAGAAAGAGAGGAAGGAAGCTGGAGTTAGAATAAAAGTGAACATTATAACTTAGAAGAGAATTTGTAAAAACACAAACATATTTATTTTCATGTTTTGTTTTGAAAATATCCCATATGTTCATATTAATAAAAGGCAAAACCACCGATTGAACTTGTTCATAATTTTTATCCTGCTACTCATTTTATCACCTCCAGTTGCCATTTCCCTGACAAGACATTGCACGTCAATTAAGAATGGTAGTAATTTCTGATGGAGTGGAATAATTTGTAACAGGAGCAAAATTTTAAATACCATGCTAAGGGTATCAAAACTCAGAAGGTACCAGATGTTCATCAGTAGACTCCCTGTGTAGTAAAACAGGATCTCATTAAAAAATCAGGAAGTATGTAAATAATCCCGAAATGGTGAAAAATTTAATAAAGATAGCTCATCAACAGATTGATAGGAGTGGGAGTAATGTTATGCAAATTAAGCTCACAGTTCTTCTACATCAAAGGAACTATCAAAGCCAAATCAGAGAGGAAGGAATCATTACCATCTGCAAGTCAGATCATCAGTTGTGGTCCCATCATTAAACTTAAGAAACATTGGAGCATCCTACTATTAATTCTTAACAAAAAGTGAAGCAGCACCACTCACCCTGTTACATGTTTTGGCTCACATGCCAGAAGTTGTTGAAAGCAGAGGATACTAAAGGCTTCTTAAGGCTGGGGTCTAACTTTTAAAATGGCAAGACTAGTCCCTTCTGGGGCTGTAAAGGAGAATGGATGCAGGCAGTTCACCCATCTTTCTCCTTTTCACTTCCCAGGTAAGAACAGATAATGCTTATAGTTCCTTTTAAGCTCATGTCTAAGCATGGCAGCATCTGCCCAGCCAAGTCCTCTGTCATGAACTCCAGCTACCCGGGAGTGCTATCACATAGCAGAGCTCTCTTGCAAGCCCTGAACTTGTAGAAAACAAGGGATTAGCCCACATCATGACCCTGCCCGGCCTGACAGACAGGACAGTACAGCGAGGAGGTTAAGTATCCTATGCCTTGTAAAGTACCTGAAGTAGGTTAACTGCAGAAAGATGGGAACCCAGGGGGGAAACAAATAGTTGGTCAAGTCTGTGCAATCAAGCTGCTTGTAGGGTTTGACGCTGGCTTTTGAGGTTTGCCTCACTGCACTTTATTTCTGGATGTGCATTGCTGTGCATCACGGGGACTGTAAAAAGAAGACAGGTATTTGTTCTGAAACGGTCCTTATCACGTGATGTCAGTTGGCTAGGTAGCCGTTGTGAGAAAGCACTTTGCTATGAGAGTGTGAACTTTTTGGCCAGGGTGTTTCCATTTCACACTGAGAGTGGCTGAGCTCTTCCCTGTTGCCATCAATTGCTTAGTAGTACTGCACCCACAGGAGACCGAAGGAAGGAAGGAAGCCTTTATTCTGTATTCTTAAGCTGACAGTGCCTCTTTTCTGGCCATGAGAGAAAGTGCTGATTTACATGTTACAGGGCAAGGTCTTAATGGCATCAATAAAAAGCAGCTAAAAGTGCAAGATCCATCTCTGGGATCTTTTGTTAACTGGTAGAAATTGCCTCTGCCTGGAACTTTTACGTGTCCATTTGATCTACACCTTTTCAGACATCATCTAGCTCTATTATGATTCAGCTATCATGAATTAAAAACTCACCAAGGAGCAGACTCTAACAGCTGCTAACTCAGCAATGAAAAACCTGTTCAAATATTAATAGTAATCAGTGAGCAAGATCACCTCTTTATATAGTGCTCTTGTGACCTAAAGAAGAGGCGGCAAAGGGAGGAAATTCTTTACACATACATTGATACTTCAGGACAGATTATTTTTGGACCTCTTTAGACGTCTTTTTTTAGCCTGCCCTCAAATATGGCAGCTCACTTGACAAAGACAAAGATGTCCACGAAGCCACCGTGATGGCTTCTGACCCATTGTCTCCTCAGTGCCTTGAGAGTGGACAACTCACAGAGCCTTCCTCAGCCTCTCTTCTCTACTGATTACAAGAGTCCTTGTAGATTAGTGGCTCTCAAATTGTATCGAGCAGATCACAAGGCATCAGAAGATACTCTGAAAAAAAAAAATAAAACAATAAAAAAATCTGAACAGACTATGCATGGATTCCCAGGCAAGCAGACAAGAAAATGGGACAGAAAGTAAAGTACTAAAATGACATCTGAATTTTAAACTAGTTTAATTTGATTATAAGTGAACACCAGTATGGTACCTTCATAAGCTTGTCCGTGGATTTTAAAAAAAAAGGAAAGATGATCCTTCACTTTACAGAGGTTGAAGAGCCAGGGGCTAGAGGACATAGATACATGACTCAGACAGATTTTTGGCTGGAAAGTGTGCACCCAGCTTAGAAGGTTTCTTGCCTCATACGATTTAGGCAGAGGATCTGGTAGCACATGTACAATTGATGGAAAACAGCCCCTCCCAAATTACTTTTCCATTAAGACAGAAAAATAAACAGCACAGCTCACTGTGAAACAGGTCTAGAAGAGCATTAAAATTTGTAATGGCCTTTGAAAGCACCTAAATATACGCTGTCTGGATTTACCTGTAGCCAAGGCTTGATTTTTCAAAGCTTCATTTTAACCTCTTGTAAGGGTCTCATTGATTCTCATAAGGAATCTAGAGGCCTTTTTTTTTTGTAACAGAGGAATGCACCCACAATGGTCTACTGAAATATCTATTTATTTAAAATTAATGAAAACACATACAGTCATATACCAGTTCTCAGGTATGACTAGCTTACTGAAGGTAGCTGATCCAAATAATCGTATTACAGACAAAGGTTCTGTCTAAGCTGGAATATTTAACTGTTTCTATAGGAACAGTTATATCACTGTACATTTTATAGTGATACTGTTAAATCAATATGCAGCCATTAAAATGTCATCAATCTTTGCATGGCTATGATTGTTCTAGATTAAAAGAAGCCTTTTCGCTTTAGTTAAAACTCCTTCCAAAGCAACATAGTATAAAGTGAAAAAAATATTCTGGTTTTACGAAAGGAATCATGCTGATATAAAAATTCCTGTATAAATTGACATGTTAGCACATGCAGTATTATTTTCCATGTGAAAAAAATCTTAGATGAATTCCCTCAAAGGAGAAAAGAAGCAAGTCACACAGTAAAGGACAATTAGAAAAAGGTAAACTGGGGAAAAGAAAAGAAAAGAAAAGAAAAGGAGAAGAGCTGTTTCAACTTCTGTTGTGCTGGTATTTGGTTTGAATGAGGAAAGGCACTATACTAGGATCACCATTTTATTAGTGATAATTTATTACTGATTTGAAAGAGAGAGACGACTAAAATCTAAATATCCATAAATTACTTAGATTAATGCATGTGCAGGGAAGTCTAAACATTTTAATGATATATTTCATTCTGTAAAATTATGGGTCTGGAAGGTACCTTAAGAGGTCATCCAATTTAGAACATCCTGCCAAGGCAGGGAGAACTAAAACTGTTACACTGCTTACGCTTATTCGTCCAACCTTTTCCCAAACTTTCTATGTTTATGAAAGTACAGATTTATGTCCATATCTCTAATCAAATCAGTTCTTTTTTAAATTTTATTTTATTTATTTTTAAGCTGTCTTACTTTGTTGGCATTATCACATCAGTACTAAAAAAAAACTTATGAAAATGTAAAACTTTGATTCCTCCACCAAGCTTACCGTAATAAATCCCCAGTTTTGTGCATGTACGAGATAAAGAAATTATAAAGGTGCAACAAATGTATTTATGTTACATGATCTTTTTCGATGGATTGACCGCAACTCACAGTTTAGACTAAAGTAAGATTATGTCACCAATTTATATAATACTGACACTAGAACTTATAATACTATTGCATAAATACATAGGAAACCCTCAGCTTGAGATGAACTATGAAATACGTTCATCCTTTAGTACAACATCTGATACAACAGATAAAGGAGCAAATGAACCAAATTGTTCAGAAGCATAAAAACATACACATAGGAATGCATGTAAAAGATTAAGTCCATTTAATATACAGAGAATGAGAACTGGAAGTGGGGTCAAACTTTAATTTGGTAAATGGAATGGAGAGAGTAAGAAGGACTCCTACCTCTACTCTTTTCCCCAATGCAAAAGGGAAAAGAAAGAACCTATTTAATTAAAAAGCAGTATGTTCAAAACCAATTAAAAGAAACAATTTATAGACATCGTAACCTTTTAAAATAACATTTTTGTAGCCATGATATTCTAAGGGTGTAAGAGAAACTAAATTTTTAGTGAAAAGAAAGCCTTTTTAAGCCAAGTAATGTTGCTAGCGAAAAAATGTTAAGGCATAGAAGGCTACTTCAGCCGGTTTGAGGAACGTGTGTGTGTAAAAGCTTCTCTAGCTTTTCCAGTTGTACCAGCTCATCTGATCAAAGATACTACCTTTTGCTACTCAGTTTTCCAATTAACTTCCTATCACCTACAGGTACAATAGTCACAGTGTATATATGTGTTAAAGGATAGCGATACTTGTGGTTTAGGATTTATGATAGCAGTATGAGGCCAGAAAGAAGCTTCCAATATTGGTAAAACTATTATTTTATTTCTCCCTAGAATTTGGTATCTATTGCTCTCCAAAACAAGACAGGGGACTACATTACAGACCAGCATTTTCACCCTTCATGGCACATGGCTTGTGTTTAGCGAATAGGGAAGAAACCTTCCATTGCAATCGTACTGCTCACCATTTCATATGAAAGTCACCAGTCACTGAAAAACCAGACAATTCTGTCATTTATAACTGTTTGTTTTATGGAAGACACGAGTATCGGTTAGTCGCATGTTTATCCCGGCACAGCAAACTGCCCTTTCTCCTCCCCTCCTTCCCCATCCGCTCACTCCACTCCTTCAGAAAGTGTGTTGCAAACGGCCTGCTGGCAGCCTTCTGAAGGAGTTCCGCATCTCCGCTGCTGGTCCTCAGCTTCAGCTGCCACCACGTTCCGCCGCTAGTAACACTTTTGGGAGTAGTTTTGTTTTGTCTATTCGTGGTGTTCTGACCGGCCTCGTTCACAAAACCTCAATATGAATAAGAGCAAAATTTCATTCTTCGGGATGTTTGCAGTATGCAGTTTTGCACTGAATAGTTTATTACCTAGTTTTAAATAATCTAAGTATCTTAAAATATGTGAAAATATTAATACTCAGATACATGAAAATATTAATAAGATATAACTATTTCCTGAATATTATTCAGAAATAAAAATACTGTTGGTGAATCAATGGGAAACAATAATGTTTCTAAATATATTACAAGGAATGAACATGCCTCACGAATTAATGATGAAGGATTTAATTCATTTCATTATGCATGAAAAAGGAGGAAACTAGATTTTAATCCTGCCAAAACAATCACAGTTGGAGAGAACTGATGGCTTAAAGCTAGTACAGTAAAAATGGCATAAAAGGAGCAAAGGCTTGATTCCTCTCACTTTAGTAAAAAAAATATGGAATATATTTCTGAAAAAAACCTCATATACAAATATTCATTAACAGATAGAGGAAATTATTTTGGATCCTCATGCTTGGGCTTGATACCATATTTAGGGAAAACCTCTAAAAAAGCTCACCAGATGTTTTGAAAAGTCAGTATAAGTATTTCCATATTTGAATGTTATATATAACAGATTTAAAACAGAATGGTTGTGTTAAATAGTAGTTACATTTATCAAATACAGCACAAGACATAACAGTGAAGAATGAAACCCACAGTGATGCATAGAATTTGAGAGCTTGTGAGTAATAACTATCCTTGTGGTAGACATTTGTATGGAGTGAAATGATTGGAAATACAATTATTTTTTACCTCAAAAGGATAAAGCCACATGCTTACTCCCTTGCATGCTATGAAATATGACAAAAGTTGAAAAGTGGAAAAAAAGGAACTAATGAATAAGGTAGCTAAAGTACTTTGTACTGTGATTTTATCATGAAAGTTGGTCTAGGTTCTAGTTAGTCATGGAGTGACACTTGTTGGTGAAAATAGCATCACCGTAGATCATTTTCGACAGGTCTTGCAATTCTAGCTTCTTACAGCCTAACATTACCTGCATTTGTAAGAAATAAAATATTTTTGTGGTATGGTAGATTTGTCAGACCTGTGCAATATCTTTTGATATTTACCCTACTAAAAAGGGCAATCAGTTAAATCAGAAAGTACTACTTTTAGGTGAACTAAAACTTTAATAAAACTGGTATCACCCCCAAGATGGCTGACTGGATTTGCTCCTCTCCTGTAACATAACAATAATTTTTATATCGCAGTGTTGTTAGACTTGACTTCTAATTATTACAGAAGCTTAGAAGTTAGTCACTGTAGTTGACAGCAGAAATAGGCAATAATTTTAAGTAATCAAATTCCACACAACAGACATGAATGGAATGCCTGTAAAGTGACAAAATGCAGTATGCATTGCAGGAAGTTCAAAAAGAATGGCTTTTCTCTGACAAAATGTAGGGGCAGGTTGTGATAGCAGTGGTATTGATTCATGGCTCAACCCAGCAATCAAAGTCTATGAAGAATGTTCTAAATGAGCAGATGGAGCTTGAAGCAACATGTTAGCCGAAATACCCAAGCATGGAAAAGTTGCTTTTATAATGAAATGGTTGCTTGTCATGCAGTCTCCATAGTGTGATGAAGATGCTAAAATTCCATATGCAGCTAGAGGACACAACTTGGACCTAATCTTCACTGCCTGCTGCAGAGACAAGTCGTCACGTGAGCTGCTGTAGTTCCTATGGAAGGCACCTTTGTAGAGCCCTTGCAGACATGACAAATCAAAAACTTCTTAAAAGTTGTGCAAATTTCCAAACCTATTGGACAAGTGTCTAAGTCTAGGGGAAACCTGGACCAATACAGTCGGTAGGTGTCATGCAGGAAATACTTCTATTAGGTGAAAACAGTAAACAGGAAAGAAATTTAGGCACATAATTTGAATAGCAAAATTTCAAGTAATTGCTTCTTGAGACCTAATATGAAATCTTTCACTAAGAAGTATTGATAATTCAATTTTTAGGGCTTAGGTAAAAACATTAACCATTTGCTTAGTAAATGAACTGAAATGGGTATCTATGGCATCCCGCTTGCTCCTGATCTGGCTGCTCTATTGCTAGAGATTTACTGTCAAAAAATCATTTCCCACCTCTTACCGATATGAAAGAGACAACTGGTGAAACTTCAAGGCTATGCACTAATAACAACGACAACTGGAATAACTGGATGTAGCCTTCTACCTGTAAAAGGATTATTTTGGGTTATTAATCTGCACCAAAGGGCAAAATCATTTTTGCAAAATGCAAAAATACAATTATGCTAAGGCCCAGAAGTTTGTAGGCATTTCCTGGGACTACTGCCAACTGAATACAGCTCCTGTCCCACATTATCTGCTCCTCCTCTGCGAGAACTGAGAGGTAGGGATACAGCGTAAGCCATGCTGAGCACGTGATCTGTAAACTTGCTTTGTGCACAAACTGAACAGTCCTTTATCCCAGAATGAACGCATGCACAGATGATGGCTTCAGTCTTGTGTACAAGTATTGGCAAAGGGGCTAAGGACTAGAAAGACTCGGAAGCTGAAGCCCTTCTGCATTTCTGTCTTTAGAAACAGCAGCTGAGACCCTGGAGGGAATGTGGAACACCAAGTGACTCCGCAAGTCCTGAATGGTCTCCCAATTGCTGAATGTCTTAGGAAGCAACTGGCTCTAACTGGGGTTAACATGCCAATAGCAGTATGTGCTGGATACCTTTCAGGGTCAGCATCAAAAACTTACCACTGTTGTACCCAAGGGTTCCACTCCAAGTAGCCTATTCAATTAAAAATAGGAAACTGGGACTACCCATGAAATTAGCTGCTAAACAGAAAAGAGAAGAAAGCAAGCACATGAGGAGCAAAATGCTGGCAACAGTTGCATTTTGCTCAGTTAGCCTACTGTGGTACAATGGGGAAAAGGGGATATACCAAGCAGGACGAAGGAAAATAGAAGAGGACTTGCCTTCTAATTGAAAAATTGGAGAGGACAGAGAAAGATAAAACCTGTTTATTTACTGTCCTCTACCCACAGAACGTTGCTGCAGTTGCTGCTTTTTTGCTGCTGAAAGCCAAGTGGCTTCCCAGGCGTGGCAAGGAATTTGACTTTCTGATTATGAGCAAAGGAAACACTAGGAAACTGTTCCACGTCGGTCAGTTCTTTCCCATTGCAGCAGCTCCTGGAAGAAGGCAAGGCTGGCAATTCATGGTCGCGCACCCTCACAAAATTCATTAAGACTAAGCAATGTCAGGAATAACATCTGTTGCTACTGTCTAGCTAATAGTATAATCAACTAGTATGACAATGTTGGCCAACTGGTACTAAGGAATGATAAATCCTCACCTAGAAGTTGACCTCCCTAAGCAAAACCATTCACTTACCAACCTGAACAAATCACATATTATGTATAGAGACCACAGGCAATAGTGAAATATCTGCAGAAAGTGAAGGATATGCTAAAAAGACCCATCTGGAGACAAAGCCTTGATAAAACCAAGGGAAAGGAGAAATCATTATAAATGTATATACCTAGAAATAAATTAGATGATTGCAAAATGTGGCTTTGATACCAGCGATCACCTCTTGCAGCAGCAGGTGGTGATGGGGAATCATGCCATGGGTCTCAAGAAGTCTCCTTGGGAATTTGGAAAGCCTTTTTCTGAGCAAATCCATTATTTCCAAATGAACAAATCTGGGGGATCTGTTTGGGCACTCATGCAGTCTAGATCCACCACAGGAGAACAGCCTTTACTGGTACCCTGACTGAAAATCCTGTATGTCTTGGAAGTGTCTCTTTATTGAGCTCTCAGATGAACCTGGGAAGCCTCAAGGTCCAACTGTAAATATCACCTGGCTGAAAAACCTATACTCCTCTTTCAAAGCAGTAAAGTCAGCAGGGACTGAATGCATCCTTGGGGAATCATCAACCTATGAAGACTTAAGTCATCCAAAACCAACAAACTTAGCAGTTACATGGGTTGCTATCAAAACTAACTGCCTAGCACCAGATGCAAAAGTATTGTAAATATTTTTTAAAAATGTCAGTTTTTAAATGACTCAAACTGCAATTCAGTTCTGTGTATAGAAAAGGAACTATGCATTTTTGGTTGGTTTGTTGCATAAGCAATTACTCAAATTTCTGCAATCCCTGTTACAAGATACTGATTGGCAGAAGCGATACAGACATAGGCATCCAAGATGCTTTCCAATCTGGGCAACTCTAAACCACCATGCTGATGAAGTTACACGCATACAAGTACACAAGCAGCGGAACTGATTTCAATGCCCTCTTCTGGGCGATAACTCTCGAAGCGGGATGCCATTTGTTTTAAGCTGCACTTTTGATTGATGTTTCACTTTGTCTAGGCTCATAAATTACAATTCTATCTTACGCATGGCTCTTGTGTGGTGCTCTATGCCAATTTTTGAACACTATTTTGACAACTGACTGTAGGCGAGCCAGTACGATTAACAGACTATTACTGTTAAAGCAGAAGGATAATTGTCAACTGGACTTAACACCGCTTTGATACTAAGTGAACAGTTTTCTCATAAATGTAGTATGGGGTGTGTCAAAATGCTTGGTATAAATAAGGGACATAATGTAAGGCTGTCTCCTGATCTATTGGCAATCATTAGCGTAATAGCTTAGCTTAATTGGTGACCTATTTTTCTGAGTTCCCATCACGACGATACAAAGCAGTGGTCTGTGTTTACAGATACATACGGTCCATTTTTTCTCTATGTACAATGCATTTTTTTCTGTGGACATGCTAGTGCTTTTTAGGCGTGAAGGGCAGAGGTTGCTCTGACACAAGTTGTCTGTATATCGTGATCAAATAAGCTATCACTGATGCCTTCAATGCATAAAATTTTATGATGTTGGAACACTGTCCAGTAGTAACCATACACACACAGATTGTTGATAGCGTTGGTAACATAAGCTTGATAGGGGCCCACCTCGCTGTTGGCAATCTTTTATTCTATGTTTATAACATCCCCTGAACAGGAGCAAGAAATGGGCAGATCTATGGAGGATGTCAGGCCTGACGTAGAAGCTTTCCTTTAGGGCTTAACATGGTTTGTATATAGAGGTTTTTGGCAGCATGGTTCATTCAGAACAATGGGAATGATACGACACAAGCCACTGAGTAGGTTGCACTGTTCAGTTGCGTAGTTTAAAGAGTCAAACCTGGGAAAGCAAGATTCTGGAAGCCTAAGAAGGAAACACGTACAGTGTTAAGCTCTTTATGCTTTCTGAAGCGTAAGCAACAACTGCGTTACAGCTTTCACTTTGAAGCCAGCCATGCTAACTCTTCATTGTTTCAGTTGATCTAGATCGCTGGAGCCCAACTTCTTAACTTAAACTTACGAAGACTTGAAACCGGGTGGTTTTCCTTGTAAGGATTAACATGTGAGACAGTAGAAGGTGGAATTCAACAAGAAAAGGAAAACGCTGAATTTGTCTCAAGCTTTTTTCCTAAAATGTTCTTAAAGCTAAAGAAACACTGAGGAGACATATTTAACTCCTCATCAATTAAGATGAACTCATCTAGTGTTGACAGTCTCCTTACGCGGGGGGGGGGGGGGGATCCCCCCCCCCTTTTTTTGTCTGTTACCTGGAAGCATACCCTAATCAATACTTAGTCTTCAAAAATTCAGGGATGAAAACAGTGGTATACAAATGTTAAATGATCGAGAATATGCAATTTGATCTCTTGTGAAGTGAGGAGCACGCTGCAGAATGTCTAAAGGAAAGTTTTTTTACAAGCAGCATAAAAGGTCATGCCACCTTGAGAATAACCGATTAAAAAAAGGGGAGGAAATCACCTATAGAGGCTTTAGCATGCATTGTCCTGCTGTTAGGATTTCTGGATATGATCCAGCCAGGCTGTGATCTTATAATGGATGTGCACGTTGTTTTCAACCAGGCACGGTAAGCTCAATTCTTTCAGAAAGTCTCTGAAGCACCACGCACGTCTGCCCAGGAAATCTTGGACAAATAGGAAAATATTCTTTGAAAGTCCAGTATGGCTTCAATGTTAATGCTAGTGACAGAAAATCTGAAATTAGGGTGTGCATGCGTGTGTCCATTTACCCGTATGCATATTTCCTTATGGAGAGAAAAGTGTTTGGGAAAACTTGGATAGCAAAGGCAATGGGATGACTTGTCTGAGATGCAGCTGAGTGCTTCCGTCGCCAATAATGGTACAATAATGTAGAATTATGAGTGCCTAAGTGTAAAAAGAAAAACCAACACTTCATTAGGCTGAGGTTAGTCAACAGATGGCGTATAGACCATCAACAGTCTATAAAACATCAGACGGCTGGTGTAATTTCTGCACATAACAGAAGTGTCCTTGACATTGACAAGTCAGTACATGCCATGTAGCAGAACTGGGAGCTGGATTTTTATAGAGATATCACATCATTGAAATGGTGAGAAGTAAAAAAAATGTGGTTGGGTTATAAATAAAATCAGGATGGTTAACATTTTTGGTAAGCGATATGCAAAAACACCCAAGTTGGTCTGTAGGTTATTAAAAACCAGCTTGATTCTTTGCTTAAGATTTGACAGTCATGACCACATAAGCAGGAAAACTTTGGTTGTAGTGACCATCAAACACTGGCCATATGCCGTTTTTGACTTAAGTGTACTAAACCTCTCCTTGCAGGTGCTAACTAAGAGTATCTGTGAAATGTTATGTCCTGGTGGGTGCTGGCAGTGCTGCTCTAAGTTTCTAAAGGAAATGTAAAAATGTGGAAGGTCTTACCAGTGGAAGTATGGAGCAAACATGTTCAAGTACACAGGTGATGGGTAGTTCATCTGCTATCAGATGCTAAAAAATTTTACTGTTTTTCAGAAAAGTAGAAAAAACGATGGAGAGGCAAAGGCAGAAGTTCCAAAAGCTGCCAGAACTCATACAATGAAACGAGAACTGGATTTTACAGTATAAGGAAGTGGAGCACGTAGGCTTAGTACTGTTCAAGACAACTTTTCAAAAAGACATGGATGCTTCTGCAGAAAAGAGGGAGATAATAATGATAATGGGTAAAAATGCTTCAGTGCCAGTCTACAGATAAGAGATGCATCTTGTGCTTGGAGGATAATTTGAAATTGACAAATGTTGCTGTAACACCAGCACCATTTAGATCAGAAAACAGATAGCAACTGGGAGGTGGTACACATTAATAACTTTGATTGCTTTCCTTAACTGCTACAAACTTAAAAGAAGCCTTGTCATCTTAAAAGCACAGCAGCAACTGGTATGGCCTTCTCTATTACTTACCACAAGTGCTTCTGCCTTGTTTCATAGATTCATTTGGAATCCCCCGAAAGCCTGCTGCAGAAAAATAACGTTTGTAAGATGCAGTTTTTACAGACTGGCTAGGCTGAAGAGAAGTCCACATGCATTCAAGCGTTTTCCATGTGGAAGACTTGTCCTCACGCTATCTTTTATGTTCTGTGTTTCGGTTTGTGAAATGAATAGTGAAGCTTGTGAACAACTATGAGAACTCCATTGTAAAAAACTGGTTTTTTACTACCAACGGTGTTTTTTGTGGTTGGTTTTTTTTTTTTAATAATTGAAGGCTTTTTTGGTTCTGAGCAAAGAGACAACTCAGATTGACCTCCCAGGTCAGTATCATCTCCTGTCTGGTAGCTTGTCCAAACTAACGAGTTTCTAGTTTACTTCTCCTGAAAACTCGTAAATATCAGTGACTTTAAATCAAGCTGTTGCCCTGCTTTCTTTAACGTCTTATAGAAATGGGGCAAACTTGTTTTTTGTTTTCTTCATTAAGTGGACAGCAAATGCTGCAGGAAAAGAACTCAAGCATTATCCAGTTTGCATATTCCTTTAGGGATGAAACATGAGGTGACATGTGACACTTCTCAGCCTGGACACTGAAGGCTAGGCACTGGGCAAGCTTCTTTCCTCACAAGAGACCTCTCGGATGGGAATAAAGATCTTTGTGCATTGATATACTGATTTCAGAGTGACCGTTCAACTGGAGTAAGACACAATAAAAGGAAAAATAAAGGACATTTCAAATGAGACAACACTTCTCTTAGGGCATTTATTTTACTGGGGTGTAAATCTTTTTGAACAATTTGCTTAAATAAAATTAAATGCTTTTACATGTATATAAAGTAGGTACAGAAATTAAGCGTGATCTCAACATCTTTAGTTCTTAAAACTCCTGGTGTACAATTTAAATAAACTCTAATTTGAATCTCAGCCTTACCACTATTGATATTTAGCAGGTCAAAGCACCCTTAAAATATCTTTTACATGAAAATAGTATTTTTTCCTTTCCTGCATTGCAACTGGTGCAAGAACACTTGCAGGTTGACAAAAACCGAGAGAAGCAAAGTAGGAGTTGAGGATGGAGAATATGGCTATTCCCTAATGGCGCTTCTAAAGTAGGCAAACTCACGCAACTTTTCAATGATGTGCAAGGTTTTCCACACAGACAATTCATACCTTGTTTGTTGGGGGGTTTTTTTTTGAGTTTCAAGCCTAAAATGATCAAGAAGAACCAGACTAAGAAACTTAATTTCCTAATGTCAAAATATTAAATCTGGTATTTGATACCTGTGACTGAAATCCTTGTTTTATTACACTGTGTTAAGTAACTTTGTCATAATACCATTTTCCTGTCTTTGTCTCTTTCTTTTAACTTACCCTTCAGTAAATACTGCAACCTGAACATTAGTGTGAACACACCTCTATTGCTATAATCCTTCTGAACGCTGCAAAGGATATGAGCATATTTGGCTGTTGAAGGTTTCTCTGTAAGGGCCACCTTTGCTGCAGGTGAAGAACTCGAATTGCAGCTAGTCGATCTCAATCAGTTTCACGGTGATGAGAGGCTCCTGTAGTGGGGGATATGGCTCACGGCATCTATGTGTTAGAGAAGAACAAAACCTGTATCATCTCCTGCAATTCAGCAGATGGAGGGGACAGGGGAAGGGGCAAACTTCAGTCATACAGCCTTCAAAATTGTTCAAATGAACCTTGGCTTTTTAGTACCCACTGACAAATTGTACAGTACGCTGGATGAGCAGCTAAGTGGAAACAGACGGCCAGTATCTTATTTTCAATAGCTGATGAACAGTCTTCCAAAGATTTTTCCAGTGTTGCACAGCATATCGAAGTCTTAATTCAAATTCAGAAAACAAATAATCTTGAGCACTTCTTGCTCTCCAGCCACTGGAAGCTCAAATTATGGAGATTCCAGGAGACCGGTTTTTCTTTACTCATTATATTAACTCTTTCCATTCACTTATCCCGTTTTCTCGTATTCTTATGCAGTTTTTTTGTGCTGATGTACAATATCCTATTCCAACTCCCAGGTCAACTCACTGCTTGCTAGAGAACAGCAGCATTTGTCCCAGTTGTGTTTTTTGCTAGGTGGACGCTGCTAGGCCAGCTAGAAAAGAATTCACGTTGCAACCACTTCTGCCAGTGGGGTGCTAATTTGGAACTCTTTCCTGTGCCCCCTGCCTGAAAGAAAAACATTAAAAAAAAATCTTTTCAGTCAAACTAATCTCTTCTCTGTAAGAGAAATCAGGGCAGGGGTAGTTGCACAAAAGCTTTTTCATTAAGCTATACAACTTCAGATAAATACAAACCTTGGGAACCTCGTGGATGACTTCCACATCATCTGACTGTGATAAACTAACAGAACCACACTTCTCTTGAAGTTACCCTTGCTTCTAACACTTACCAAAGGTTCGGGAGTTTAATTCCTGAAGCTGTACTTCTGCGCTTCAAGTGTGCTAATAAACAACGTCTCTGACCATTTACCACCAGCATTTGAGATGTGTTACTCAGCTTTATCAACTCCTGCAACTGCAAGATTGCCCACTTCGCCACTCTCTCTCGAACCCTACCTGCACACAGTCTTACTCTGGCAGTTTAACATGAGGAGCACGACCGTGCTGGGGTGCCCCTTCACCGCGCACCCGATTGCACCTTCCGTCACGAGCCGCTTGCTTATTTTATGTTAACCGGACTGGTCCACGACACAAAATATTTTGAAGTGTTCCTGTGATCACTGAAGAAAAAATAGCAACAGTACAGACAGCAATGTAATGGGTTGTTTCGATGCCTTTTTCACTCTCCCCCCCCCCCCCCCCCCCTTCGAGCGGCAAACGCCTCTTCTTCGAGACCACGGGGAGCGGAGCTCTTACCGAGCACGACCCCCCGGAGAG
>NW_008824930.1:2266167-2283057 GCF_000699105.1 Pygoscelis adeliae
TTGCTCCGTTTGGATGCCTAAAAAGGAGCGGCGAGCGAGGAAAATGCAGACTCACCGCTGGAAAGATGAGGGGGATTGCCGATTTCCTGTGTAAAAAATAATGATGGCAGTAGTAATAATAATAAAAAGCTGTGTTAATTGGGTTTTTAAGGGAAGTCCGTGAGGGAAGTGGGAAATGGCATAATCAGTGCTGATCGCGGTCAGGGCTTGCTGTTGAATGTGTTTAATTTAATGAGGGTGAAGGAGGAGGTGTGATTTGCAGCAGGCATCCCTGAAGCAGGTTCAGAGCTGCGTTTGCTTGGACAGGTGGTCTGAACAGGGGACCACGTCCCCTCTGAAGGACCTGATGCTCCCTCGGAAACCTGTTTCACGTGACAGCTATGAGTGCGAAACTCCTCGTCTAGTCAAGATGCGGGCCTTGGTGGGTTTTGTCATGGAAGAAGGACTGAGCTTTGTCATTCTCAGAAAAAAATGCCGTTGAAAGCAAAATGACAGATTACAACAGTAGACTTATAGTCTGCCTGGTGTAGTTACAAATGGGTACATGTGTAGTAATCTTGCAGTTTTGGAAGACCCTGCCAGCTGTACTAATAGTCAACTTCCACATTTGTGTGTGGGCAGAGGGATGACACAGACTTGATAAGCTTCTAAGTGGTACAGTGATGACTTCTGATACTGATAACTTCTGATAACGGGGAAGTTGCACTGAGCTTAGTCTTGCAGCAACCAAAAAGCTTAAGGCAGTAGAAGGATGTGTCAAATGCTTATCAAAAAACTCTTAGAGCGTATTTAACAACTGGCATTCCCATTTCTGTATTTACATGTGGGGGTTATCTGGTTCAGCCTGGGCTGTGACATATGCTGGAAAATGTTCTGGCATCTCTTGGGGGTGTTTGGTATTGGGAAGAGCTCTTTAAACTCCGCCTGTGTACATGATACACTCTTTTATAAGGAAAGGGTCTATTAAGAGATCTCTGGTGCTTCCCTTTGTTTGAACAGGAGGCACAGGTTTTTTTCAGTGAAACACAATGGACACAGGGATCAATGAACAAGCTAAAAACTTTGTTTAGTGTACCTGGGAGCAGACAAACTATTTTTCTCTTTACAGTGTTTACAATGACAAATGCTTCCTTTTTCCTGTCATTTGCACAGAATGTCAGCAAAGCTGTAGCTGGTACTTAAAAGAGAAATGAGTAAAAATGTTACAGTTTTTTCCAGGAGGAAAAAAAAAAAAGACAACAAAAAACCCACCTGAACAATCAGTTCTAGTCTTAGGTTAGTTAAATTGGTCAGTTGAGCTGCCAGTGGGGTTATTGGCTTTCCTCCTGTCCTTTTGTAAGATGAGGCCTGAAGTAGAATTAAAGTAGCCTAAACAATGGAGTTTCATTATTTGGAAGATGTTTTGTTAGGATATTGAACACCAACTAGGTTCACATCACTTGAAATGTGTATGTTTCCAGTTTTCACTTTGGTTATGTAAATGTAAACTCACTCTGAGTTACTGTGGAAATAAGTTGCAATTGAAATGTGGAGAAAGCAGCTGAACTAGAAATGAGGTGGTAGTATGAAAGCAGAAAGACTGTGTGTCTTGAATTAAAATGAGGAATCCCTTTATCGGAATTGGAAGAAATTGTGGCAGCCTACTTTCTGTTATCTATTTGGTATCTAAATCTCATTATTTGAAGTTGAAAAGACAAGAACACCTTGTTAGATCTGTCACCTTCTTTGTGGCAGGATTAAGAGTAAAACTGCTAAGAAGCAGAGTTGAGTGCCAAGCAAAGTGATTACATTTTGACGGAGAAAACACAGTGGTTGTAGGAAGTGCCTTTCTGTCCTATATGTAAATTGGAGATTAGAGATTACTCTCTGAACTGACAGAAGGGATATGTTTTGAGCTGAAGATGTATAGACAAGCATCCCTTTTTTTCTTATTAAAAAGTGCACTGGTGTGACTTGAAAGGACTAATAAAATCTCTTAGAATTATGGAAAAACAGACTATTACTGTTTGAAAACCCAGTGGCACAGTGTAAGTGACTGGGTAGAGCGTGTTAATACATGTGTTAAGTATACAAGATCTATTCTGTATGAAAAAGTATTAAGATAAAAATTTTCAAAATATGTTCTAAGTTTCAACTTAAAATCCTATGTATTCTGAAGGGCTGAAAACGGATAACATGAGCAAAGTTGAATTTGAGGGACTGCCATCAAGTCATGGCTTACAGGGCAGTAGCCATACAGAGGCTTTGTTTGGTGGTTGTTCTTTTGTTGTTGCTGTTGCTTAAATCTTCATCTTTGCAGCTTTGAGTCCTCGATACTTTGGGAAGGGGACTGTGTCAACTGATACCTTTAGGATGCAAGAATGAGGGCTGTCTGTTAAGTTTAAATCATGCTATTAAAACAGTGTCCTCCAAACCAAAGAATTTTTGCTAGTTGATTTTAATGAATTTTGGTTTTGAGCATAAAGAACAAAAATTTTTCATCTAAGTAAAAGAGATATTGATTGTACATTTTGTAATTAAACTTACCTTTCTGGGACAATGGAGAAATCTGTGAATACCAAAGGATGCAGAGAAAAAGGCTTGTAAGCACTTCAGTCAACTCCTGGCTGGACAGTGTAGCAAGTGCCTTTATAAATGACTCTAAGTCTCAGTGGGGAAGAAAAACCCCCAAGTTATCAGCTGATAACTCTTCACAGTTTTGTGATGAAAGTGGATGTAGTTATTTCCTCTAAGATACATTCACTGTGAGTGGCTTCTGCAGACCGTGCAATAGCTTCATTCATGTATGGACAAACGGTACGGTTTTCAAAGCCATTGAGGAGATTCATGTCGTCACCACCTGTTTATTAGAACACTTGCCACGTTTCCAGAAGGAGCAAAATATGCATACTGAGCATGGGGCAGGGACCTTTTGGAGAGACAGAAGTGGCAAAACAAAGGAAAACCGAGAGGCCCCGGAAGTCTTGTCACTAGGGTGAATAACTACTCAAGCTTTGCTAGGTCAAATCCGAATATAACTGTTAATTGCACTTCATCACTTGATCTGGAAAAACAAAAAGGTGGAGGGTTTTCCATCTAAAAATGAATCTATGCAGGTGGCAGCGGTGCTCCCTCAGCATGAGGAGTAAGTCTGTAAGATGAAAGTGGGTCTGGAGGAGAAGGGTGTCCCGAGTAGAGTTTGGTGTGCCACCTCTCCCGAGGTGAAGTCAGAGAACAGGCTGGTAGCCAGAATAACTTTGAACAGTACCTGGTTCTAACATTGTACATTTACTCTTTCCTGCTTGTGTATGTGCTTCCTAATGTAAGCTTAATGATAAGAGAATTTAAAACTTTGTTTTGAGATATATGTAGGTACCAAAATGTCCGTGTGAGTATTTTAGGAAAATGGGATGCTGAAATCTGTTGTGATTGTGGACATGTAGTTGAAGACTTCTACAAGTACTAGTGATTTGAGACTTGGATCAATCTGGGCTTAACCAAGGCTGCCTATAGCAGCCTAGGCTGATAATTGCTTGAGTAGCTGAGACCATATAGGAAGTATTAATGAGTATCATGAAAATATGATTATTATTTTTTTCCTCTTAAATAATGATCATGTGGTTTGGTTAGGTTTCATGAATATCACTTAGTAAGTAATACTGTAAAGATAAAAAACAGAAGATTTATTCAGAAATTTGGTATTTCAAGTTTACAGGGAGGACCTATGTTTTGCTTCTTCCTGATCATATTGTTTTATGTACTGTTGCCTTGTTTGCTTTACATCAGTGTCCTGTGTGATAGTGGCTGGGAAAGTTGGCTGCCTGTAGTAGACAACATTAAAAATGCTAGCGTAGCAGAGAAAGTCTCCTAGGAAGAGGGGAAGAAAAGAGAGGGGGAGGGGAAACATTATATGGAAAAGAAAAAGCAAGCATACTATTAAAAGGCAGCAAACTTTTTCATGAATACTATTACTAAAAAACATGCTAGCTTTTAGATCATAGGCAAAATAGGCATCAAATGTGAAAAACAAGCCCAATTTTCAGCTAAATCCACGGAGCAGAACACATGATGTATAAAGTTAAGATAGTGCTGTTCTAAGAAGGTTCATCCATCTCCTACTACTACAGAGAAGGTAGTCAGAGCTATGGTTGTGTGGCTTACTTGGCGTGGCAGTTGGAGTAGCTACAGAGTAGTGACAAACGTCTAACAAAAATAATCTAACAGTGAAGCCAGAAGTGAAGTGTTGGTAGGCAGCACTGGTGGTACCCCACACGGTATCTTCATGCTGTCCTCTGCAAGTATTGATTCTTGGCCCTGTGGCTGTCAGGAGCTGAGGTGTGTTTCGGGGTTGTAAGAAGGTGGTGAGCATGCAGAGAATGTAAAATATGAAGCAAGTTGGCCATTCTTTCATGCAGCTTAGAGTGACAACAGCATTTGTATTAAAAGAAATAAACAAAACAAAAAAAAGATTTTGTGTCTGCTTTTCAAGAATCGGTTACTTTGTCCTTTACTGAGTTGCTTTAGTCAGTGAGAAGGTTGCAGCAGTGTTGCTGTCATTAGTACTGGTTGACCCGGGCTGAAAAAGAAGTGGGTCCTTTTGCGGAGTTTTGAACCCAGTTCCAGCAGCATCCATTTTAATAAGATGGTTAAAGTGTGTGTGTGGGGAAAAATGATGTTTTGAAAAACACCATAGAGAAATGTCACAACTCGATAGTTGCTGATGTGCGGTATCCAGAACAAAAATAACTACAGAAACAATGAAGTTACAATGGAGAAGTTACTCTGGGAATAGTGTTGTTGGATTGACATTTCCTGGAACAATGAAGACGAGGACAGAGCACTTCAGTGTGAAATGCAGCAGCTGTTGTGCTTAGTGTGGAGCAGCCGAACTTCACGGGGGATAGCGAAGGGTAGAGAAAGTTAGAGGTTAGGGTGTGTTTGAAAGAGTTGGAGGCAGAAGTCATGAATATTTCTAAGAGGGGACAGAGAATTACCTGTAACATCTGTGATAGCTGACAGTTGGTAAACGAAATGCATGTTTGGAATCGAAGGTAAATGGGAGTTAGAGAAAAGCCAGGCCCATTCTTGAGAGGAGTGTGTTTGAGCTGGTATGAAGTGCTGATGTGCTCAGAAAGGAGCTGACAGAATTAGGAAGAGACTTGGTGCAGCTGAGGCTTTCAGTAATTGCAGAGCTTGGTCACTGTGTAGTCAAGGTGACCAAGGTTCATGTTTCTTAAAGAAGTGGTTTCTCTCCAGTTAAGTGTGTCCCACAGCAACGTAGCAGAAACAAGTATGAAACGTCAACCTGAAATTTCACATGGCTTCTAAAAGCTTTTCAATGTAAAATGACCATCTAGGTAAATGAAATCTGAACAAAGACGGGAAAGACTTTCCTACCCCAATACAAAGAGAAAATATTAATGTTGCTCTACTCTTTTTCACTTAAAAATTTTAAAAACAATTCTAATGTCAACAAATGGGCCTGCATAGATGCAGACTGTTAGGTCAGTTTATTAATAGGGTGAAACTGTATTGTGATTTTGATCTGCAGCATGAAGAAAGAGGTGAGATCACTGAAGTAGCTGTTTGTGGTCAGCAAAAGTGTTAAAATAGGAAAGACACATTGAAACTTTGGAAATGCACTGGTGTTTGAGGGATATTCTTCTGAAAGTGGGTGATGATTTTAATGAGAACAAAGGAAACTAATTTTTCTGCTTGATGTCAGTGAGAACCAAGTCTAATCTTAAAAAGAAAAAAAAAGGCTACTGGGTAAAATAAAAAAAAAAAAAGAAGGTCATAGCAGGCTATTTTAAATCTAATGACTGAAATGGTTACATCTACTTGGTTGCTCTCAAAGAAATTTGCTTGATTTGGAGAAGGTTCTTTTGTTTAACTTTTTTTCTTGGTGCAGCAAAATCAAAAAGTAGACTACTGGTGAAGTAATACTCATGATCTGCAAAGCTGAGTCATATTCTTTCAGGAAGGATACTGCTGTTTTGAGAAAACAGATCACTTACCCAGTAGTGAGGAGGAGGAATTGAAATGACAAGGAACAACTCAAGTGCTTTTAGCAGTAGACACTACAGTACCTTAAAGCATCCGATTTGCAGCCTCTAGAGTAGGTTGTTCTATTGATATACAAAGGGATAAATGAGTTGTGTCCACAAAGTTTCACCAAACAGTCTGAGTGACAAGAGCCTGTAGACTCTGCTTTAAAGATACAGAGCCCTTTCCAGTGGCTTCTCTGCCGAATAGATGCTCTAACTCATCTGAAACTGGAGCTGTTGATCCCAGCCTCTTGTGGTTGCACAGAGGAGGAGAAGGTAGCCTAATTGTCTTTAGGCATTTGTTTAAAAAATAGGGTTGTTTTCCAAGGTAGTTGAGTGGAGTCTTCTCAAATGGTTTAGTCAATTTTTTTTTCATCTCCTGTGTCACTGTTACTGCCGTGCATAAGTGGCAGTAGCACTGGTTAATTAAAAACACTGCAAATATCTGACAGGTTTTCCTACTGAGCAGCGCTCAACTGTGCATCTTGCTGGTACTTCAAATGTGATGGTTTGTAACCTGGACCTTACTGAAGAACTGAAATCAGTATTACTGTTTTGTAATTGTTTTGCTGGTTTTGGGGGGTTTTGTTTGTTTGTTTGTTTTCTTAAGAGGAAAAAAGGACCTTTGCGGGGAGATAAGAAAATTCCTTTAGAACTTTTTTTTGTCTCTCAAGGCCTAAGATGGTAAGGAAGCAAGATGTAAATGATAGGAAGAAAAGTGTAAGCTTCCAGCACTCAAAATATGCCAGCAATTTGCTTTGTCTGGTATGTTTTATAGTATAGTATTTTGGCAGGGTGCTTAGATAATTCCTTCAAATCTGTGTAAGACTCAGGTTAATGTTATCAGCTTGTGTAACAGAGTCAGAACATGAGGCTGAGATTCAGAAAGGTTTGTTTTACCAGCATTCATGGGGATATATGTGTGCATGTATATGCTGTCAATCTAAATATTCTGTGTAGCTTAGAAAACTGAGTTTGCATGATGAATCTTTTTAAGAAAAAGTTGGTGAAAGTATTCTGGGCGGCAGGCACTGGACAGGGCTATTGTGAGTAATCCCAATGTGTCCTAGTCATCTGTGAAACTACCCAGAGCTTAATTACTCATGTTTCCTTGTACTCTTCGTGCATGTATGAGCAGTAATAGTTATTCGTGAGGTGTCTGCAGACTGTGTAAACAACCAGTAGTGATTTTTGCAGTTAGCTTCATACATAACTGTTCAGCAATTAGAGGCCGAGAGTCTGGGGTCATAGCGAAGTGAGATTTTGTAAGTGCTAAAAATGAACAGGGAAATACACTGCAGCCAGTAGGGCTCATGAGGACATGTCAAATACCTATTTGTTTTTATGTAGTCCGTACCTCACTTCTTGTATAAAACAGTGGATTAAAATCCAAACCCTTTAGATTTTATACTGAATTCCTGTATTTTTGTGCATCAGTGAAACTTGCAGCCTTATGAGATACTTTGTCAAGGCATTTGGTCAAAGGCTTTTCACTAAGCTTTGTGATAGTCACATAGCTGGTAAATAACTTTGAGGCCATCAGCCAATGAGAAATGTTACTGCTGAGATTTATTGAAAAAAAGAAAAGTCTGGAACGTTGAAGTCTTGGGGACTGCTTGTTTTCAGAGCCCAAGCAGATGTTAAAATTTGGGATGAAATGAGGTGACATTTCTTAAAACTTGGCCCAGATGATAAAGGGAGGATACATCAAGAACAGCAGGAGAATACATCAAGAACATCCCAAGAAGTGAGTCAGAATAAATGGAGTGTTTAAATACTAAATATTACTTGGCTAACCTCTTATGCTACACAATGGACTTTGCTGTACCCATTGTGTAGGCTTGGCTGTACACTATTGGACATAATTTTCTACCAGCATTAAGGTAGTAAGTCCTTCACTTTCCAAATGTTTATCATGCCATTAACTTTTGGACATGTTGGGTTATGCAGCATTGAGTGCAAAGATGATATCATTTTCTGAGATCATAAAAATGCTCCACCCTCTTCTAAAAAATTTAGGCTAAGGTTGAAATGTCTTGGCCTTTTGTAATTCTTCTGGAATTAGAGGAATAGATAACTGCAGCTGAAAGCACAGAAAAAAGGTAGAAAGCTGTCAGCAAATGAAGGTGAATTGAAATACAAGTTGACTGGATTGTCCTATTCTACGCAAATGCTGATAGTACATAGTGCGGTAAAGATAAGACTTAAGAAGATGTCAAACCCCATCTTTAGAGGCCTCCTTCTGTCTGTTACTATAGGGAAATAAAATAGGATATGATTTCTCTGCTAAAGAAACTGAACAGCCATGATTTTTGTTTTTTAAAAAATAAAGATTTAATCTCTAAGCTTTTATCCCTGTCTTCATTTATTTATTTGCTTTATTGTTGTTGGTTATCAAGTCCATTTTGGTTGCATAGTGCACATCAAGTTGGTCCTAAAAGAATGGAAATGGGACAGTTACAGCAGTAGCTTATGCTTTTGCTTTGCACCCCTTAAAGTCACACTTTGTGTGCCTCAAGTACTTGTTTTCTGCAGTTAAGGACAGTTGTTAGACTTGAACTTGCCATGGCTTGCAAAGTTCAAAGAGGAAATCAATGCTGTGTGCATTGCTTAACTGACAGGGGATTACGCGAGCCAGGTTTCTGTAAGGACAACAAAGGCAAGCCAAACTAAAATTTTTTAGGACAGTAGCACCTTTTCAGATGGAAAGATCAGGTCAGCCATAATGGCTTATCTAGTAACTTGTTGATTGGCTTGTTAAAGCTTTATATTAAATAAATAAAAATTAAGTGACCAGCTTCTCCAAATGTAGTGGAAGGTTGTCTTTGGAAGGAAAACAAGGACACTCACTTGACTGAATTTCTTGCCTCAGTGGCTGAGCAGAAAGTTACAAACCTGAACTTCATTTCTGTTCCCATTATGGGAAAATTCTACTGTTTGTCTACTGAATTATCAAGGCAGCAGAGCCAAGTCAAGTCTGCTTATAAGAAAGTGATAAAATATGGTTTGGCTAGTGGTGATCCTTGCAGAGGATGGCCATGACATGCTGTTACCTGTCAGTGCAGAAAGAGCATTATCTTTTGTAGTACAATGCGAATACTGGAGTCAAATTTGCTTATCCTTAACTCAGAACCAGGGTACAACTCAGCCAACAGTAACCGCTCGGCGTGTGTGTGTTAACTTTTTTTTTTAAGCTTGGAATCAGATGCATCCTTCCTTAGCCAAAGGGAAACATTTAAGAAGCTGTGACGCATTTACACAGATGAAGGAAGGAAATGTCCAAAAGAGTCAAAAGCTAAAAACAGATAAGTTTACTGAGTTGAACTCTGGGTGGGAATTGAAGAACTAAATATAAATCTAAATTTGAACCTTTGTGACTTACATAACTGAGTAGTGTAACCCTTTCTGGTGTTTTGGGTTTTTTTTTGCGTTAAACTTTATAGTGGACAACTTCAGGTGAAGACTTGTGTCAAGCCTTGTGAGGTGGCTTTCCGGTGCCTTAAATAGGCAGTACTAAAAAGTCTGACCATCCCTTGATGATTATTGTTATAGCACAGTTTAACTCCCTGGAAAAGTGGATGTGGGTTTTTTTTGTTTGTTTTGAAGAGCTTCTCTGTGGAAATGGTATCTTCTGACTCTACTGAACAGAAGTTTTAAGCCAGTAGCTATTAGAACCAGTATCTGTGAGGTTAAAAAAAGAGGAGTAATTTTTTTTCCCCCAGCTTCTTCAAGAAGCAGTAAATTTGCCTCTGTCTGACCCAAATGTAAAAAGCGGTGATAACCCGAACATTTAAGAATTGATGTTTTGTTGTCCAAAAAGGTTTGCCTTCTGCCCTGCCACAAACCCCAGTTTGGAAGCTATCAGCTTTCCTTTGTGGTAAAGAAAAAATAGCCTGTTGGAGTGTTTAAAATTTGTAATGGAAGAGAATATTGGAAAAACTCTTCATATGCGAGAGTGTTCTAGATTACTGTCCTTGGATGACAACGGTAGTACCATGAAAATCAAGATAAGCAAATTTTCTTTCTTTCTCCCTGGAGCAACGCTATACATTTTGGGGGGAACTGGGGGCAACCCACACAATACTGCTAACTAAAAACTGGCCTTTTCCAGTCTGGTGAAGCAGGGCCAGTGCAAGTGAATCCCTGTGGTTTAGCATTTGCTGGCTGCCAGTGAAGAGCAGTTCTTTCATGATGCTATACCTAGTTCTAAGCTTTGCATCGGAGAGGTGAAATAAATATAGTTAATGCTTTGACCTTGTCAGAAAAACAAATGTTACTATTAAGACAGATGTATTTACAAATACAGTAAATGTAATAGGAAATTATGGGTAGGAATGGTAGCATTGATTAGATTAACTTCAAGCAGTAACTATCTTTCCCTCCACCCCCTGAAGATGGGAGAGTTATTTTTTGTATTTAATGCCTTCCCTTTTCTTGCTATATTGTCTGCTGTGGAATGTTTGCTTGGCAGATGTATAAATAATTGTGCTCTTGTATGCTTTTTGTTTTTGTTTGGTTTTCCAGAGGAGCCTGAGAATGTTCAGAATAAGCTTGTGAAAACAGATTTGGTGTCTTTGATTACTAAAATAGTATTTGTTCCAAGCAGCAGTTTATCTGTTAAAGCGATGAACAGTTTGTAGCAAAATGACCTGACTACCTACAGTTGTGGGTATATACCAACATGCCAATTTAAACTTTGTATTTATGGAATATATTGTTATATAGCAAAGCGTGAGAACTACTAAAATCACATTTTTTCTAGAATAGGCTTTTGAAGTGGATTTGTCCATGTTGCTGTCCCCACTGTGTTAATCCACTGTTAGAAAGTTAAAGCGTGAAAACCTTTTGAAAGACCAATTGGTTAGCTGGGCAGCTACTTAATCTGTGATGTTTCTGCTTGTAGGCAGGTTCATGACATAGAATCTGAGCAGGACATGACTTGCAGGATGTGACTTGCAGTTCATGTCCACTGAGGCAACAAGAGTGGGTTCAAAGAGCAACAAGGTGCTGCTCTCCATAATGTTGTAGATGGCCTCTAGGCAGTGAAAAGGAAGTGATAGAGCCCTGCATTTGAGTGTGGGAAGGTAAGGATGGATATACCTTGATACTAAGGCAGAGCACTTGATGGGCAGCCTTCAGCACGGTCTGGGCTGGCTGAGCTCAGTTCCCTTCTTGTGCATATGCTGCAGCTTTTGTGTGTGTTGATATAGCAGAGAATAACAGGAAGGTTTTTTGTGGTCTTGAGCAGCCAACATAGTATCCTAGGCTTTTTAATTTGTTTCTTTGTGGAGTGTTTTCAGTACTCCTTGGGGTAGGAATCTCACTCCCACTTGCCTCCTTTGCTAATACTTTGTGTTCTGGCTCCTATTTTAACTACAGAGCTTCAGAGGTGGGGTACAAAACTGGCTAGTTTGGGTTCTCCTAGGTTAATGAGACTTGCCTAACCACAGGAGAGGTGAGTGTTAGAGGAGGGATAGCCATCTTTTTCCAGAGTGGCTTTTTACTGTCTTAATTGTTGTCCTCACTTGCGTGATCCCTTCCTTTGTTCCTTTTCCTCAGCAAATAAGACGAAGGTTCAACAGACAATAAGCTCCATCACTAGGCATCAGTGTTCATCTCCACAGGAGGTCCATTATGTGTGCAGAGATAGGTAGGGGGTCCCATGGAAAAGTACTGCATAGTTTGAGTGTTACAGCATGTGTGCTATACTGACAAATAAGGGTTGCACAGGCAGCCTTAATGCTGCACTACCTAGTTTTTGAGTGCTTTTTGTGGCAGCTTCAATCAAGCCTGGTCCTAGCTCAATTAAGTCATTGTTTAGTGTTTATGTAAAGTTTTCATTAAATGCCTTGCTGGATAACAGTAGGTGACATTGTTTTTACCCAACTGCACTGGATTACTATGTTACATCAGAGTTATTTTGGGAGTAGAAATGCATTAATTCACTATATAATATTAAGTAAGGTGGATGCGTAAGCTGCTTTATTACATAGACATGTTGAGGAATGCATCTCTTCAAACACAAATTAAGTAACTTGGAGACTTTTTTTTTTGGACAAACAACCCGAGTACACTCTATTGTTAAATTTCTTACGGTTTGATTTGTGTCACTTGAGCATCATGTTAGTTCTGCCATGCTAGTAAAAACTAAATGAAGCAAGATGTAAAAATTTTCAAATGTCAAGGAGGAAAAAGGAACCAAATGCTAAATTATCCTTTCATAAGCTTGTATATAATTAAGATCTAAAAAATAAAGTGTGTTCAGGTGAGGGAAGCTTTTCACAGCACAATAGGCTGGGTTTCATGTGCAAAGTTCTTCAGTGTCATCTACTCTTCCATAAGGACTTAACTGGAAATATATATTGATAAGTGACCTAAGTTACTACACTATTTTTTTTGCCAGTTATGTGGACTGTATTAAGCATGCAAGTAGTAAAATTGCTGCTTTAAGAAGCTTTCTGAACTGAGCTGTCGTGTAACCTCTGAGGAAGGACCCAAATGGAGATGAAGGGGTGCCTCTCCTCAGGATAGGAAAGAATTATGTTGCTGTGTAAAAGCCACATTACTCCTGTTTTGTGGAATAGAAATTGGCTGAATATGTGAAATAACTGTTTCCATAGTAAGCTAAATCTCTTAATGCAATGAAATGGATTCCTTATTGGAAAGTGACTGGGAAGATAGCTAATTATCAGAGACAAAACCACCTTGTATCTCCACAGTGGAGTCGTACGTCAAAGGTGACAAACATATGGAAATGTTAGAATTATATTTAAAACTTCAATATTCATTGGTTTCCAAGTCCTCTTGTTGGAGATTGGTTCTCTTAGCTTTTGAACAGCACACAGCATAAGGGCAGTATTACCATCCATGTTAAAACCAAGAATGAATTAATTCTACTTAAGTGGCACATTTCTCATCCAAGCATCCATTCTTTTTGAAGAAAATTTGAGAATAAAGCCAGGATCCAAGTCAAAATTTCTGTTTCTGTTGTGCTGTTGATACCATGGGGGAAGGCAGGGAGAAATGAGCAAAAGAGTTGCTTGCGCTGGGGACCAGTTGAGCAATTTCTAACCAGTGAGGCAGGACTTCTGTGTGAGTTGTTGAGCATGTGGTAGTTGAAGTAGAGCTCTGGAGAATAAGCTCGGTTGTTCTTATCTTGGTTCTGCCCAAATATATTCAAGTTTGGCACTGATATGAGATGTAGTCTTTGAGAAGGCAGCAAGGCCTAGGGGCAGGCAGGAGCATATCTAGGATGATGAGGGATGCAAGAGAAAATCGAGGAAGGAGAAGATAACTGACAGAATTCAGGGTGAGGGTCAGTTTGCTTATAGAAATACTGGAAATCGCCACACTACCTACCTGCTGCAAAAGCTGCTGTCTCTTTTGTGGTTAAGGTCTTATAGTAATACTGAAACAGAACTAACAGTTCTACTGACATACACAGGCAGATTAATAGATGCAAGGGAGCCTGAATTTTCACAGGCCATTTGACAGAAAATGTACTGTTTCCCTGAAGCAACTACTGATTTCAAGGCCAAAAGGAAGGTTTTCTTGTTTTGAAGCAGAGCATGAGAAGGACAAGCCTAGGCAGAAGGATGGGAGGGAGATAATGGGTATCTGATGCAGAAGAGTTGGGATTGCAAGAAGAGAACTGACCCTTGAAAGGAACAGGGAGGTGGGTTGCCTTTTTATGTACCATGCTGCTCAGATGCTTGCTTTACAGGGATAATGTGCTCAAATCGGAGAGACGAGCTGTTAATAGTCCCTGCCCTAGATAGGTCTAATGTTTTTTTTTATTCCCTGAAGAGAAGAGCAAGAAACAGAAAAGGAACTTGCATAGAATTCCTTAATTTTGTACTGCAAGCTACAATCTTGATGACATAACTCAAGAAAAAGTTACTGTTAACCTGTTTTTACCTTAAAATTACCTTTTTCCATACCACTCTTCCTCAAATTCCTGCCACTCGCAGTAGAAATGTATTATTTGGGTTTCTGTGGAAAGAGCAGCTCAGTTGTTCCAGGAGGTCATTGACACAGTCTTAGCTCCACAAGGACCCCAGCCCATAAACAGGTTTGTGGTTAGTCCCCTTGCTCTAGCCTCTGATCTGGCAGGAGTACTGCAGAGGATATGTGTAAGAGGCTGTACTGATCTCGAGATTTGTTGAACCTTAACTCTAGGTAATCATCTTGTTGTGTTCAGATGAGATTACTAATCACATCTTTTAATTAGAGAAATGTCATAGCTGTAGGAAAATAAAGCTATTTGGAAATGGTGGTGGTTATTTTGCTGACAGTCTCCTCTGCTTAAGGAGGCTGATCAAAACCTCCTGCACCAGCAAATGTATGCTCTTGAATAAAAAGGAACCATGACTAATTTCAGGCTGACTTCTTCCCAGGGACTTTTTCTTCTTTGCGGTCAAAAGTTTTCTTGGTGAAATAGTGAGAGATGTGAAGCATAAGTTGTCTTGCATTGAACCTATAAAGAGGCAGCTAAATCACCCTCATTTTGATTGTTGCCTTCTAGTGAAGTATGTTGAAGGAAAAGCTGACATTATTAATGCAAAGATAGGTTTCCAAAAAGGGCAGTTCATATAGCTGAAAAACTGAAGTAGAGTTAAGAAAAAAGAGCTAACTTGAGTTTACTCTCTGGGCTAACAGTAATTTCAAAGTTAACGTATTCTGAGATGTTGCTTTGACAGCAATCTTGGATCTAATCCTGCAGTGTGCAATTAGAATTGTCATTCCCAGTGATATTTAAAATGCTTATAACTGGCTTCGGTTTAGCACAGAAAGTGAGTGTGGTTGAGCTATTTTTTTCAAATAACATCTACTTCAGTAGTTGCTATCTGTGCAGTTTATCTATTGTTAACAGCATTCAAGTGTCTAAAATTAGGAATATGTTGGGTGTCTGTTAGTGGGTTAACTATTGGGTGTCTTGCTTTTGTGGCTTATTTGGTCAGAGTTCTGAGTCCATTGAAAGTATTTTGGTGCGTGTCTTAAAGATAAAATAAAAATCAGACCTGTGACATTTCGAGCTGGTGGAGAAAATTGTCAGTTAGCCAAATGTATGAAATTACTAATTGGCTGATAGCTTGAAAATGGTTCCTAATTAAAAGCATAAGTTTTATAAAGGTAGCTATGTATTAATGAGGTAATTCTATATTTTCCTTTAAAATTAGCCTTGCCAAAAGGAGGCTTTGTGATGGCATCCTGTAAAGGTAGGAGTGGAAAAAATGGTTAGTGGAATGGAAGGACAGGTAGAAAGAGGCTTGTGTTTATGTACAGTTGAAAAAACTAGACTTAAAAATGCTGTAACGGAAGAGCCATCCTGATATGAAGGAACAAAAGTATAAGGGTAGTAATTTATAGCAAATATAGTGTACAGTTCTAAACAGGATCACAGAAGTCCTTAAGAGCCCAGCTTAGATACAAAACGTGAAAATAAATACTATTGCACCCCTTCTGCTGCCAGCGGTTCTCCCTGTGAATGTGTTCTGGTGTGACTTTTAAATTGTAGTTGTTTTTAAGGCTAGAAATGGTTAGTCAAGTCTTACTGAGGCTAGCCGTCTGATAATACTGCACTTTTCCTGGCTCTTTGGATATCTGTGGTTGTTTGCCTATTGCTCTACTTCTTAGAGGTGGTGTGAAAGTTTTTCCTGAAGCAGTTGCTATATGCTGGACTTTGCTGTGCTTAGTACAGTGATCCTGTGGTCTGACTGGCTCCCGTGTGTTGAAGAAATAGAGTTGAATGTAGGCTACACAACTTGAATTCCTGGTGAGAAAGAGGTCGTACGTGTGTTCTTGAAAACATTTTTAGTTACTACATCTCTGCCTTTCCCTTAAGCTTTCAGAGACGTATCTGAATATAGCCTCAATTAAATTATTGTCCTTTGATGAAGGAAGTCCTTTGCTTAATGCGTAGCTGATATACTTGGAACATTAGAGCATCAGTCAGGATCCAAAATTAATTGCCACTTGGGACTGATAGTGCCACGTGGGTATTGGAAAGAACATCGTCTCTTTCAAAAGCCTTCCGAAATGGTCAGCTTTGAAAATGAGGCACTTCCTTATTATGTTAAAGAAAGTATTGTCAGTATTGAATCTTGCTTCTCATTTTCACTTTGTATCAACAAAAGCAAATATTTTGTCTGTTGAAGATGGCACAAGTTGAAAGAGGAGAGCCATAACTTCCTTACCTGCTGCCTTCTTGTGCTCTCTCCCCCCTCCACCAGCTCCCAAATGTAGGAGGAAAAAGCCCAAAGCTGGCACAAAGGGAAGAGGGCACCTTGTTCCAAAACCAGTGACTAATGCATCAGTCTGTGGTAGAACAATATTGTTTTAATGTGGCTAAGGCCTTGCTCTTTTCTTTGTATTGAATTCCTTCCTGTTTAAGAACATTGTCTTTAAAATACACTTATACCAGCTTGAATAGTAGGAACTTTGTGCTTATTGCTATAGTGTCTGTATTAATTGGTTGGTGCAGCTGTTTCAAGTAGCAAAAAAAAAAAGTTAAGCAGGCATTGGCCGTGGGATAGCAAGTCTATTTGTTAGCAGAGCTGTTAAAGCATACTAGATGCATGTGGAGTTAAAAGAAGGCAGGAGGAGTTGAAGCTCAACTTGCCTTTGGGAGCTCAACGGTGGAGGAAGGTCCAGCAATCAGGCCAAACTGTGCTAGATTATGTGGATCCAAACATAGAGCTGTCAGTTAAATAGCCCAGATGAATCTCAAGTGACTAATGGGTGTTAAGGAACTTGGTGGCAGCTTTCATGGCCCCTCACACTGTATCAGTCACTATAGAAGATTAGGCTCCATTTGCTCAATTAAAGGAAACACCTAATTTTCAGTAATGCTCGAGCTAATATC
>NW_008824930.1:2283090-2285248 GCF_000699105.1 Pygoscelis adeliae
CAGAAGTAAAATTGGAGGTAGCTACTCTACGTGTTCTTTCTGACTAATTTCTGTGACTTGTGTTGGACTGGTTGTGGGCAAGCAGGGAAGGGAGAGCGCTGCGTTTTTTCAATAATTGTATAATTAAATTCATTGATGGTAGGCCAAGAATACTGATCACAAGAGTTGGTGCTGAATCAGAAGGAATACTTTAAATGGCGCTCTGTTGAACAGAGACATAATTGACCTCTCTTTCCCCTTCTTGGCTTATTGGATGGCTGAATTGCTCATTTCATATGTGACTTTGAGTGTGACTGGAGCTGTGAATCAGTGTTTGTTGGAGTTCTGCATCTGGCTTATGTTCTGACTTCCCTTTTATGAGCTGGGGAGGCTGTCTCTGTTATTGCTAACTACGTAGTGAAAATCCTCTTAAACTCTCCTTGTTATGAGTGGGTGAAAATGTTTGGCAAACACACGAATCAATAATTGCTTATTTGCCTCACTGCTGCTTTTCAGAAGCTTCACTCTCTTTTTCTGTGTTTGCACAGATAATCGATATCTGTCCCCAAATGATAATTAACAGGGATAGATAACTTTGGGGCCTGCCTTTACAAAGTCATCCTGCAACTGTGCCTCTGTGAAACGGCTGTTGCTTATTCCATTTCTGACCTTTTGTCAGCAGCAACGAGGCTTGCATCGAAATTGCAATAGCTTATATGCAGTTAGAAAAACTTGATGATTATTTTAGTTAAAGGTATTCACTGGTTTACCATGCTGCTGAAATGCCTGGAGCTCTGTGCATGACAAAAAGAATAAGTAAACTCAATGAAGGCTATTAAAAGGGAAATAAACACTTGTCTCAGTATGAGGAACGACACTGCATGTAACTTGACCTGGTAAGTTTTCATAAAGAAGAGACTGACTTTTTAATGGCCTTGTCTAACATGTCCATTTTGTTCTGCTGTTGCTGGCTGAAATTGAAAATTAAAATGAGGGGAAAATACCTTCATGATTACAGTTTTCCCTTGGGAACTACTGCAGTTGTGGCTTTCTCATAAGAGAGATTGTGGCTTCCTTTCTATTTCTGTGACATGAAAATTCAGATTTGTGTAGTCTGTTTCTAAAGTTAAGAACATTCTAGATGCCAGTCTTGGAAGATACAAACAACTTCCAGGTGCCTGCAATTTGAGGAAGTCCCTAGCTGAATCAGATTGCCATCTTGGTGACCTTTGCCAAAAATAACTGCAGCAGTGCATGTACAAACTGTCTATGCAGTATAGGAGGAGAAGACAAAGCAATCTATTTTAATGTACAAGATTTGTTTGCTTTTTTAGATTTGCATTTCTGTAGTGGAAAGGCAAGCTTTCAAAACTGTCTGTTTTACTTTGTTTGCTATTCAGGTCAGTGGCACCTTACTCCACTGGAGGACTGCAAGGTAGACTTGAGCTGTTCACACTGTTCCAGATCAGTGGGGCTCACTGTCACTGGGTGACTTGCTTCATTCCAGTACTTGACTTCGTCATCCACTGAAAAACTACTTCTGGTACCATAGTTTATGCCACTGAAAAACTACTTTTTGGTACTGTAATTTACATTAGCTGGATGCTAACACAATTAAAGCTTCAAACTACGTTGCTCCATAGATCAGATGAACCATAGATAGAATCACAGAGTCGTTTAGGTTGGAAAGGACCTTTAAGATTATCCAGTCCAACTGTAAACCGAACACTGCCAAGTCCACCACTAAACCATGTCCCTAAGCACCACATCTACACGTCTTTTAAAATACCTCCAGGGATAGTGACTCAACCACTTCCCTGGGCAGCCTCTTCCAATGCCTTGACAACCCTTTCGGTGAAGAAATTTTTCCTTGTGTCCAACCTAAACCTCCCCTGGCACAACTTGAGGCCGTATCCTCCCGTCCTATCACTTGTTACTTGGGAGAAGAGACCAACACCCACCTCACTACAACCTCCTTTCAGGTAGTTGTAGAGAGCAATGAGGTCTCCCCTGAGCCTCCTCTTCTCCAGGCTAAACAGCCCTAGTCCCCTCAGCCGCTCCTCCTAAGACTTGTTCTCCAGACCCTTCACCAGCTTCGTTGCCCTTCTCTGGACACGCTCCAGCACCTTGATGTCCTTCTTGTAGTGAGGGGCCCAAAACTGAACACAGTATTCGAGGT
>NW_008824930.1:2285630-2304747 GCF_000699105.1 Pygoscelis adeliae
TGGCCTCGGCCCATCGATCCAGCCTGTCCAGGTCCCTCTGCAGCCTTCCTACCCTCGAGCAGATCAACACTGCCGCCCAACTTGGTGTCGTCTGCAAACTTACTGAGAGTGCACTCGATCCGATGCAATACCTGTACCTGCCCAAACCTTAAAGTATATGCAGATTGTTTGGATCTCAGTGATATGATCTAATGGCAAGAAAGTTTCTTCAGTGGACAGAAAGTAGAGGAAAAAAAGATGACTCTACCCTGCATTCTGTAGGCCTGGAACTACATATAATCTGTTTGGGTATCTAGAGCCTTTTAATGTCTGTTTCCATTAGCAATTTAGTTCAGATGAAAGTGTGCTTTTGAAGCGCATCTCTTGATTGTCCCATTTTACAGTTCTTTGCTCTCCATTGTGAAGCATCTCAGGTGCACAAATAGGATTCCTTTCAGATGAAATTGAATTGGAAGACATGCTCTAGTTACAAATAGATATTAAGTGCACAGAACCAGACAACAGCCAGTTGAAAGTAAAAGTTCTTGTAAAACTTCCTGCAAAACATGTAGTTTGGCCATTGACCGTGGTCTGCACCACGGTTTTGCTGTACTGACCCTCTTCTGTGGTGTGCGACAAGCTAATGTACACTCAGCCAAAGAGGGCCAGCAGGTAAGTCCTGAAACTCAGCAGGTGCCCTAATGAAGTAACAAAGACCTTGTAGTGACAGAGAGTTAATTTACTGTGTGAATTGAATGATTGCTCTAAAGAAGTGGGTAATGCTTCAGAGCAAAGACAGTTAACCTTTCTCAATATCAAAATAGTCTTGGGACTGCAAGGACTTGGAGAGCTGAAGGAAGGGAAGAGATGGCTGCTCAAGTTACAGGTATGAGATGAGGGGCTTGCTGCTGTGTGTGGCACAGCAGCTGTTGCAGTCGTGCTTTCTTCTGTGGCAAGGCACTTAGATAACCTGTCAGCACCATCCTAGTGCAGGTCCCAGTTTTGACTGGGACCTGTGCTTCAACTTTTGAAGAGCTCTGCATGTCTAAAAAGCGCAAGTTGATCACTAATGCTCTAGAGAGGGAAAAACATTCAAGATTCCTCTCTACCTCATGTGACTGGATGGAAGGTGTTTTCTTCCTCCACACATTCATTCACAGAGAAAACACGATTGAGGCGTGAATGGGAGGATAACTGTACACTTCCCACTCCTGTGTTTGTTGGAAATGGTGAGTTGTTTCTCTGTAGAGCTGCTCAAAGCCAAGAAACAAATGAAATCCTGTAGGAAGAAGACAACCAGGAGCAGACATGTGAACTGACTCTCAGATGCAAATATGCTTGAGAAATCCTTCTCACCCAAAAGCTGCTCCAAAGTTATTTATTCAGAAAGGGGTTCAGTAACTAAATTGCCTTCAGTAATTGAGCACTTGTCAAACCTTTTGAAAAATTTGAAATGTTACTGTAGAATTCATCATTAGTTTGAAGTATTTTTGCAACGGAATGGGGAAGTATAACTATCTGGTGGATAATGTTATCCTTTCACTGTGCCCCTTGTGATGGGCATAAATTGTTAGCTCCTAATACTTAGATAAACATTGGAGTTGAATGCTACTAATTTGCCTAGCATCAGTGTAAGACTTAGAGCTCAAGTAGCCTTGCTGTGATAGCTAGATTTGACTTCCTTGCCCCACCTGCCACAATTTTCATCTCTGTAGTAGAGTTATCTGAGAAGAATATTTTCTGAAGTCTCAACTGCTTGATTGCAGCATCGTTGTAGCTCGGTCCACATGTTACTGGCTGATGGATTTGAAAGGTTGCACTTCAGTGGAGGTGCCAGCACTCCCATGTGTCATGTCTGTGGGTGGCTTCTGGAGCAGGAGCATGTCAGGATAACTCCAGAGGAGAAATAACATTGGAAGCTGTAGGCAACATTGATCAATTCTGATTAAAAATCCTGGTGTGAAGCCCTTGTACTTAATGAAGATGTGCTGAAGGGCTTAGTGAAGGTCACTGCTGGCAGTAAGGATTTGCTGAGATCCTGGCTTTTTAAGGGCTGCTGCCAACTTAAAAAAAAAAACTTCCAAGAGCTGGATTCTTTTGGCTGCTGAGTATGTTTGCATTGCCCAGGAGGCGGTGACAGGAGACTAAGGTGAAAATTTGGATTTTCCAAGACCTACTGTGAGTGAGTTCATTTGCTTTTGCAGACTTGCCTGGAGAGATGGTAAGCTCTGGCAGATGAGCGAGACACCTTATGGTTTAATCTATCATGAATTGTAAGTTGACGCTATCACATGAAATTAGAAAAACTTTTTTAAAAAGTTAATTTAATCTTGAAGGCTTGAAGTGATGACTCTAAACAAGTCCTCCAGTCCCTCAAAGCTTCAGGTGTAAGTTTCATATTTAGTTCTGATATAAAAAGACTTAGTGTTGAATTTGAAAAATTGTCAGTGTCTTTGGCACGGTCAGTGAGATTGCCTGCCCAGTGAGCATTATATACATTCTTGGCAATACATTTGCATCTTTCAAATTTGTGTGTAATGTGTCTTGCTACCTTGTGTTTAGTGCCTTAATATTGACATGCTTTTGCTGGAGGATGATGCAAACCTTGGTCCTCTAGCAATTCTTTTGGTGCCTGTACATTGATGCGTCAACAAGCAGCAACCATCTGTTTCCTACTGGACTTTAACCCTAACCTGTCAACTCTAAGAAGATCTGGTTGTACAGCTTCATTTCTTGAGAGGGAGGCTAAAGTAATGGTGTGACTTAGTGGGTATTTGATAAACACTTGTACTAATAGACTTAGTTTGAATTTTGGATAAGTGAGTATCACTAAATAGAATTTGTGAAAAGAATGTTTATTATGTTTAAGATGACAGTATTAGCAATGATTTTGTGGAATAAAAATGGCATAGTTTTTCATCCCAGAGTCAGAGGTGTGAAGGAACACGTATAAAGGGAGGGAGGAAATCTTGGTTTAGGAAAGAATTCAATTTAACTCTGCTTTCCTTGGTTGCATTTATAGCTTGAGCTGTTGGTTTCATAAACCTGTTTGTAGAACTCAACCTGGACTTTGCGTGTGTTGTCTAACAGCACAGTTACAATCTGAGGTGACGGGGCATGTCTTTGCCTCTTCCCTCCTCCGGGGAAGGAAAAGGTTGTGACTGGGAGTCAGTCTGTGACCTCTCAAGGAAAGTGGCTTGTATGGATAAACATGCCTGGATCTCTTTCAGAAGAGAACAGACTCTCACCCGATCTGTTACTGCACCTCTTTGTTCAGAGAAAGTGAAACTGTATTTCTAAAGTGTGCTTAGATGCCAAAGAAATCGATGGCCTGAAAAGGGTACCTCAGCCTGCAGTATATTCTGGCTTCCTTGTGTGTCTCCTGGTGTCCTAAACTTTGGTGTATTTTTCTCTCCTTTGATGGATACTCATAAGGAGTTGTAGCCATTTGTAGCTACAACTAGCAACAGTTGTAGCATGTCTCTCTTAATAGACCATTTGTAAAATCAAAGTTGTCAAGCATGATTGAAAACACTCCCTAGAGAGTCATAATTGCTGTATTTGGAGTTGTGTCTAGCAAGAAAAGAGGAGACGGAATATTTGTGGGGTAATTTTCTTCTCTCCTAATACAGCTTCTTTCCCATACTACCACTCCATTTTGCAGTCAGTGCTATGCGGGCAGAAGTCCCATGGTGACAGAGCTACTGAATTCTGCAGACGTGTGTTGACACCAAGCATGAGATCTCAGAAGAGGTTTTACTGGAGTACACAGAGCTCTGGTGGGAATGTCAGCTCAGTTAGGCTGAATTCTGCCTCTCCACTGGTGTAAGTTCTGTCACAGGTGGCCAAGAATTGAGTGTTGTCCCTTTCAAAAATATCCCTTCTCCCCAGTTGCTTATTTGACTAATAAGTTCATATAGATAGAAGACCACACATTGCTTTCATATTAATTATGTACACTCAATTGAGAGGAGCAGTTGCTCCTCTAAATTGAATACTGTAGCACAAACATGTTTCCCTATTACTTTGCCACTAATTCTGAGCACTTAATCTGTTTTTCTTTAATAGTTTTCTCCCTGTGTGCATGCTTTTGTTTTTATCTACATTGAGCATATCCTTGAAGATATGATGACCAAAATAGTTAACTTGTAAATTAAGCTGAGGCCACTACCACATCAGAGCTAATATAGTTTAGGCATTAGATGCTGAGTTAAACAACATCCCCATGTAAGAAAAGTGTAGTATTTATAAGCCAGTTGTCATGAAAGTAAGTGAAAGTGACCTTGGAGTGCCTGATAATGGGCAGCAAGCCTCAAGTCTAAGACAATCTTGAAATTAGTTTTTAATCTTTAAAAGTAAGGTGGTTTATTTCTAGTCTCTTCAAATCCTGTCTCTCATAGTTGTTAACTCCAGTTTGAAGATAACTGACCTTGGGAAACTTTTGGGACTCAAGTATGAATTTTTATTTGCAAAGGGATAGTGTGGCTTCTCATCCCTTTTGCATAATAGCTTAAGATAGAATGCTTTGTTTAATGTGTCATTTGAGGGTGTGCAAGCTGTTGCATTTGTTGGTGGAGTTTATGAACAAGACAATGATGCTGTTAGTGAATATAGAAACAAAGGGCTGTAAAGTGTTATTTCATTCTAAAATAAGCTTATTAGTTCATTGTAAAGAAAAAAGTTAGAATCTTAGATACAAAGACAGCTGTTGTTGTCTAACTTAGTTTGGACTAATCCTATCATAATTTCCTCTTTGTATTGGGATATAGGGTGAGGTGAAACCCTCATGCCTGGTGGTATATGCATATGGCAGTACCATTAATAATGACATTCAAATGGTTCTTGGAATTGGGCTTGATATTTAGACTCTAATACTAGTACTCTGTTCTGAAATTGTTGTGAATGGCCTCAGTTTCCAGAAAGACATACTGTGAAATCTTACTGTGTGTACTCATGATATTGCAGGAGGTAATTTGATTGCTGAGACTGAATGGAGCTTTTTGTGAGTACTGGCACTTATATATGTAAATATATGTAAATATGTGGTCATCTCTGAGGAATTATTACACATGGAAGAAAGTAGAAGGAGGAGAATGGTCCAATGAAGGATGCACTTTCAACTTGCAGGATTTTTCCATTTTATTTTATTGTTCTCCCATCGAGATAACTCCTTGGAGTTTGAATGCCAAACCTGCATTAGGGAAACGTTTTCTCCTTTGGTGAAGCTCATGAAACCAGTGGCCATGAATGGCTGGGAGTGTGCTTCATGCATGTTGGATGGTGCAGAGGAAAGCATCACTATCCACAAGAGGCTTGGAGAGGAATTGTCATAAGGCCATGCTGGCCATTCTCTAGTAGCTAGAGCCAGTTGTAAGAGAGCTTATGATTTGATTTGTTGGAATAACAAAGAACTGATGTTGCACACAAATTCCACTTGCTTATAATGCTTTAGATGGCACGGATGTGAAAATAGATTTCTTTCCAAGGGTTAATATAAGAAGACATTAGGACTTACACTGTGTGTATTATTCACCTTAGCCAGGTAATACTTTTTCTGCAATAGTTGAATTAACTGGTTATTATTTGAGGAACTTGGTGTTTACAACAATAAATAATGATAAATATAGATTATAATTATTTCATAATTTTATAATTATTATAATAGCTTACAATAATGTAATTTGTAATGATAGCAATAGATATAATTTATGATAAATTTTAGTCTAAGTGCCCTTAAAATACAAGAAGTTATAATAGAGAAGCAAAGGCACCTATAATCTAGACTGTTCAAATTACTATATCCTCTAGGCAGTGTAACCTATATTCAGTTTAGTCCTGCAAAATTAATTGTGAAGCCTAATGATGAATTAAAATACCAATGAATTGAGTTTTAATAATTTGTAGGCTATTTTTCTTACATAGAGAAGCCAAGAAATCTCTTAAGTTCTCATCCAAATCCATTTTTTTTATCTACACCACCTGTATTTGGTGATAAAATGACAGTGCTTGATTAGCTGCAGATACTTAAAATTCAAAGCGAAGTTTGCTGTCATTTTTTAGTCAAGTATGTCACTAGCTTTGGAAAATGCTGTGTCTTTAACTGTACAGTACAAACCAAATGAGAAAAATACACTTGTAAACTAGTAGTAATTTGTCTTCAAAATGTCTTTTTTTTTGGGGGGGGGGGGGGAGTGGTCCTTTTCACAGGAAATTAAGTGGACAGGATATATGGAATTCTAGAATTATAATGTTGTAAAAGAATTTGGAATGCATGCATAAAATTACTACATTGGTTCATACTTACTTTTATCCTGGATGTAGGACAACATGACTTATGCTTTATGAGTAAGATGCAAATAACTAGCTGTTTCTACTTTTAAATACTTGTTCACAAAGAACTTAAAAAAAAAAAATCCATTATTATCCTTAATCATACTGTGGTCCTCATAAAATATGCTTAATACCAAAGCTACTGTTCTGGTTGCAGAGGAATGTTTTTGGATTAAGCTTGAGTGTGAATGCACATAATTACACAAAGTGAAATGCCATCTCTTTGGTTCTGTGGAAACTGGGAAAGCTACTGGTCATGTAAATGAGAGTTGTTAAGGCATAGTCTCGATTAGCTCCTACTAGGCTTGTGGCTTAACTCTCTTGAGGCTGCCTTTCTTAGGAAATACTTGGTGCTGATACCAGTTCCTCCTAGTAATAGCATCCTAGAAAAAATTGTTTATGCCCCTGCTGAAATGTGTATGTACCCAAACAGTTAGAAGACTTTCACCTTAGTTAAGAAGCACTTATATCCTGAATTTCAAGTAGATTAGGTGTCATTAGTTAGCACAATTATAAAGGGCTCTGTTTTATTTATTCACTGGTTGTGGTTTTTTTTCTTAAAAATTTGCTTCAATCTTGTAATAATATCCATAGCTGGGTTCGAATTAGCAAGGATAAACTCAGCGTTATTTTATTTCACATCCCCTTTGCTGAAGTTTTTGAAAGAAGGGGTTTAGCTAATTAGATATGCCAAATATCTCAAAATAGTGCAGGCAGGTAGGGAAATGTCCAGTTAGAATAAATGATACCAAGCATTCTGATTAAATGCTTTTAAAGTGAGAGAGTTGTTCCCAGATCTTCCAGAGTGAAAGTGCTTTTTGAGCAGTACAGCAATTACTCATATGAGTCTTGATTGTACATAAGTTACCTGGTTTTGTGTTTGGGTTTTTTTTTTTGGGGGGGTGGGGGTGGAGGAGGGGTGTCCCCATCCCTCCAATTTGCAATATTGCTGGGGGTGTGTGTGTGATATTTTTTTTTTTTTTTTATTATTACAATAAAACAGACGAGGATGTTTCTTCTCAGAGGAGGGGTGTTATAAGTAACTCAAGAGCGTAAGAATGAATAAAAGCTTTGTATATGTGTAGTTCAACATAAACTGTTGTTTTCGATGTTATTTCAGTAACAGAACTACTGATCAAGTCTTTCTCTTCACAGCACACTGACATCATCTCAGTCAGGCTTTAGCTGTTAGTTGAACTTCTTAGTTGCCCCTAACTATGCTTCATGAAAATGTAAGAAGCTTTGTTTAAATTAAATAATAAATTTTAAATACCAAATGAAGTTAGTCATTTGTTGACATGGTTGGGTACTCTCCGGAGGCAACAGGCAGTCCTGTAATGATATATTGGCTAGTTCTAATTGTTGAAATCAAGTCGAGTAACTAAAAGCTTGTTATTGATCAAGTGCAGTGTATGTAGACTAATTTGAATGCTATTTAATTAGAGTAACATCTGTACTGTCTTTAAAGCACTGTCTATTAAAGGGAAGTGTCTTAAACGTGTGTGCGCCACGCGTCATGGCAAGCATTTCTCCATGGCCAGGAGGAAAGAGCATCCCTTTTGTGTTGCCCTGTCCTGGGAGAGTGGGAGCATAGCAGAGCTCTCAGAACAAGTCCAGAGGTTGAACGGTTTAGTGAAGTGAACTAAGTGCTCAGTTTTTAAATGTAGTCAGCCTTAAAATGGAGATCTAAAAGGAATAAATGCATATTTAAATGGTAGATCCCCAAAGGGGAGGGGAGCAAAACCCACTGGCGGGAAGACACAGAACCACGGAGTTGAATGTGTCCTGCTCAGTTATGTAACAGGCTTTTAACTTGGAAATTGCTTGGGCATACCAAAAGGTTGCAAAAGTTAAGATTGGCTAAGGACTTCTGTTTATTTTTACTAACAAGTAATGGCCTAAAGGTTCTCTGAATTGGGAAGTAGTGTTTTGTAATCTGTTACTAAGTGTTACAGTGTGAGACCCCTTAAATTCGGTCTATAGATTTTAATTTTGCTTTAATCAGATTATATAAAGCTAGCTACTTTTTTTTTTTGTATGTTTGTATTCATTTACATCTTCTGACACAAGTTCGTGGTAGCTTTGTCACACTTCAAAAAAAAGCAAGCTGTTGTGTGTCCTGAATTATGAACTTCATGTTCCCAGATGTGAAAAACTAGGACATCCTTAGTACTTGTCCTTGACCTACTGCTTAGGATGTTAGCAGTGGATGTAATCGTTGATTGTATTAATTGCACAGTGGCTTAGTGCAGCCTGCCTAGCAATAGAACCGCTGTAGCCAGCACGCAAATAACACTGCTGAGTGGGTAAATTGTCATTTAATGGGAGTGACTTAATCTCCTCTCCCAGTTTGCTCTAGGGCTTGGATTTGTAGCAAAAATGCTACTTTCTTAGAGCTTTTGTAGTTGGAACAAGTACTGCTCTTAATAAAAACTTGAACTAAAAAAGTAAATGTGTTGTAATGAAGTTTTGAAAGCATTTGATAACTTTAATGTTTTAAATGTTACAGATTGTTACTAGTAAGATAACTTTGTCTTTAAATACGATAATAAAATTATTGTCCCAAACCTGAAGATTCAAAATGCAGAAGTGATTTTGAAGCACACAAGAGAAATTGTATTCAAATCCAAAAAAGAAATTTACTTTCTAATTACTTCTTCTTCTTCAAGAATCTGTATGTGGGATTGGCTTGGCTAAAATATGTATTCTACTAAGAAGCTTATGTATACTTCACATAAATAAAAGCAAACTGTCCATAACTAAGAACTTCAGTAAATTGAATATAAATAAATGCGTTTCAATTACTTTTTGAAAGATTCAATTTTAAGACAGACTGCATGAAAAAATGAAAATGATGTAAAAACACCCACCTAGATGTTTTGGATTGCAGGCTAGATTAATCCTTAGTGATTTCATAAGTAATAGTGAAAGCACCAAAAAACGGCAACTGGTGCATAGCTGCTGTGTGATTTGACTGCCAAGTAGTCTAAGAGTTCATTTTCAGTACCAGCTATTTCATTGTGATGTTTGGAATACATCTGAGTTTAAGGCAATAAAGCAAAAAAATACCACAGGATAAATGCAGGTAGGAATGGTCCGGGCTTTGGCTAAGGGAGCACTACAGCTGAGTGAAGTAGCAATGTCTTCAAGTTGAAAGGGAAGAAAAGAATACAGACAAGAACAGAGAGGGGTACAAGTAAGCTATTTCCTGACTTGATGTTGAAGTGTAAGGGGCAAATGTTTAAAAAGGGATTGTGTCTGAATTGTTTCAGACTTGATCTGTTCCCTAAGCGCCTTTGGGATTAAACAAAAACAGGTAAGAGTTATTGCTCGTTATTGGTAGAGTCTGCTGTTCTTTTGGGGCACCTGAAAGTTGGGGCAAAAACTAGGATAAACTTAGGAGATACTGCAGTATGCTTTCCTCTTGAAACAGTAAATAATTTTGAAACAAATTGGAGGTTAAATACTGTACCTGGAATACCAATTTGTGATGTTCTCCAGAAAATGGCATAGTTAGAAGCTTATAAGTTTTAGTTAAGATTCAAAATACTTACTGAAAATAGGTAGTTCACTTAAAGCACAGAATGAGGGCTTATTTGCATCACTGAAAAATGTGAAGATTTTGAATGCCTTGCCTTTATTTTCCATTGGCAGACTTAATGTTCACAGTACTGACATAGTGCTGAGTAAAATTCTAAAACATCTTTGTGAATGCTTGAATCTAACTGCTCTGGAAAAAATAACAAATGTGCAGAATTTTTGTAAAAGCTAATCCATATTTTTATTTTACTTCTAGGTGAGGTGAATATAATGTGAGATTGTGAAAGTGACTTTAATAGTTGTGTACAAATGGTTTTATTTTCTTTATTTATTTTCCAGATAGTCTAGTGGTAAGCTTTAAGAAGACATTTTTGCTTAGCTTAGGCTTAGTTACTTGGAGTTGATTAAATGTTTCCTTTTTTTTTTTCCTCTCTAGCTTTTGCAGTTGCTCCCTGAATATAGTATTAATAGCTGCCATAGAACAGAGAACTTACAGCCACTAAGTGATTAACAGTGTTTTGAAAAAGGTCTTGAAATGGAAGAGGCATTTCTTTTAAGGTGAACTGTAATAACTGCATAATTCATTTGGTTTGGGGTTTTAGTGTTGGTTTTTTTTTTTTCAGGGGGCGGGGATGCTCAGAAATTTCATTTCAGATAGACTCGTTTCAAAGCCTAATGTTAAAGGACCAAAGAAACTGGGGGGGACTGAGTGAGAGGCAAGATATCCATGAAGTGGTGGAGGAGGCTGTTTAGTAGAAGGGAGTTGTATTGTCCAGAAAACAGATTGTGAAGAAGTGGTGAGCTTTGAAACTTGACTCACTTAAATACTTAAGTGATCAAAAAACATACAGAAAACAGTTAATTTGTTAAGCTTTGACAAGTGAATGAAGTGCAAGTGTCACATTTTATGTTTGAGCCATGACTTGATTTAAAAGAAGGAACAAACCTGAAAACAAAGTAGATATACTAAGGTGCTTAGGGATATCTGGATCATCTAAGAGAAAAGAAAATTATTTATGTATGGTGTTAAGCAGCAGAAATTAAAAGCAGCACATATGTATATGTTGGGGTGTGTTTTGTTTTCTTTAATCTGAGAAATGTGACTGCTGATGAATTATGAGTTTGAGAAGTTGGAGGTGCTTGCAGACACAATGATGAACTTATGTTTATAAATTTATTTTCCTCAGAGTAGTAACCAAGCATGTGCAGAAGGAATTTGCTGAGGATAGTCTTAACTTGTGGGACAGGATTTGTTTTGGGTGTGAAATGATGTGAAAGAATAGCATGGAAGAAGTTGACCCTCAAGTGGGGATGTTGCCTTGTAAATGAGTTTTGTAGCCAACAGGAGAAAATTTGACAAAACATTGAAGAAACCATATTCAAAGAGAAGGCTTAGTATGTGCCTGTGTCAATTACCCAAAGGAACCACCGTACATGTTAAATGGTGGGTCATCCTTCTAAGTTGATTCCTGTAAGGCAGTGGAAAGTAGAGGTGCTAAAACTGTACAGGGACATTGGTTGTAACCCTGTAGGAAAGGAACTTGGAGATTTACTGAATGCTATCCTTGAAAAATGTACTGTAATGTGTTAAGTCGGTGTTTGCCCATCTTGGACTAGTTAAACCAGTAAGGCAAATGCTTATTTGTTTTCCTATTGATACTGAAGTGGAAGTGGTTGGAATGGCTAGTGTTCAGATGGGGACCTCACATACAAGAGGTCTGAACAACTTTCCAAATACTTTTCTTTTTAGGTGCTGCCCCAAGTATGTCTTTCAGTCATGGGAATAGAAGCTCTGTGGACTCATTTAATATGGATCTGGCGATGTGAATTATCAGCTCAAATGTGGATTAACACAGATTTTTTTAGAATTTAAAATTGATTTTGAAAATAAGTATTTTTTCTTTAGAAACGTTTGTGCGAAAAACCTGCTTCTAATGGTAGCATAGAAAAGTATTGGAAAGAGATTTTGGTGTAAATATGAAGCTGTACCATTGATGGAATCTGGATAGAATGGTTTTTTGCTTTTAAAATGGATTACTTTAGGGGTAATCTCAAATAGCTGAAGTTGCTTGGGAAATAGCCTTTATTCAGTTTTAACTAGTTGTTAGAATGCATGCTGGCAAACTGTCAACATTCCTAAACACAGGAATAAGAAGAGACCAGGTCATAAACAAAAGTGGTTCACACAAATCAGATTTGTAAAAGGTGAGGGAGTAAACTAAGTTTGTGCAAAGAGGTAGGAAGCAACCAGACATGCTCTGGAAAAGCTAGGAAACGGGTTTGTGTGGGTCTGGGAGATGGTTCAAAGCAGGATTGCTGCTTAACTGCATGGAGGGATTAAGTCTTCTGTGAAAACACAGTGGAATAAAAATAATTAGATGATATCAGTGTCATTGTATCTACATATAAGAACATACAAATAGGTATTGATAGAAAGGAATGGACAGAGTACAGATAAAGCTATCCTTGCAATGAATATTGTCTTAAATCCTTGCCGGTTCAAAGTGTAAGGGAGGGGGGGAATAGGTGAACAACTGTGATTTCACAACCAAAATAACTAGAGCTGTGTTTTTATGACCAAATTTGGAGTTTCACGTCATTTTGTAGTATATATTTTTCTGTCCCGCCACAGGAAAACACTATTTAAAGAGTAGGACTGTAGAACACCTGATTATAGTGTTTTTTTTGTTTTGTGGTATGCGTTGGGGTTTTTTGTTTGTTTGTGCCTTTTTTTTAGTTAATATAAACGTGTAAACATGAATTAGGATCAGTGCAGTCAGTATGTTGAAGTAACATGAAACTGAAAACAAGGCTGATGATTACTGCTTAAGAATTTTAGTGTGTTTAAATGTCAGTTTGAGCAGCTCCAGATGACATTGAGGAAGAGGAGTCAAAGTTGTGTGTGAGCGCTTTGGACAGTCTCTGAGTAAAGAATAAGATACACATCAGAAGGATTTTTGTTGCCATTAGGAATTAGTACATGAGATTTTATAGGTAAAATGGGGGCATTCTGATGAGTACTTTAAAAAAAAAAAAAAGTCTTGACCTTTCTCAAACTGAACCATCTGGGCTTCATGGTGCTGGAGTGTGTGATGCCTGTCATTGACTTGCCAAACATTGGCAGCTTTTTGGGCAGCTGTTGGAAGGGGAAGGAAACAAGCAGAAATTGGTAGCAGTCCTTGTAGTGCATAGTCAGAGAAGAATAAGTATATATTAAAAAGATAAAATGGTGTTATTGCAGTTCATTAATAATTGCTCAGTCATGGCCTCTGATTGTAGTATTAACTATGAAATGAAAGTGCTGGGTATGTCAGAGTTGCCAGACCACTCAAATTGAGCTGAGACAGTCATCTGGCATTTTATGGGCTACAGAAAGCAGGTGATGAGATGCTTCAAAGAGAATAGTTACTAGTGCTTATAGGGATATTTTGATAGCTCTTACTTCTCTTTGGTAACTCGGTGGCTCAGATAAAATGAAATTTGCAGCAGTACATCCCAAATGATACCTGTTTCCTAGCCATGCAAGCTGCTCTTTTCTACCAAATGTCACCTGGGGGAGCACAACTCTATTGCCAGGCATTCCCATGGTGCTGTTCTTCGTCTGGTGACGTTACCAATGTGAGATCAATGTTTGGTGGTGTTTTTTTTTCTACTTCAGAGTCCAGTAATTTCTAGGAAACACAGAAGCTGCTCAGTGGTTCAGAAGGCTATAGGTCGGATCTTGTTGAGCGAGCAAGAACATAGAGAGGGGGAAAATGGGAGAGGAAGAGGGTTAAATTTTGAAATTTAAATGTACACATGAATGCATTTCTTGCAACTCATAGGTATAAGGTGTACATGTTCTGCGTCCAATCTCCCTAGTCCTAATTTGCCTGGATTTTCAATTTGTAGCTTAAATGTGCAGTTTTGTAGGAGATTGAACGTGAAAATATTGATGAGGTGGTGTCAGTTCAAATCACCTGTCCTGTTTCCTCAGGATTTAAAATCTAATTTTGAGATTGTGCTAAAGCAGAGCAATACTTCGTATATGTACACAGGTGACCTGCTGGTTGATCAGACACTTGTGGAAGTGCTTCATCTTAACGTTACTATTCAGAGATACTCTTCGTATGCAGGCATGGCCAACGCTGTGGAGAAGGGAGGTGTTTTGGCCAAGTATGGAACAGGGGAGAGACGGATCCAGATTCTCAAGAGTTTAAGAAGAAATGGAGCCTTGCAGGCTTTTAAGTGTTTCTGATAATTTGATTGAAATTTTAACTTACTTGAATTAATGATGAGTTCTTACTGTTTAACGAGCTCTTCCTTGTCTCTTCAGTTAAATATAAAATAAGGGAGGGGAATTTAAGCATAGATAGTTGTCTGTTTGGCACACGGAGGACTGAAAGTGTAGACCTGACAAGAGTATGTTAGAACAATTTCTTAAACAATTTGTCTCAACCAAAAAGCAAAGGGCATAATTTTGCTTGGTGGGCACAACTTGAATTAAGCCATGTGCTTTTTTCCTTGCCTTATATGGAAATGCGTAACACCTGATACAAAAGACTGCATGAGTTTGCTTCATACAAGGGAAGTGAGTCTTGCTAAGGATGTTTTTAGGAGTCATTTTGCATATTGATAAAAAAGAGTGTTTAGTCTCTTGAATAAAACATCGACTCGTTCAAGTTGGACTTGCTACTGAGGGGTCCCACTAATGGAACAGAAGCTGCACAGACATCAGGCTTGTGCTTTGAGGATATAAATGATACAAGTTCTTGTTGGAGGAATTTAATTTGACTGTCAGTATCTAGGTGTTAAGATGAACAGTGGAAAGGAGGTAGGTAGTTTTTTAGATCCAGGAAAAAGGTAGGAGATTGTTGCTGAGGAGCTTTATTATTTTTATTTAGTAGGCAAATAGCTGGCACTTTGGTTTAAAGAGTATGGGTTCCCCGTCCCTTGTCATGAGACAGTCTTTTGCCCACCCCTCGATTCTGTTGCTTTTGATTGTGTCAACAGAAGCTGGAAGATTGTTGGCTGGTAGCTGCTAGAGCTCCCTGTAGTAAATTTGCTCATGATTCCAAGCTGCTTGGTCAGATAGTACAAGCTGCTGGTATTTGTGATAAGTTGCACTTGGAGCCAGTCAATAGTATTATTGAGGCACTTACGAGTGCTTTCCAAGGGGATTTTGTATGACTGGAAGGGTTATTATCTTGTGGATTGTTGTTAACCATGTGCTAATTGCACTACAGTACAGATAGGCTACTGGGAGCAGTGATGGCGCGCCCAAGTTCTGTCTGATAGAAGACACACCGGAGCTGAAGATGCTGAGTAGTGGAATCATAGCTCGTGGTTTCACAGGAAGAGAGGAGGAATGCGTGGGTTGTGTAATGCAATATATGGTCAACTCAAAGTACCTTCAGTTGCTTTATTGCCTTAGATACTCGAATGCCTGTAGAGTCAAAAGCTTTAGGTAACCAGTTTTGAGTAATGATATTCAGTACATGTTAACCTTGATTTTTTTTTTTTTTTTTTTTTTCATCTGCATCTTCCTGTGGTAGTAGTCTGGTCATGAGACAAAAGTATATGCCACAGTGACCCTCTGGAAGGGCTTGGTAGGGGGTGAAGTAACCCCTATAAAAATAGGATTTGGATGGGAGTAATATGATGCTTACACAACACAGAGGCCATTTTGCATCTAGCAGAATTTTATTTGCTCTTGTTTATAAAATTTCTCAGCAAGCACAGGCTTAGGGGTTATTGTGGCTCTTTGAAACTGGTTGAGATCCAACAGGGTTGTGGCTGAGTCTGTACTAATTAGCATGGTTTGTTTCCATGCAGGTGGTGTCTTCACTCAAGGTGCTTAGTCTAAGAGCACAGGGTTCACACCGAAGTTTGGCTTTGAATAGCATCTGCTGTGGTCTGTAAGCCTTTATCAGATAGACATTTCATAACTTAAAAAGGCTGGTATTTCTGCATCTAAGCTGACCCTTGAAATAACTGAGCACCATCTGCTTGATGATGCATATATTTCATCCATTCTGGACCAGAGCTTGATCATGCTGGTTCAGAGCTGGTTCTCTTATCTATGACACGGTTCACCTGCAATCCCCAGTAACTCATATACAGTTATATGAATTACTATTATTTTGAAACTGCTGGTTGGCACAAAAACTGTTAGTGTGAGAGTAAATAAGGAAGCTGTCTTCCTTTTGTCTTTGTTTGCTGTTATCAAAGCCTGTGAAGGTCTCCTAGAGGGTACCGAGGAGAGTTCTGACCAAGTGACAAGCTGGGAAGCATTCTATAGGTAGAAATTGCATGTACTTTGGGAGGCAAAAGCCGGAAGATACTCAGTGGTTTAGTTTGTGGAAAGAAATTTAAACCCTGAGTCTTGTATCTTAAAATTAGTGTGATTTGAAATGTGAAGATTAAGTGCAAATCAGAAGTTACTTGGAAAAAATCCTAAATTTTACTGGCTGAGTAGAGTTGAGGCATATGGCTTGTCATTGATGGCAGGTCACACTGAACCTTGGGTTGCATACTAGATGAAGGCACATAGGGATACATCAATCAGGTCTGAGTTACTGGCAAACAGCATGTTAGAACTGCATGAAATGCTTTCCTAAATCCAAAGAGAAGGCAGTATTCAGCAGCAATAGGTTTCTGAATTTTATTAGACAATGGAAATTTACTTTAGGCATTGGAGGGAGGGGGAAGCTACGCATTTCTTATCTACGATAGAGTTCTCCGTCTGAGATCCTTATGTCAGTGATAAGCACAGTCCAAGAACAGCTGCTAGTGTTCTGGCTTGCAGATAGCATCTCCTGTCTCTTAATCCATTGTATAGTTTAACCTGGAAACCAACTGAGCACTTCAATAGCTAAGAAGGGCAGTATTTGGAGTAAAAATACGCGTGAATTGTTAGCAGTTTAGAAACTCTAGTGCAGTGCTGGTGTGTGGGGAATCGTTTGCAGTGGCTCAGTGACAATTAGTAAATGAGCTTTTCTCATCTTGCAGTTGAAATTGTAACAGGGCAGAAAAAACTGCTAGCACATGGGTAAAATGCTTTAAGTTTTTAGCATTAATTCTTGTAAAAGGGTAATAGATCCTTGAAGGACGGTAAAGGGTCTTGTTTCTTGATTTTTAAAGGCATGTAGAAAGCAGGTATGTAGTCTTCCTGATGTAGATGGTTTGGCTACTTGGAGATACTTTAGATGGACTAGCAGCCTTCCTCGTTTGAGTGGTACTAAAGATTTGGCAGTGTGATCAAGAGAACTTTTTTTACTGTAGGGCTTTGAGAAGCCTTCCCCTATTAAATAACTTGAATTACAGAGAACTGTAGGAAGAAGTTAGCCATGGATCAGTTCTTCATTCCTAGGATAAAGTAACTTTTTATCACGCTTTTCGCTATTTGGAGCATACTACTGAGTGATTTGCTTGGTTTATTTGCTGAGTACCCGTAGGAAAGTCTCTTCTTCAAGGCACACTTACTTGAATGAATTGTCACAGCTCTTCATTTCAATGCTTTATGGCTCATATTGCTATTCTAACAGGCAAACTTTCAGGTTTTTTGCTGAAGATGTTTTATGTAGGGGGGGTTTCCCCTTATCCCCTGCTGCTTGGATTTGTTTTAAACTTTCTGTTCTTGGTCTTATAATTGAGTCAGGATAGTGATTTTAACTGGGACAAATTAGCCTTTTGTTGCATTGTACAGGCCAGGGTGCTGAAGTTCTTAAAAAGAAAGATTTTGTTTAAATAGATACACTTGCAAGGACAAAATGAGACTTGTTGAATTTCAGTGTAGGGTCATCTTGTTCCCTGTAGTACGATGAAACAAGAGCAGAAATAAGCACAAGATAAGTTTTATATTTCTTAAAAAAAAAAAAAAATTATCACACGGATTCCTGGCATTACATTATGTTCCTAGAATGCACAACTGAAATGGAAATTTATGAATAAAATTAAGACCAGAGCTATAATTTATTGTAATGGAGGGGAAATCTGAATATGTTATGCAAAGGGTATTTTTAGAATCAGTTGATCCTAAAAAGCTGACAGCTTTTTCTACATCAAGATTATTTTAGCCTGAAGAAGGAAGTAGTGTGTTTTGTTAGTAGAACAAGTCTGGTATGTAACTCAAATTATTACTCTCGGGAGTACTTTCTTCCATTGCACTGAAATTTCCTCTCTCCCCCAATAGGGAGGTCTTCTCACAGACTTAATATAAAGTTTTTGTATGAGGGATTTTAGATTTGATGTAACTAAGAAGATATTCTGAAATGTTTCTACCCAGCCTTTCTGAAATAAGAAAGTTTTCAGGCAAAGTAGGAGAATACAAGTCTGAGGTCAAGTATTAGCTTGCACGGTAACTTGGAAGTACAGGAAAAATGAAGAAATACAATAGTGCATGTCAAATAGTGAAAATCACTAGTGTTTGAGCCCAAGACTAGCTAAAAATGTGGCAGAAACAAACCAAAAGCAAAAGCATCCAGAACAGCCACCACTTCACAATTTAACTCACTCTGCTGTCAGTCAATATATTGCCAAGCAGCAAGAGTGCTGTGAAGACTTGGCTCAACATTTGCCATCTGCTCTCACCCCAACACCTTCAGTTTCAATGTACTTCCTTCATGCTTGACCTCTTCTGCCACTCTCCTCCTGTACTTCCTCTCCCCTGTGTCACAACCCAGACTGGGTACCTCAGGGGGTCGTAGTGGTTTCGTGATTCCCTTGGGCTAAATTAAGGTGAAACGACACCAGACAGTCAATCAAACGTTTTATTTATGGTAGAAGCAACCTGAACTTGGAAAGTGTAATGGTAGGTGGCATGGGTTCTATTGAGATGTGTGTCTCAGTAGCCCTACAGTAAAAAACAAATAGTGTGGTCAGCAGGAGTAGGGAAGTGACCATCCCCCTGTATTCGGCACTGGTGAGGCCGCACCTCGAATACTGTGTTCAGTTTTGGGCCCCTCACTACAAGAAGGACGTTGAGGTGTTGGAGCGTGTCCAGAGAAGGGCAGTGAGGCTGGTGAAGGGTCTGGAGCACAAGTCTTAGGAGGAGCGGCTGAGGGAGCTGGGGTTGTTTAGCCTGGAGAAAAGGAGGCTGAGGGGAGACCCAATTGCTCTCTTACAGCTACCTGAAAGGAGGTTGTAGCGAGGTGGGTGTCGGTCTCTTCTCCCAAGTAACTAGTGATAGGATGAGAGGAAATGGCCTCAAGCTGTGCCAGGGGAGGTTTAGATTGGATGTGAGGAAAAATGTCTTTACTGAAAGAGTGGTTAAACATTGGAAGAGGCT